>NC_134865.1:51256879-51577817 GCF_049852395.1 Peromyscus maniculatus bairdii | reverse complement strand
GAAAAGCAGCCAGTGCTCTTAACCACTGAGCTATCTCTCCAGCCCCAGTAAGAAAGGTTTTAAATCACAGCTGTTATGTGTTTTCACTAAACTGTTTCCATAATTATTACACTCAATACATTTGTTAGTTCCAAAATTTCCCCCCACTATTCGCTGTGTATGTATATAAAAACAGAAGATTAACCAATTTTCAAGTATACAAGACAATGTTGTTAACTCAAACAATGTGTTATGTACGCACATCCAAGACTAACTCATTCTAATATCTGGAAGTTTGCACCTTTGACCAATACTTCCCTGTCATCCAGTCCCCCTAGCCCTGATAATCACCTTTCTGTTTCTAGGAGTTGGACTATTTTAGATTCCACAAGTAAATGGGATCACGTAGTATGTATTCTACACTTGGCTTATTTAATTTAGCATAGCATCTTCCACATTCACCCATGTTATCACTAACTGTAGTTTTTTTTAAGGTTGAGTAATATTCCATCATGTGTATATACCAAATTTTCTTATCCGTTCACCTATGAATGAACATTTAGACTGTTTCCATGGCTTGGCTTTGGGGAAATGATGTTACAATGAACCTGGGAGCACAGACATCGCTTTGAGATCCTGATATTGCTGAGATGGCCTTAAACTCACAATCTTCCTGCTTTTAGCCACCCAAGTGCTGGGATTACAGGCATGAGCCACCACACTGGGCTATGTCCGTCCTCTGAGGAAGATCTACTCAGTCCTAAAGCCAGTTTGTAATCAGTTTGTTTTTGCTGTTGCCCAGGCTTTGCTATTGAGTTGGAGGATCTCTTTATACATGGTGGATATTAGCTCTTTGTCAGATGCATGATTTCTGAATACTTCCCCATTCCATAGTCTGTTTCTCAGGTCATTGATGGCTATTTCATTTGCTGGGCAGAAGCTTTGAAGTCTGATACAGTCCCATTTTACTGTGTTTTGTTGCCCATGGTTTAGGAGTGAGGCATTACCGTAGCACTCTGTACAGAACACTGATGCTGAATTCTTACATTACAGTTTTTGATATAAAACTGTAGCTAACGGCATCTCAGAGGACTTTGAGCAGCTCAGAGCATTAGAGGAACAGAGTTTTCCAATCATCAGCCAACCTCTATGTTCAGTTGTAAAGAAGAAGGATGGACACCAAGCCCTAGTTTCCAGGTGATTTTGCACACTTTAGAAGCATTACTAGAGTGCTGTCCTTTCAAACAGCATAGGAATTAAATAAGCATTTAATTAAATATGCACTTCAGAAATTGTATAATTAAAAATATAAAATATCCTACAAATATGTATTGGATACCTACTTAACATGAGACACTTTTCAAGAGAGGTAGCTATGGCGAGTGTATAGTCCTGTTTTCAGGGGCTCAGACACAACCACACAAAAAGTTAATGACACTGTAAGGCATATACATCCTTTAAGTTTCAAAGAGAAGTTCACAATGTTTGTACTGCAATGGAAAGTGGAACTAGTTAGAAAGCAGAGGTAGACCAGCAGTCTACATGCACAGAAAAAGGCAAGACAGGAAGAATGTGCTGGAGCCAGAAAGAAGGGTCTTCCTGAGTGCCTTATCAGGAACGCAATCCATCAACAAATGTTCTGACCCAGTTATGAAGGATATACCGGACCAAAGACGTGAAAGTTCTTGGTCCTTATTGTGCTTACAGTCTGGTACTTGAATTATACATAATACCACACAATGCTTCTGAGCAGAGGATGTGGTCAGAGATAGACTTGGAGAAAGTTACATTGCACTGATGTGTATCACACCATTATCTAAGCAGGAAACTCAGAAACAAACCAACTAAATACTGAATAAAAACCCATGCTACAAGTGGCAAATGACATGTACTCAATTATATAATGCAGTCTAGAGTAAGTCACCTCATTTCACTGTATCCCTGTTCTCACTGGAAAACTAAAGGTCGCCACTCAGCCACAGCTTAAGATCTTCCACCGGAAAACACACAGCACGTGGGGGACTGGGGGACACGTGCAGGACAACCTTAGGGCTGCAATTTCCTTTCATTGCTGCCCTCTTCCTCAGTTTACCAAGTGCCGACCTCCAAAAGAGCACTCCTTTTCTGAATAAGGGAGAGACAGTACGGGTCAGGGTTAGTCTCGAGAAAGGCTTTCACAGGAAACTGAAGGTCCCCACTCTCCCGTTATTTTCTGTGTAATCTGTAGCCCCAATGACAGAATGGAGGTGCCACGCTTCTTACATATCAGTTAGAAACAGAAAAAGAGCAGTCGACAAGATCCTCACTCTATTCTCCGATATACCACAGAGAGCTATTTGTCTCTGCAGGTGACTTGTTTACAGAAGACTTAAGACAGAGACTATGTTTGTCTTCGTGACCTCACTGTGCCTCACACAGAGCTCTGGACACAATTACTAAGGATGAAATTAAAAAGGAAAAGAAGAAGAAAGTATGAAATATAAAGAAGTAGGAGATATGGGGTACAAGAGGTTTCAGGCAGTATTATATATTAGTATCTATCAACAAAACAGAGGAAGGGAACAATGAAAACTACAGCACAATTTGTCCTTATCATTTTAATACTGTACAAATATTAGGATAGAAAGTATACAAAGCATCTGAAATGAGGTAATTGCTAAAATTAATAATTAATGGCTGCCTTTCACAGAATGACCAAGTATTGGGTGAAGAACATTACAGACATCTCATTTAATCCCCGCACCTTTACAAGTCAGATAGTATACCCATTTTTCAAACAGGAAAACTAAGAGTTAGAGCCAGCATACACACTTACTCAAGGTCTTAATATAAGCAAGAGTAGACTATCACTCAAACTAACGTCTAAATCCAAAACTGTTGTGGGATAATCTTTTTGTATGCTCTAGAGATGTGTCTCTGCCTTCTGATTGGTTTAATAAAGAGCAGAATGGCAAATAGATGGGCAGGAGAGGATTTGCAGGACTTCTGGGGAGAGAGAGAACTGTGGGAGGAAGAGAGGTAGAGAGACACCCGTGACACTCTGAAGAAGTCAAACATAATGGTAAGAAGAGCGGTAACGGGGCCACGTGTTAGAACGTAGATGAATAAAGACAGGTTAATTTAAGTTATAAGAGCTAGTGGGGGGAAAGCCTAAGGTAAAGGCCAAGCTTTCAGAATAAATAAGTCTCCATGTCATTATCTGTGAGCTGGCAGCCCAAAGAAAAGTCAGACTACAAACAGCCAGTGCTATATTCTACCAGAACCCAGGGAGGTAGGACTGAGGTGGGGAAGCAGGCAGACACTGAATTTATTATGGAAATGGAGCCAGGAGAATTTGCTGAAAGATAAAAAGGGTGTTAAAAATAAGGAGGTATCAGATAGTATCTATAGAAGCAGATGGTCAAAGGGAGGAGAGCCAGTACCTCAAATGCACGTCCCCTTCTCCAGACACAGCCAGTACAGTGTTTTTATGAGTTTGCAGGCCAGCTAAGGCAAAGAAAACCACCCACTTTACCTCCTTTTTAAAAACTGCCTATTTTGCAATCATTTTAGATTTACCATAAAGTTGCAAAGAGAATACAGAGTTCTCTTCTCCCAGCTCCTCCTACCATCTCACTCACTTAGTACATCTCAGTACATCATCAAAGCTAGTGAATTAAGCTTGTTGGAACACTTTTAGCTACATCTTGCCCGTCTTAAACAGTTACCATTAAACTATCATAACATCGCTTTGGATCCCATCAATAGATAAAATTAAAATTTTATAAAAATATCAATATACAATAATAAAAATAGTTTTAAAAACATAAGCTCAGAGAAGATGTTACAGCTAAGGCTCCTTCTCTCTCCCCATCCTTTCTTTTCCCTTCCCTTGGCTATGACTTTTGAGAGACAGAGGGGTGGAATCAGCAAAGAAAAGCAAGACAAAGCGCAGGGAAACCAGGTAGAAGCTCCCAGTGTCCCCTCCCAGTGGCGCCACAGGATGTGCTTAACTGTCTCAACAACAGTGACGCAGGGCAACATGTGCAAAGTGGTTTTAATCAGGAAAGTTGGCTCAACCCTTAGTGTCCAGCATTTTTATTAGGGGTCAATCAGGAGGTATGCAGCACCCACTTAAATGACCTCAGCTAATCAGACTCCAGTCTCTAGAACAAAATCAATGCTTACCACAAACCACATTGCTTGCATAAACTGGTACCTGTGACCTCAACCCTCACACACACAAAAATACTTACTAGGTAGAATATCCCCAGGGCTTGAAGCTCATCTCCCAGGGTCCAGCCAAGGGCCAGGCCCCACGGGAAGACTTTTTTCTGGAAATGAGCTAGATTTGAGCAACTTGAGACAGTTGAGTTAGCCCTTCCTTCGCTGTGAGTGTGTTCTTGGGCTACCTGATTCATCCCACCACTGCATGAGGTGCCACCCTTCAGACCACGAATGCTACCTCGCCAATCACCTACTCATTAACCTGTACGCTGTTTCTAGCTTCTGACTTTAGCTGACAATAAAACCAAAGTTTCCCACATCAGAAAGAGCTACACAAAGGAAAGTGAAGATTTCCATGACTCCATTAGCTGATGGAGTAAAGGCTAATTACTACACAGTGAGTTTAAGGCCATGGACAGCAAGTGGAAGGCTGAAATAGCATGGTCTTCGGTGTGAGCAAACAGAAGGTCCACAGAGCCCTCCTCATCTCCAAGTCCGAGGTGTTTGTTCTCAGTGATTCCTATGAACAGTCAGATTGAACCCCAAAGACCTGATTTCCAGAAAAGTCACATAAAAAAGACACACGGTGTGAACTCTGACTCCAGTGTTTTAACACATCAAGGATTTATGATTTCTACCTCATAGAGCAATTTCATGAGACTCTCGAAAAATGTAAGCTCCAAACATTCATAAAAAGACTAAACAGCAAAATTGGACATATAAATCTATGCCACAAGTCAGAAACACAATATGAGAATTTTGTAATTAACAAAATCTTAATTATTTAATGAACTGCCCACTAATTTAATTTTTTAACATTTATTAGTTGTCAATGATAAGGTATGATCTTCAAGATTAAACCTACCTTGCATGATGAAACAGCTGAAGGTAAAAGAAAAGACTAATTCTGGCTCATATAAAGTTGGGTCATATTAATTTGAAGGGAAAAAAAATCTATGCCTTTTTCAAATAATAAAGTATTTAATCTTATTGTATTTTCTTCACTTAAAACAAAAAGTTTCTTCTTGTTGATGATCCTAAATCTAGATGCCTTTAAATAGCAAAATAAGAAATACACATATTTTCATTCATTTTTCTAAAGTTTTAAGCATAAAAACAGATATTATTATTTCAAAAGAAGCCTTGACAAGCAATAAGTTAGAGCTAGGCATAATCCCAAAAGCACAGAACCAAGAGCACAGAGGGCAACCATAGAAAACATGGCCACAGTCATGTCTTACAATAATCTGAATTTTAACACCTACAGGTGAAGAAAAAGCCACTCCTCCTAAAACAGAAAGGTGGGCTACTGTGAATGGTCTAATCATTACCTTTCACAAGAATGTCCTATTACCCTAACCTACGCCACCTACGCAACTCACGACGTGACATTACTGCTTTGCAGATGGTGGACAGAAGCAGCAGCAGACAGGTGGTACAACCACAGTCTCCACTGACTTTAGAAGGCAGCATCTAAATCCTTTCCTCATGTTATTTCCACAAAGCATCTATAAACACTTTTAGAATCTACTACTTCTTCCATTACCATCGTGAACATGCTTTAAAAACGATGCTCCCCACAGCAGCATGCCTCTCAGCTCCCCAAAGCTTCAGAGAGAAAAATTCCACCAGACTTCTGTAACTGTGCTTCTCAAGCCACAGTCTTCATGTATTCAAGTCTATAAAATTCTCTTGAGAATGTTTAATTTTATAACTCGAATCCTCTATAACATAATAATATGTGTGTTTCCAATAAAGTGGTGTCACTTAGAACCTCTTTGATGGTCGATGACTAGTGCAGACAAGAGCCATAACAGAATTAAAATATAAACACATGCATGTCCACATGAGGACCAAATGATGTCACCCTTCACAAACAAAAGGTTCTCTAGGAGCTCAAAAAATTGAGTCATCACATTAACTCATGGATGTTAAAATCAAAAGAAGCTATAACATAGGTTAATATATGCATATTATAAACCTATAAACCTATCAAGTTATCATCTATAACATTAAATTAGCATAATTATTTGTACAGCATTTTATTGATTACAAATGCAGCACAGCTGATGATTTACTTCGTAAGTATCATTTGTTATGAAGTATTATTCATATTTCATCATATTCCTGTGGTAATAACACTACAGTCAGCAATGGGGGTTCAAGAGAATGTCTGCGAGAGTAGGGTGCATGGCTTGAGTACGAGAAAACACCCATTCACCCAGCATTTGCTGTTGCCCTCAAAGGGGTGCAGAGGCCAACATGGAAGCAGTCAAAGGTTCTTGACCTTGACCATGAACAGCAAGCAGGCTGTAGAATTCCTTCACAGTTGAGCGTCCAGCGTCTCCCTACTCAAAGGCTGACACTACAAGTACCCCAAGCAAATGAGGGTCCCCAGAAGGCAGTGGACAGTGCCACTGGGGCGCCAAACGGCTTAATTTAATCAGGGACCACAGAAACAAACAAACACAAAAACAGCCTCATGCTTTGTGGAAGAAAAATATCTAAGCATTGAAATCGTTAATATTATGAAAAAAATTGCAAAATATAAAATAAATTTTAAAAGGAAAGGAAAGGAAACCTTGAACCTTTTGTACTGAGCAAATGTCAGGTCTAGCAAACAATGCTAGTCCTGGATTACTTGATTTAAAAAAAAATGGTAAAATATAAAAACAAATTAATGTTTTATAGACTATAAAGAAGAATTTTCGGCAAAGTACAAAAATGTAAAGCATCCCTTTCTTTGAGCTTGTAATTCTCTAATATGGAGTAACTCAGGCTGTCCATTCTGTTTTAAGTAACAGAACTGATAACTGAGCACAGAAACACAATTTGAATTATAAAATTCTTGCTCTAATAAAAATTCCTTAAATGGTGAAAAAGGGGGAGTCAGTGCCTTGAAGCAACACAAGAAAATACAAGAAACCATTAGATTTCTACGTTTCCTCCCCTCCACCCGCCCCTTTTTTTTGACAAGAGTCTCACTGTACAGCCTTGGCTGGCCTGGAATTCACTATGTAGGCAAGGCTGGCCTTGAACTCACAAGAGATCTGCCTGCCTCTGCCTTCTAGAATTAAAGGCATGCGCACCTCCTAACTCCATAGGATACTGGTTGTGCTTAGCGCAGCATCAGATCTGGAGTCCTGGGCCTAGGGAGAAGGATCTAGATTAGGGACTGACAATAACGATCATACGTCAGATCACAAGCATGTTCATGTTCTTTCAGAGTGCAGACACTGAGGAACTGCTGTTTCTGAGAGCTCTGCTAAAACAAAGAAAAGTAGAGTCCTTTTTCTTACTCAGAAAGGTGAATTATCTTAGTAAATTGCAAAGCATTCAGGCTATAATTGCTATTCAAAAAAAGAAAAGCAAGTTTTAAAGAGTGAATTTTTACATTTTACATGGGCTTAGGTCAAGCAATACTAAATTAATAAAATAAGTATGCAACTAATCTTAAATTTCCATTCAATTAAGTATCTCTTTGAAATATTCTTTATTTTTTTTCTAGTCTACTTAAATAGGAACAACAGAAATGCAAATATATCATTTTAAGCAGCTGTAAATTTTTAAAAGAAAACACTTCTCAAGATAAACTTTGCAGTGGCTGATTTTAACCTAAATTATGAGTTTTAGAGGCATTAAAATATGTAGAATGTACATGTATGACATCTACTCCCTGACTTCCTGCTTGGCTTTGCAAACAAAAGGCTGCATGGTGGCTCACATAATTTGTAATGTATTATTTTTGATACAAAGACCCAAAGTTTTAATCTCCCCCAAACAAATGACAATTATAAAGTCTCAAGCAAATTTTAATCTCAGGTTAAAGAGTTGCCTTGTCTGGATGGGACGTGGCTGAAACTGAAAAGCCCTGCAGTGTGTGGACCCAACACCTGTAACCCCAGCACTAAGGGAAGGCAGGAAGGTCTGGGGAGGACAGCCAGGGATGGACAGCAAGACTGTCTAGAAAAAGCAAAGGAAAGCCTAACAGTGCTCAGTGTTCCTGAGGCTGGGAAGCAGTTCAGCCCTCCCACATGCAGCAGCCGAGTGGGGAGGAACTTACTCTGCACTTGTCTGCTGTCAACTATGCACCACAAACCCAGACAGTTCCCCCGCAGACGTCCCGATCACAATGCCCACAACAGAAAGCCATTCCAACAGCTCTTTCAAGGTTTTCTTTCCAGGCACGGCTGACCTCTGCCCACCAGAAGCAAACCAGAACAGCGCTAAACACAGTAACATTTTGACGATGGAGCTGACAAAATCTACAGGGTACCCTGCCACTGCAAAGAGAGTTCACAGAAACAGATCCAGGCAACTCTGGGAGCTGCACTGCTTAACAGTGACCTCAGCATGACAGATGTGATCCGAAGCATCCAGAATGAGGACACAATGAGAAGGAATAAGGAAAGTGGTCATGGAAACTGTCCAAAACACTTCAATGTGACCCAGCGTCACGATATAAAAAGGGGAAATAATCTCAGCAGACAGAGTCACTTACGAAACCAGTTATCTGCTAGAGCAATCAAACTTGAAAAGGTCACCTGCTTGCTAGTCTTCTCTAAGTTTATTACTCGATCCTGTGAGGTCATGACCTTCAGAAAAAGAAGGAAAAGCAAACACTTACCGGGAGTGAAAATTCCTCAGCCAGGTACTTCAGTAAGGATGCTTCTTTGGCCAAGTACTTGTTCCTTTCCTGGATGTTGCCCTGAAGCTGCGAATCGAACTCCTTTCTGACCACAGAAGCAATGGAGTCAACAATCACAAGCTTAACTCCTTTGGAAATAATCTCCTCCTCCAAAGACTCAAGCCTAAGAAAGTAGAATTTATAAAATAGTGAACAAATTTAAGACATGATTTATTTCTTGGTCTTTCTTTTTAGAAGGAAGATGGAAGAACACTGTACTAGGGTTTGAGAGAAAAGCTAACCACAGGATGGGCAAGCTGTGAAACCTGGCAGCTTCTGGGGGGAGGGAGCTAGGGCAGAAGAGAGAACGTCATGCCCTTCGAGTCAGGGTCAGTGATGGAGGTCTACAGCATCTGTGAGGGCAAGGGAGGGTCAGAGAGAACACTAAGAACAAGCATGACTGGGAGTTTGTTGGTTGGTACCCAGAAAAGAGTAAGAAAGTGGGGAAAGGGAAAGTCATGCTCTTGGATTAGAACTCAGAAAAGCAAGCAGGCTGAACATGGAAGATCTGTAAGCAACTGCCAAGACATCATTTTTACAAAGAGTCAACAGGCTGGAGAGATGGCTCAATGGTTAAGAATACTTGTTACAGAGGACCAGGTTTGGCTGCCAGCACCCACATGGTGGTTCCAGGGGAGTCCTACCCCCTCTTCCAAGGGCATCAGGCATGCAAAGGGTGTACACACAAACATGTAGGCAAATATGCATATACATAAAATATAAAATAAATAAATCTAAAACAACAACACTAAAACATTAAAAAGGTTAATGAGCTTTAAAACGATAAGGCAGGCCTGGTGACACAGATCTGTAGGCCTCACTACTCAAGAAGCTGAAGAAAGAAGTTTGCAAGTTCAAGGCTAAACTGGGCTACAGTGGGAGTACAAAGCCAAACTGGGTAACGTAAGCATGATCCTGTCTCAAAATAAAACATTTAAAAAGGGCTGAGATGGAGCTCTTTGGTAAAGCACTTGCCTGATACACACTGGGCCCTAAGTTCAATCCTAGTAACTAGCGCGCGTGCGTGCACACACACACGGTGGTATTGTGTTCCCCAAAATATTGTGCACCCTAATAAACTTATCTGGGGTCAGAGAACAGACAGCCACTAGATACAGAGGCTAGAAAATGGTGGCACTCACACCTTTAATCATAGCATTCCAGAGGCAGAAATCCCTCTGGATCTCTGAGAGTTCAAGGTCACATTTGAAACAACCAGGCATGGTGACTCAAGCCTTTAATCCCAAGAAGTGAGCCTTTAACCCCAGGGAGTGGTGGCAGATAGCAGAAAGATATATAAGGCGTGAAGACCAGAAATTAGAAGCGTTTGGCTGGTTAAGCTTTTAGGCTTTTGAGCAGCAGTTCAGCTGAGATCCATTTGGATGAGGACTCAGAGGCTTCCAGTCTGAGGAAACAGGATCAGCTGAGGAACTGGCAAGGTGAGGAAGCTGTGGCTTGTTCTGCTTCTCTGATCTTCCAGCATTCACCCCAATAACTGATCTTAGGTTTGTTTTTATTAATAAGACTCTTTAAGATTCATGCTACACACACACACACACACACACACACACACACACACACTTCCCTAAGTTACAGTGGTGACATAAAATCCAGCACTCCTCTCATATTGCATTCTTATGGAAACAGAGAGAGTGTTTTCATGTTGTCCTACAATTCTATAAAAGCTGTAATTTTAAAGTAAAACTACTTGTGGTGGCCAGTCTCCAAAATGGCCTCCTCTCCTCTTCTTCCCATGTCCTGGCCTGTCACATCTCTGTGTGAATGAATATACCCTCCCTGTGCGTATATGCCCTCCCACGCGGTACAAGAGTTGGGCTGTGTGACCAAAGCTTTGACAACACAGTGGTACTCTTGTTCCAGACAGTAGGCACAAAGACCACAACTCCCACATGTAAGAAAGCAGGCCTTCCAACGTCCCAGGAGTGAGGCTGGAAACAGGTGCCAGGCCCGCTGAGCCATGAGACGGCTCCAGTCCTGGACAACTGCAGGGCAGGACACCCAGCTCGGCCACTCCCAGGTGCCCAGACCCCAGAAAATACGTATTTGTTGTTTTAAGCTGCTACATTTTGAGGTAATTTGCTAACAAAACAACACATAATTAATAAACCACTTAGATTCTAAAATATTCATTTAAATGGTTTTTTTTCCATTTTAAAGAAACATTTCAAAAAACTACAACAAATAAAGAGTACAGAATAAGTATTTCCTTAATTCTATTATATAAGAATTCTTTACTTAGAAACTGAAAATATGAAGAAGAAAAAAAACCTTCAAAGCATTACAAAAACATCAAAATCTGAAACTGCCTACCTCTGTAGAACTCCCTCACAGGTAAGCTCCCGGTGAAGACGAACTTTACTGCTCATCAGAAGCAGTTTTTCTTCAGTGTTAAAATAGAGTGGAAAACGGGATTCTGCGATCTCTACCAGTCTATGGAGGAAAGGGAAAAGAATGCAAGAGAAAAACGGTGAATACTGAAGCCACACTGCTAAGTCTCCATTCTACACGGGAAATCCCTAAGCCTTTCCACCCGCCAGGTGTAGGCTGCAAACCCAGGCTGGAATGCACGTGACCTCTGCACGCATCGGCAGAGGTCAGCTGTCAACAGAAGCCAACAAGGGCTCTGGGTCTCCCCAAACTTCCAACAAGCAACATGTCTCCAAGATTTCATTTTCGGGAAATAATATGTTTACAGGAACATTTTCGTCTAGCAGCTAAATTAACATATTTGAAATTAGAAAAAGCTTTCAGGGGTTGGGGATTTAGCTCAGTGGTAGAGCGCTTGCCTAGCAAGCACAAGGCCCTGGGTTCAGTCCTCAGCTCCAGAAAAAAAAAGAAAAGAAAAAGAAAAAGCTTTCAGTTGCTTGAATGAACAAAGTCTATTTCAATAAATATAGTATATTATCTTAATGACAACTTTTATCTAAGTTGGCATTTCTCATTCCAGAAAAACATGTTTTCTCAATTAAAATTTAGTGCTATCTAGCAGTTCCTTGGAAAACAGAAAATTATTATTTAAACAAGTACATGTTATTCAGTGACTTCTCAGTAAACAAAAAGTTATTTTTTAAATACTGAATTCAGACCCCAGGGCTAAATATAATATGGGGGCAGGTCAAGTGAAGAGTGATAAATCAAAACAGAAATGATAGCATGAGGCACACGAGGAATAAAAGCATTACTAGAAATTACAAATGTATAGGATTTAAAAGTCAAAAACAAAACTCAGGTTATAACTGTATCCCAGTTAAAATGACATTTGTCAGCCCTTCTTAGTCACCCAGGGGACCTGGAACAGAAACTGTAAACACTGGGCCATCCCATACTCGACGTTCAAGTCAGAAACACAGAAGTACAAAAGATCAGGGTCCACACAGTTACAGGGTTCTGAGAAGAGGCTGAGAACTTCAAGTAGATAAACAAAACAAATCCCTTAAATATGCTACAATCAGAAGCAAGGGTGGGGGACCTAAAACAGGAAAAAGAAGAGAAAAATAAAAACCATCAATGACCTTTTAAGTGTATTTTCAGTAAACCGAAAGGAAAAATATACAATTTGGTTCAATAAGACAAGATTCCAAATGCTTCAAGAGAACAACTACTATTTAAAGAGGTTTTCAAGGGAGGAGAGCTTGGCAGAGGCAGAGGGGCGCAAGGAAGAAGGACAGGAAGTAAGGAAAGCAGAGAAATGATATGGCATTGGGCAAGTCGGGAAGGTTTGTCAGAACCGTAGTAATTATCATTATTATTGTTGTTATTGTTATTATTATTCAACTATGCAGTAAGCTCAGCACTCAGTGTGTGGACAGGAGTTACAGTTGTTCACATTTGCCATGCTGAATAACTATACTGAAGAGTCAGCAACATACCAATCAATGTTACAACTTCCTATAGGTTTCCCCAAATAATTTTTATTTTAGGAAACTTTTTAAAAAATAAAAATCAAAGCTAAATATAAATTAAGTTTTCTGCATGCCTGGTATTAATCCCACTAATCTCCCAGTGGTCTGTGACAATCTTCACAAGACCTTGTTTTTCAGGGGAGGCAAAAGAAAAAAAATCTCTTTTCCTCCAACATAGACACGGAAAGTTTGGAAACAGTGCCACCTACTGGTGATCTTTTAATAACCGCATTCCTTTGAAAAGATTCATTTATAATTCATTCAGTAAGTCAGGCTTGATGGTGCACGCTTTAATCCCAGCACTCGGGAGGCAGAGACAGGAGGATCTCTGTGAGTATGAGGCCAGCCTGGGCTACAGAGTAACTTCCAGGACAGCCAGGACTACACACAGAAACCCTGTCTCAAAAAACCAAAAACTAATAAGAGAAAATACAATTCATTCATTCAAGATTGACTGAGGACCTACACCCTGTGCCAGGCACTACTGTAAGTACTGAGCATATGGCATTACAACATCTCAAAAGAGGAAATGAGGAACACAGGGAGAAAGGAAGAAGCTACATTCTCGGTGTGCTGTCTAGATTTATGTCAACTTGACACAAACTATAGTCATCTGAGAGGAGGAAACCTCGACTGAGAAAATGCCTCCAAATGACTGGGCTGTGGGCAAGCCTGCAGAGCATTTTCTTAATTAGTGATTGATGGGGGAAGGCCCAGCCTATTGTGAGTGGGGCCATCCCTGGACTAGAGGTCCCGGGTTCCATAAGAAAGCAGGCTGAGCAAGCCATGGCAAGCCAGTAAGCAGCAACCCTCCATGGCCTCTGCACCAGCTCCTGCCTCCAGGTTCCTGCCCTGTTTGAGTTCCTGTCCTGACTTCCTTTGATGATGACCAGTGTTGCAGAAGTGTAAGCCCATTAACCCTTTCCTCCCCAGCTTGCTTTTTGGTCATGTGTTTCATCTAACTAAGACACTCCGGAAGGAGAGAAAAGCAAATAAACATGTTGGAGGCCAGCTACAGCACTCTAAAGAGCACTGGAGTAAAATGAGGAAACAGAAGGCGAAAACAAGTGGCATTTCGTGCAGAGCTGTGCAGACATTTGAACAAAGATTAGAGAGGAGTAAGTGAAGCATGCACTGTCTGGAAGAACAGAACTGCTGCAGATATGACCCCCTGCAGCACCGGCAGAGGAAGAGGTAAAGCAGTTGGAACACAGGAGCAGGGGAAGGTTAAAAGAAAGCCAGAGAAGCAGCTAGAGATCAAGGTCCCCTCAGAGCCTCAGATCTATGGTCATCTGTTTGGAGTTTATTAAGAAAAACGAAAAGTCTAGGAGCAGAACTGACATCAGGTTTACTTTTTTAACAGTCCGTTACGTTAACCATTCAGCCACCACATCCCAGTAGGTTTCTTCAAAATTTTTAAAAATACAAATAAAAAAATAAAAAGACTGCTGGGGGGGGGTGGCTTAGTGCTAGAAAGCACTTGCTGCTCTCTCAGAAGATGAAATTCATTTCCCAACGCCCAGGTGGTGGCTCAAAACCATCCTTAACTCCAGATCTGGGCTGGGGGCTGCCACCCTCTTCTGACCTCCACTGCATCAGGCACACACGTTGCTCCTACATGCAAAACATTGATACATGCAAGATACAAAATAATAAATAAATCTCTCTTTGTTTTTAAGTGTGCTCTAGAGTCTGGGAGATGGTTCAGCAGGCAGGAATGCTTCTGTAGAAGCATGAGGCCCTGAGTTCAAATCCCCGCTATGGAGGCAGAGACTGGAGGATGGCTGAGGCTTGAGGGCTGCTAGCCTAGCTCCAAGTTCAGGGAGAAACCCTGTCTCAAGGGAATTAGGGAAAGGATGGTACATCAGGACACCAACATCCTCCTCTGTCCTCCATAATCAGGCACAAGCACACACTCCTACAGAGAGAGAGAGAGAGAGAGAGAGAGAGAGAGAGAGAGAGAGAGAGAGAGAGAGAGAGAGAGATTGCTTTAGATGTCAGAAGGAGAAAAGGCTATAGAAAGGGTAGGGGGGAAAACAAAATGAATAAATATTTCAGTCCACACAAGAAATGATGGTGACCTGACCTAGGGAAATAATACCTCAGATAATTAGAGTACCTGGATTTAAAGCATAATTCAAAGGGGGAGCAGGAAGAACTCGATTGATTGGATGAATATCTAGAAGAATGGGGATTCAGTCAGGAGTTTAGTTATTGGTGTTCTTCCTGTGTTCTATTTTTTTTAGGGGGGAATCCAGAATTCATCTTCAGATATATCAAGTTATCCACATATGTAAACATAACTATAACATGCTATTAGGTCACGTGGCAAATATATATGAATCTGGGGTTGAGGGAAAGCTCAGAACATGAACCCATGACCCTTGTGCCAATCAAGAATCCTGTTAAAATCATGAGATTGGAAACCAGGGACTGAGGACAGACAGAGGAGGAACAAGATCCCAAACCTGAGTTCTAGGGTTCCCCAAGGCTCAGAAGTTGAAACACTGAGGAGGACGCACCAACACACTAAAGAGGTAGTCCAAAGACAGGGATTGAATCAAGAGAGACTGACCGCTTCTGAGAAGCCACCCAAAGGAACAACTGCTCAAGAGGGGAGAAATCAACAGGGCTACATGTGTACAAGACTACACACATGCTGGTTCCATGACGGACTAAAAAGTCCTACTTTCTAGTGATGTCACAGCTGACATGCTATCCACGGACAACACATTTTTCATGGGTTTATAGTAATATTGTTATACACAGACTCACTTTGTTAATCAGCCATGCAAAAGCACAGTATGTACAATTATGCATAGTATCCAACACTTGGTAATGACAATGGACAGCTATGATTCTGGTTGTGTTTACTCCGCTAGCAATCATTACTGTAGCATTTTTAAGTTCTGTAAAACACAGTGCAGCAGCTTCATATTATTTCTGCTCACCATGTCTCTTGACTGTATACAGAGGCCATATCATGACAAGCACACACTATGTACTGTACAGTGTACGGACACTGTAACAGAATCACAGGATGAATTGTCCAGTCATAGAGTTCTCAGACCATACCACCACCATTAAGCAACGCATGGCTGTGTTTTAAATACCACTGAGTTAAAGTTTTGAAAATCAATTTCACTCTAGGACTAGGAGATAAAGCCAGGATGGAATGAATTCAAAACAAACTAACAGGGAGATTTTTACTTCTGTGCACAAAAGATTAACTGGCTTGGGAATGGCCCTGATAGCCTCAACAACTGGAAAAGCAGACAAAATATCTGAAATCACCGTTTCACACACTGAACAATAGTTCAAAACTGACGCTCATGAGAAAGGAAACTAATAAAGGAACCTGAAGTGTGTCCCAGGCTCACACCAGAGGCACTTTCCATTCTACAAAACAAAAAAGGGAAGCCAAAGCAAGGCTGGTGGGACCTGAGTGAAGATGAGATCAGAGTTTGGGAAAGCCAAGCTGGTAGGACTCAAGGGCAGAAAAGAGGAGGTGTGAGGTCTGGCGGGGACTTGTGGATCGGTACACTCCAGAACTAATACACATAATGGATGGAAGGAAACTACTCAGGAGGGACCAGGAGACAACACAGAGACTAAACACTTCCCAGAACCCACACACAATGAGAACAGTGCAAGTTCCCACGTCAACAAGGAGTGCAGAGATCTCATTATACCCTAAGCAACCGGCGGAGCCCTCACAGGGCTTCACAGTACTGAGGCTCCATCATTCTCAAAGACCACTTGGGATCTGCTGTAACAAATGTGAAGGGCCAGCTTGAAAATAATCAAAATAATCTTAACTGTATATTAAAACAAAAATCTAACACTCTAAAGCTGTATATTTAAGTCCAGCATCTAACATAATATGTCTAACAACCAATTTAGCAATTATTAAGAAAGGGGCTGGAGAGGTGGCTCAGCAGTTAAGAGCACTGGCTGCTCTTCCCAAGGACTCGGTTTCAACCCAGCGCACACATGCGGGCTCACATTCATACACATAAAATACAAAATAACAAATCTCTTTTTTAAAGTCTGCTCTAGAGTTGAACCAAAGGACTCAGTTTCAACCCAGAACCCACATGAAAGCTCACAGCTTTCTGTAACTCCAGTTCCAGGGGATCCAATGCCCTCTTCTGGCCTCTGTGGGCACCAAGGACTGTTGCACAGATGTACACATGCAGGCAAGCACTCATACACAGAAAAATTTAAAATGTTTAATTACTAGGCATGTAAATCACTAACAAAAGACCAGAAAATCTACAGATGATGGCATTATTAAAGCCCTCAGAAACAGCTATTTGCAATCTCATAAATTTATTTAAATAAGTAAACAGAGGTTGTCAAACACTATGTACTGTTGACCCAAACCAGAAAATAACCTGGTTTTGTTAATAAAGTCTTATTAGAACACCTATTTGTTCACTTCGTATTACAGCTGCTTTTGCACTATAACAGCAGAACTGAAGAGCTACAGCTTAAGACTAAGAGCTAGAGTGGCTCGAGGCCTTGATCCCAGCACTATAAAGGAAAGAGGAGACAACCTGAGCTATACAGCAAGACTGGGTCAAAAACAAAGAAGAGCTAGGACGGTAACTCAGTTGGTAAAGTGTTCGCACTGCAAGCGTGGGGTCCTGGGCTCAATCCTCAGAACTCATATGAAAAAGCCAGGAGTGATAGCACAGGCTTATAATCTCAGAGGTGGGGAGGCAGGGTCAGGCAGGTCCCTGGGGCTTCCTAGAGAGCCAGACTAGGCCAGTAAGAGACCTTATCTCAATGAAAAAAAATGGGGGTGGTTCAATGGTTAAGAGCACTTGCTGTTCTTCCAGAGGACCCAAGTTCTATTCCCAGTACCTACATGGCAGCTCACAGCCATCTGTAACTCTAGTTCCAGGGGATCCAGTGCTCTCTTCTGACCTCCTCGGGCACCAGGCACACAAGTGACAGACATACATACAGGCAAACACCCATAAGATAATTTTTTTAAAGGGGGTAGATAGCACCTGAGGAATGGTACCCAAGGTTATCCGTCATCTGGGGTCCACATGCAGATAAACACACACACACACACACACACACACACAAAACTAGCACAGGTACTCACATACAACTGCATGCACATACTCTTGACAGAATCAAGAACTAAAATAAATAACTAATAAATAACAAAATCAAAACAGCTATAACGGATGCCTACTGAGATAATACTGTTTCTGAGATACATCTCAAACAAGAACGTTCAAACCACTAACGAACCACGCTTAAGGCAAAGCATGTGTGACCTTCGGCTTTCACCTCATCAACCCTCCTCGGCCATGAACTTGAATAATGCACCAGCAACCACCCCACAATCCCACATACAAAATGAATTCCTTAAGATAAGAGAAATAAGCAAACCAACTCTTTCCTTTTACTTAGTTTTTAAACTGAGTTCATCTTTGGCCCTGGTTATAAATTACATCCTTGAGCAATGTAACTCCACAAGCCACAAACCATACATACAGCTATTGTTAAGACACTTGGGGGTTTCTCCTCTCCCTCTCACGTCTAAAGAATGCAGTACCTCCTTGCCCTAATGAATCCCAACCCTGCTACCTGCTGACTCTGGGTGAAAGTCTTTCTGCAGCTTGAGTCAAATTCCAGCCACCGCCAGTGAAGGTCCCTCGAGGAGAACTCTGCAGGCTAAAGTCAGCTGTATTCTGAGCACTGCTACCAGTTCCGTCTTTTCCTACTCATCGTCAATAAACATAACAGGATGCTAATTCAACTCATAGGTACGGGAATTCTCACAGCTGTCAGATTTCCATAGGCTGGGATACAGATCTGGGTCAGTGGATTATTTACTTACCCATATTGTCAAGATGTACCTAACCCTACGGTTGCATCTAAGACTATGCTGTGTTTGAAGCAGATGTCTAGTAGGTAAAACAAATAGAAACAGGCATTTTTCTGAATAATCCAGAGGATGGTGTCCACAACTCAGCATCTCTGCACTTCCTCAAATTCCTTTTGAGCCTCCTATTCCTTGATCCATCTCTTCTCTAAATCTAGAAAGAATCTAAGCTATGGTTAAACATTGCAACTTACCGGCCCAAGCCACTTCCAGCTCCTCATGCTCAGAGTCTCACTTTTATTTAAACAGTGGCACAAACAGGTCCTCACAACTCATCATGACTGCTAGATAATCTTTGCCCTCGATTTCTCATACTCCCACAGAAAAGTGGTCCAGCGAGAAACCTGGAGACTTACTGTCTAAGAAAACATCTTCAGATAAGAAGATGAGAAAAGCAGGCATCCTTTAAAGGGGGAGGGGGGCATGATGGTGCTCCTCTTTAATCCCAGCTCTCAGGAGGGTTCTAGGATATCCGGGGCTATGTGGAAACACTGTCTCAAAAGTAGATAGATAGATAGATAGATAGATAGATAGATAGATAGATAGATAGATAACCAAAATTTTTAAAGGATATTTTACTGATGAAAGGTATGGCTAGGCCTTTCTCTTCTCACTAACTTCCTTAGGTCCCTGTCATAAATGAACAGCTGAATCAGATCTTTACATGTGAGAAAAATGAACCCATTTTGTTAAAGCCACTATTCTTTGAATGTTCCGTTTATTTGCAGCAGAAAGCTTACACAATTCACTGACCAACCTCCTCCTGTACTTCTAACAGGGTTGAACGGACCTGCAACAGAACACAGAACACATACCCAGGCACTCAAGAGTAGGCTCCATGTTTTAACATACTATATATATGTTTCTACTCTTGTTTAAGGTATTGTACCTATGCAGCTCATTTTAAAATGTAATGTTCTAGTCCTTAAAAGCTATTATTACAAACTATTTAGGATAATTAAGAAATGCAGGTTAGTTGTTAGTCATCTATAACAATCAAACTTGTAGTCACATTAGGTATGTTTTCAAGGTTAAATAGATATATTTTAGATAGATAGGTGGTCTTCAAACACTTCAGAGATTTACAGAATACGGCATTTAAGATATTTTAATAACATAAGGCTTTTCATGACAGTGAGATAGGTCTGCTCCTGGAAGCACCAATCTGCTTTAAAAAAAAAAAAAAAAAAAAAAATGAGGAGCATCAAAGAACCTCCATAAAGAGTTTGCTTTCATATGTGGCAAAATTAGCCACTGGCCAAAAAACTGCCCTTGCCTGGATGGCTGACAGTATGCTATCCAAATTGGACAGGCAGGACACAAAAGAAGGTGACTGCCAAACTTTGCCAAGACAAGGTAGGACAGTCCTTCAAAATTTCTGTTTCACACAGAAGTCTGTGGCCAGCAGGCCAAAGATGGATGCCCCCACATTGCAGAGGAACTTTGGGTGACTGTCCAGGTAGCCAGATGTCTCTACCATTTCTATAGTTTTGGAAGTTGTTTGATCTGCACTTCCTGTTTACTCGGGTAATATTTTATCCTTCTTAGGTCTCTGATGGGGTTGAAAACTAGATAGCTGTAGATGAATTTCTAAACGGTCTTATTAAATAAAAAACACAGAGCCAGATATAGGGGTGAAAGCCTTAGAGAGATCAGGGAAATAGGGAAAGCATTTAACCTTACCTTACCAACTCCACAGCTTCCAAATGCGAGTTACTTCCTGTCTACCCACGCCTATATGCCTTGCTGTTCTGCCATCTGATTTGCTCTCTCTGTCCAGCTACATCACTTCCTCCTCCTGCCCAGCTCTGGCACATCCTTTCTGTCTGTACAGACCTCCAGACCTCCATGGTTAACTAGTGTTGGAATTTAAGGCATGTGCCACCACACGTGGCTCTGTTTCCAGTGTGTGGCCTTGAACTCACAGAGATCCTGACAGATTCCTGCCTGCCAAGTGATAGGATTAAAGGCATGTGCTACCATTACCTGACTTCTTTGTTTACTTATAATGGCTGTTCCTATTTCTCTGATCTCCAGGCAAGCTTTATTTATTAAAGCACAAATAAAATATCACCACATTTCAGCACAAATAAAATATCACCAAAGATAGTTATGCTATTTTCTTTGTTACCAAATTCAGAAAAGAAGCTTCCAAAAAGAGATGTAAAATTTATAAAGGTTGATAGACATAAAAGTTTAAGTTTTTTACCTAAAAAAATGTTTTAAGGTTTAAAAAGATATTTTAGGTTGGTAATAAAAGTTACAATAATTGTTCTTATTGTATATAATTTTAACGTGTTAGAGTTAGAAACCTTTCCTTTTTTACTTAAATTTTTATTTACACTGTGTGAAGATGTATCACTGTGATTGGTTTAATAAAGAGCTAAGTATGGGACTTTTGGGGAGAGAGAGAAACTCGGGGTTAAAAATCTGGCACAGCAGGAGACACCAGTGAGACACTGAGAAAGTCAGACATACAGAATGGGAGAGGGGTCAAAAGACATGTGGTAGAAAAAAAAAACAAGTTAATTTATGTTATAAGAGCTAGTTGGAAACAAACCTAAGCTAAGGCCAAGCTTTCATAATAAATTAATTATAATTAGTAATAAAGTCTCCATGTCATTATTTGGGGGCCGATGGTCCCAACAAGAAAGTCTGACTACAGTCAGGAAGCCCAGCATGATAAACACTCACAGGTAGCTTTCTCCTTTTTATTCAGTCCAGGACTCAGTTGGCCACACTCCTTTAAGGTGAATCTTTCCACCTCAATTAACCTAATCAAGTTAATCCTTCTCAAGCCTGACCAGAGAGGCTAACCTAACCTAGATAATCCCCCATGGGCATACATGGAAGCTTGTCTCCTAGGTAATTCCAGATCCTGTTAGGCTGAAGATCCATGTTAAATATCACCCCTCATCAGATCCATTTTGATCTACTAATATTTAGGGAGAAATAAAGAAGAGAATTGTTCATAATGATGTAATGACAAAGAGTCCAAAAACAATATGTACAGTGTATCTTGACTAAGCAATAAGAATTGATATTCGTATGCATAACCTCCTATTTGATGAATGTCCATTCACCAAGACTTTACTTCCTTCTAGAAATAACGTGTAAAGCAGCTTACCCTTTCCTCTTTAGTCTTCCCTCTTCCCCATTTTCTACTTAACATCCCCCCCTTCATCTTGTTGCTTCTCAACCTTCTACAAAACAGAGCTTACACAGGAAGCCCAATGAAACCAATAAGAAGGGGATAGAAGAGGAAGAAAACAATCTGTTTCCTGTATCAATTTCAAAAGAAAAAAAACCTTTAAGAACAGTATCTAGCACCCTTTGTTCTTAAAAACTAAACGTTGACCTATTTGTCAATGTCCCATGGTGCACAGGAGCTATAAAAGCAAAGCATTAGAATGGAAAACACAACAACCTACCTTTCAGCAGTGAACGCAGACTCCGTGTCAATGTAGACAACAGCCCCTTCCAATCCTCCCATGCTGGTGGGTAATGTAGCTAAAACACTCATCATTATACAAAACTGAGTTTTTCCACAACCTGGTGGACCTGTAATCTAAAAAACAAAGTGCATGTTATCTATAAAATCTGTATAAACACTGTAAGCTAACCAAAGAAAATTATTTTAGGATTTGCTGAAAAAAAAAAAAAAAAAAAAAAAAAAAACAATCCAATGAACCTGGGTTCCAGGAGAGAATTAAGTCCTACTTCCCTAAGACACTCACTGTATGTAACAAACTAACTTTTGCCTTATTGGTGTATCTTTGGGATTTATATCTTTGGGGGCAATGAGAAAATGCTCAATTATCATCTTCTGTGCTTCGTTACCAGATGTGAAGCTACAATGAAGAAAGGCTAGAAGACGCACTCACTCACTGTACACACTGGTGTTGACAAATAACACCGGGAAAATACTACTGAAGACTGATTTCTTGGTGGGGTCTTCTAATCTTCTAGGCAGCAGATGGCACAGCTATTTGTCATTCCAAGAGAGTTGGCAGATATGACATAGCACATAGCTTCTCTGTCCTTTCTCTCTTTTTATTTATTTTTTTTATCTTTATTTTATTTTTTGAAAGAGAGTCTCACTACATAGCCCTGGCTGGCCCAGAACTTGCTATGTAGTCCAGGCTGGCCTAGAACTCACAGAAATCTGTCTGCCTCTGCCTGAGTGCTGAGATTAAACAAATGTGCCACCACTTCCAGCTGCTTATCATATATATGTGTGCATGTGCGTGTGCATGTGCGTGTGCGTGTGCGTGTGCGTGTGCGTGTGTGTGTGTGTGTGTGTGTGTGTGTGTGTAAGTTCTTCCTCCTGTCGGCTCAACAGCTCTTTCACAGTCTTTGCTATGAATTGTGCTTCAGTGGATTTTCACCACCAGTCCTCATCTCCTGACAGTAGCACAGAGATTTAGGGTTTCTGTTTCACAGCCCGAGTGTTCTCCCCCAGGCTCTCGCCCTTAGAACTTTGTCCTCAGTTTGAGAAGGTGGAAACTTTAACGGGAAGGCTGATGGAAGACAACTGGGCCAGACAGGAGAGCAGGAGGGTTACTGTGCCTCTCATGGAATGTGTTAGTTCACAGGCCCGTTCTGCACACAGTGTTTTCCTCCTTGCTTCTCTGCCATACTGTGACACAGCCAGGCGAGTTTTACCAACAGGATATGGCCATGTTGTTTGGATCTTCTAGCCACCACATCATGAGCCAAATAAATCTCTTTACTATAAACAAGTATCCAACCTCCAATATTTTGTTATGGTAAATGGTATAGTAATAAACTCAAACAGATTTTTATAAAATCTAGCAAAACTGGTATCATTTGAAATACTCTTTTGCCCATCTAAAATTAACTTCTGTGTTGTCAGCTGCCTAAGAATAAATGCTAAAATGCATTGTTTCACATGTCACAACAAGAGAAACTCCAGTCGGTAAAAGTTGCATGTGAATCCATACCCCACCCCCTCCCTCAACAATTACCCTTTTACTGTATTTACTATGCTATCTTATGCCATATTAATCTGTCTGCCCATCTCTCCACCTGTTTACCAATACATTTTGGATTGCTTTTTTTTATATTTCAAAGTAAGCCAAAGACATCAACATGCTTTCTCCAAACAATTCTGCATACATAGTCTCTACAGTTTAATATGTATAGTGTTTTTCCTTTTGAATTTCTCATAATGAAAACTGCAAATACTTGATGACTACTAAGAAACATACACATATGCCACCTATGAATTATTTGCTTATGGTACTGGAGATTGAATTTAGGGGCAATGTGTGCTAATCAAGTATTCTAATGCTGAGCTATAACTCCAGCCCAATATATGCAATCTAAATTCCTATCAAATTAAACATTAGTACTCCCAGGAAGTGCCCTCACACATTATTTTCTAGTCAAGAAGTCTTAGCAGGTCTGATGGTAAGGGCTTATAATCCTAGCTACTTGGGAAGCTGAGACAGAAAGAATCAAGATATATCTGAACTACAGAGTGAGTTCAAGGCCAGCCTAGGCAACATTATATCTCAAAATGAGCAGTGTGAAAGGAAGGCAGTGGATGCTGCTCAGCAGTCAAGTGTTTGTCTAAGCATGTCCACTGCTGCAAAAACAAAACAAAGACCATCTATGTGCAGGAAGTCTTTCATCTTTGAGGATATACCTTCCAGGTCAACATTTTTATCTCAAGGACATATGCTCAAGAAAGTAGTTCTTAACGGACTTCATTTTTTGAAACAGAATTTAGCCAACCAGATAATCTAGACCATACTAGAAAAACATTTATACTTTACAATCTTTATTATTTCTACCGTTATTAGTATTGTTGTTATCATTATTATTATTATTATTCTTACATATTATACACAGCCCACATGTATTATTATTATTATTATTATTATTATTATTATTATTACATATTGTGCATAGCCCACATGAGAAGGTCAAACAGGAAACTTAGCCAGTAGGTTCTCTCCTTCCACCAGATTTGAGGATTGAACTCAAGTTTTGGCTTGCGTGGCAAACACCTTACTCTCTCAACCATTTCAATAGGCCCCCTTTAAAGTCTTTTATTTTAAAGCACGGTCTCACTTTATAGTAGTCCTGGCTAGCCTAGAACTCACGATATAGACCAGGCTGACCTTGAACTCACAAAAACCCAACTCCCTCTGTCTCCTAAGTGCTGGCATTAAAAGCATGTGCCACACCTAGTCATAAATATTTTTTGAATATACTTTAAATGTATAGTGTTCTCCCTTTGATTGATCAAAACTGAACTATCCGTTTTGATCACTGAAACTTCACAGGTCTTTACCATTACCAAAGGCAACACAGATCAACTAGTTCATTATATGTCACAAGAGAAACTCCAGTTGGTAAAAGCTACACATGAATCTTGAAACCAAAGGAATGTGTGCATGCTAGAGTGTGAATGGATGGAAAAATGGAGGTTTGGATGTCTTCCTATGAGTGTTGTCTATTGCCAGGTCTTGGATATATTCTCTGATTTAATGAGATTAAAACTGCTAAATGCTTGGTGATTTTAGTGGAATGTAATTTAGATGACATATATGAAATTATTCAGTAAAGTATCAGGTACCATGAAAGTGGACAGTATTAATTTTACTATTCCTTCTTCTAAACTAGCTACCTAAAACGCTGAAAAGTGAAGTGTCCTTTTCTCTCACTAACTGCCTTCGTCCAGTCTGGGGAAACACAACATCATATCTAGGTTTGTTTTGGCTTTTTCAAGTTTGAATTAAACTATAGTAACTATTTCTAATATATTCTTAGTATATTTTTCTTCTTGCTAGCTGTGTGTGTGTGTGTGTGTGTGTGTGTGTGTGTGCGTGTGTGCGTGTATACACCCATATACAATTTTATGGACTGCCAACAGTTAGATTTCATTATTTTTCAGGTTTACTTATTGGGGGAAAATATCTCAACATTAATAATTTTAGCTGTAGACAGTTTAGCCCTGAATTCCAGCATCCAAACCACAAGATTTCAAGCTGTGTTCAGTTTCCAGCTTCAACCCAATGGTGGTTAGAAAGAAAAAAACCTGCCAAGCCAGAACAGCCAAAAGTCATTTGCTTCTTGGAAACTCAGAGTGAATGAAACATTTGCACACAGAAACCCTGTAAGATACAACCAGTTGCACATAGTTAGGCTGACACCTTAGCACCTCTCCATGAGAAATGCAAACACGTCTGAAGGAAAATCCCTATGAAGACCATTCAAATATCAGCAAGACAGCAAAAACAGTGACTCGCTTGAGGAGGAAGCATGTTACTCCCAACAAAGAGAATCTAATTATCTTTTTTAAAAAAGAAAGGAAGGAAAGAAAAGAGAGAGAGAGAGAGAAACCAACTCACTTCAACCTGAAGTTCACGGTGGAAGAGGACATAAGGAATCTCCCATCTAAACAAGTTAACTCTGCACATTCAGGACTGGGGCAGCAAGATGGTGCAATCCGCCAAGCCACTACTTGGTAGAAGAAAATGAAGGCTTTTCCGGCCCTGACCTGAAACAAGACAGCTCCTGGGAACTTCTCTTTTTCTCTAGTGACCTAACATCTAGGAACATGTCTGTATTTGCTCAAGAATTATGCAAAAATATGATTAGGTCTTCAGACCTACATAACTCATTTTTTAACTACCTCTCCCAATCCTAAAACCAAAAATTAAAGAGTCAGGAATCTCAGAAAGGCTGCTGCACTCTGCCTTGTGAAAGAAAACTGGATCTCAACTTACAGAACGCCAGCGTGTGGAAGTTTATAGCCAAGACTCTCTCCACCATTATTATATATTGATGGCTACTGTGTGTGTGTATGTGTGTGCATGTGTGCGTGCATGCACACACACAGAGAGGAAAGGACCAGAGCAGGAAAAAGGAGGATATGGAAATGACAAATATTGCCAGTTGCACAATAAAAATCAAACAGCATGAAGACAAACAACCATTCATTGAACAGCATTTCCTGAACACGCTATATGAACAATCCGAAGAAACCATTAGAAGTAAGTATATTTCTAAAATAAGAATGAGCAAAGAAGTCAACAGTGCATGCTAAAGTCTTGTGGTGCCTGGAGCCCATCACAGAAGTCAGTCGGGCAAACAAATCATGAGTGTATCATCCATAAGAGATCCCTACCTGAAATCGCTCCCTACTTCTTCCACCACTACAACCACAAGTGGGCCACCCGAACCCAACTGTGACTGAACAAGACAAAACCCATCTCCACAGACCTGGAGGTCCACAGAAAGAAAAATTAAGATCGGCTGCAGCTGTCAACAGCCAAGTCATCTACTGACCATGTAAACCTTACCCTTTTCTATTGTAGGACCTGCAGGTATCTGGGTTTACAAGCCTTGCTCTACTATCTCCTGGAACCATGTAGGGCACACCAATCTGTCAATGAGGGGGGAAAAACCCTGTAATATGACTTTTACCCAAGGGAAAATGGGGTGTCAAATCAGGACTCTGGTTCCTTTTGGTAACATTAGAAGAATCTATCCCAAATCAAACCTGCCCCATGGAAGGAATGCACTGATCTCAAATCATGAACTAAAGCTTATAAAACCCAGGAAATACAAACATTGCAAATATTTAGCAGTGCTCACAGGCTGGTCTTCTGGAGGTACTCTTTGAACCAAAATACAAAGATGTGACCATCTTTTGACTGACAAGAGCTTGGACCAGTTCCCTAGACTATAATCTCTAGAATATAAAATGAAACTACCAAACTGGGCAGTGGTGGCACACACGCCTTTAATCCCAGCACTCAGAAGGCAGAGGCAGATGGATCTTTCTGAGTTTGAGACCAGCCTGGTCTACAAAGTGAGTTCCAGGACAGCCAGGGCTGCACAGAGAAATCCTGTCTCAAAAAACAAAACCCAAACAAATAAATAAATAAACAAACAAACAAACTGAAACTCTATTTTGGTGACACTTTTTTAAATTTCTTTTACGTTTATTTATTTATTGCGGGTACATCAAAGTGTGTGTGTGTGTGTGTAGAGCTCTGAGGACAACTTGCAGGAGTCAGCTCTCTCCATCTACCATATGGGTCCTAGGGATGGAACTGGGGTCAGGAGACTTGGTGGCAAGCACCTTTACCCACTGAGCCATCCTGCAAGCCCCTGGCAACACCTTTAAAGACAACTCCAGTTCTACCTACTCACAATAGCACCTATCCTGTGGACTTTTAGCAGGGGTGATATTGACCTGGGGTGAGACTTGGGTTTTGAGAAAACAGTGGCTTATTCTTTTACATTAGCACAGATGGACACAAATTACAGAAACAAATGCAGTGTGTCTACAGCATTTAAATTTCCATGGACAATGAAGATAGAAGAGGGTTAGAGAGGAAAAAAAAAACCACTTAGAAGGCTCTTTAATGGATGACAATGTAAAAATGGTTGATAATCATTGACATAACACAAACTTCTGAAGCTTAGGCTTCCAACTTATCTTCACTGTTCCTTTTCCATTATAAGAGATCCAGAATTACTTGCCTATATATTCCACAAGCAAGGGATCCTTTTTTGGTCAGCAATAAGACAAAGCCCTTGGCTCACCCCTTTAGCAGTTCAGCACCACTGCTGTCTCTGAGGCCCCCTCTGTATGAGAACGCCTCTGATTCCACTTCCTGTCCTGGTGCCGTAACTGATGATGTAACTAACCAGACCAGGACTCAGTGAGTTCGTGTAAGCTAAAGTTGATGATAAGTACATTTTGGGACTGTAAATTTAAAGCTAAGAAAGGACAACTACAAAAAAAAGGGAAAAAAAATGGCGAGAGAATGTTTCCAGATTCACATTGACTCCCTCAATCATCTCCAGAATGAGAACCACAGACTGCACAATGCAAGCGGGGACCTCCGTCCATACCTGTACCACTTTTCCACTGCCATACCCAATCACCAGGGATTTGAAAAGCATGAAAGGACACCCGTTCATTATCTCAAAGTCTGGAGGTCAGAGTCCTGACAGGCTTGACAGAACTCTCTGCTCAGTATCTCACCAGGCTAAAATCAAGGTATCAGCTGCACTGCACTCCAGTCTGGAAAAATCAGTGTCAACTCCCAAGCTCAGTCGGGCTGTTGGCAAAATCTGTGCTGCGGCTCTGGTCTGAGGTTTCTTTCTCTCTGCCATCCGAGAGCTTGGGACATCCTTAGTGCTCCTGGTGGCCACATGCATTCCTGCACGTGCGCCCACTCCTCTCCAAGCCAGCAGCACCATCAGTCCTCCCCATGCTTTTATTCTGTCCTCTTCGTAGCAGTGAGAGAATGATCACTGCTTTGGAGAGTTCCCGGGACGAGAGCCTATCTGAAAGCCACTGTGCCATCAAATATACCTTCACCATGGCAATGACATCTCATCATACTCCCAGGACCAGGGCTGAGAATGCAATGTCATCGGGAGGTGTCTTAGTCACTGTTCTATTGCTGTGAAGAGACACCATGACCATGGCAACTCTTGTAAATGAAAGCATTTAATTGGGGGCTGGTCACAGTTTCAGAAGCTTAGTCCATTATCATGGTAGGGAGCACGATGACAGCCAGGTGCGGTGCTGGAGGAGTATGTGAGAGCTACGCCCTGACCCACAAGCAGAGAGAGAGAGAGAGACAGAGACAGAGACAGAGACAGAGACAGAGACAGAGAGACAGAGAGAGACGCTGGGCCTGGCACAGACTTTTGAAAATTCAAAGCTGACCCCAGTGACACATTTCCTCCAACAAGGCCACACCTTCTAATCCTTCTAAATTCTCAAATAGTGCCACTCCCTGATGACTAAGCATTCAAATACATGAGCCTATGAGAGTCATTCTTATTCAAACCACCACAGGAAGCCACTTCAGAAATTCTGCCTGATATAATGTCTCTGAGAACAGAGACCTAGTATCTTAATAAATTAAGGGTTTTGCCAGGTGTGGTGGCACACACTTTTAATGCCAGCACTTAGGAGGCAGAGGCAGATGGATCTTTGTGAGTTCGAGGCCAGCCTGGCCTACAGAGTGAGATCCAGGACAGGTACCAAAACTACACAGAGAAACCCTGTCTCGAGAAAAAAAATTAAGTGCACTATTGCGATAATTTTAAAACAAATTTACATAAATTATTATTAAATGTATATAAATAAATATTAAAAATAGACTATTATACTCTGGAATTGTAATAACATTTAAACCATCTAAAACTAGCCTGGAAAGATGGACTGGCAGTTAAGAGCACATACTGCTCTTGTAAAGGAACCAAGTTCAATTCCTGGCACACACATCCTCCTCTAACTCCAGTGCCACAGGATCCAACACCTCCAGCCTCTGAGGGTACCTGCACTCATGTGTACATTCCTACCTACACACACACACCTTTAAAGAATTTTTAAAAAATCTTTACAATAAAAAAAAACCTCCTAAACCTTGCTAATTACAGGATCAAAGGGAAGGGTGTAGGATAGGCAACAGGAACCAAATCATCAGAGTAAACAAGAACTAGACAAGTGTTAAAAATAAAGAAAGAAGCCAAGCATGCTGGCACACACCTTTAATCCCATCACTCAGGAATCAGAGGCAGGCAGGTCTCTGCATTCAAGGCCAGCCTTGTCCACATAGCCAGTTCAGTTCCAAGCCAGCCAGAGATACATATAGAAAGAAAACAAAGAAGTTAAGAAAGAAAACCAAACGCCTTCATTCATGGGCATTTATTAAGTACCATGTATGTGTGTTAATAATGTAACTGGACTAAGAAGAAACTAATAACACAATCACTGCCCCTTGACATTTACTGTGCAGTGAAAAGGATACACATTAACTAATCCCATGAATAGTAAAAGTGTAATGGGGACAAGTGCTACACAGAAGAGCCATGTCCTTCATCTCTCCAGGAGTACATGGTAATTCTGAATGTCTTTAATTTAAAATGCTCAAAATATGTACAACCAAAAGAAACAAAATTTGTCTATCCAAAAATGAAATGGGCTAAATAACTCTCTCTGAAGAGATAGTATATCAACTTGGGAGGGATCAATAAAGATAAAGTAAAGTAGATTTAAATAACTTAAAATATTTATTGTTATTATTTCCTTTTACATATATAGGTGTTTTGCCTGCATGGCTAAGGACCATGTATGTGTAGTACCCATGGAGGCCAGAAAAGGGTGTTGGATCCTGTGGAAATGGAGTTGCAAATGGTTGTGAGTGGCATGTGGGTACTGGTTATTGAACCCAAATCCTCTGGAAGAACAGCCAATGCTCTTAACTGTTGGGCCATCTCTTCAGCCCTTGTAAATAACTTTTTAAGGACATGCATAATTTAATGATCATATACAGAGCAACCAATAATTAGCAAACAATTATTCTGTCTAAGTACATATGGAACAACTACAAAAGCTAATCTGTATTCTGTATTTTTAGACTTTAAAAAGTCTCAGGGGCCAGGAACACAAACCTATAATCCAAGCATAGGAAGAACCCCAGATAGGAAGACTCCATTTTAAGAAAAAAGAGAGAAGTATCTTGACAAGGGACTTGAACATCATAATCTGACAAAAATGCAATCAAGGCAAGAATTTAACTAATTGTTTTAAATAATTTAAATTTTTTAAATTCCAAATAAACTCATGAGGCAAATAAGTAACCATAACAGAAACTATAAGATACATTTTAAAACTGGATAAAAATGAAAACACTATGCATGAAAGAACATCTGGACTGCGAGGGTAGTTCCCTGGCCCAACACATTTCCCAAAAGACAAACTTAAATGTAAGAGTATAAAACAAAGAAAAACAGAACAGTAATATATTAAATGTTTATGAAAAATTTTAAAGAACAATAATTACAGAGAAAGGTAGTTGGAAGAAAACAAGAAATAAGCAAAAAAATAAATGAATAGAAGACAAAGGAATTAGAAGTCCAATAAGAACAATAACAAAAAAACCTGAAGACTATAAAATATTCAAAATCTGACTATATCTTTTTTAAAGTGTGAGAGAAAAGACAAAATAAGTAGACTTGAGAATGGAAAGGAGAACAAAACCAAATATAAAATCACACTTAAAGCATAGGAAAATTAATAACTTTATGATAATAAATTTGAAAACTTAAATATGTTAGCCATATTAGCCATAGGAGTGGTAGATACACCTTTTATCTGAGCACTCAGGATACCGAGGCAGGTCGATCTCTGTGGGTTTCAGGCCAGTCTGGTCTACAGATAGCCAAGACTACATAGTGAAACCCTATCTCAAACACACACACTCACTCATTCACTCACTCAAATCCTAAAAATACCATGTGCCAAAACTACTCAGAAAGAAATAGAAACCGTAAGTAGTCCTATAATCATTAAAGGAACTGAATTCTTTTCTCTTTAATCTTCCCACAAAGAAAATAACAATACCAAACAATCTTTGAGGCTCTGAAGAGCAAACAATGTTAATTGTGTGAATGCTGTCACTCAATGTAAAATGGAGACAACATTCCGCAATCCATTACACCAAACTAGTATAGATTCTAACGCAGACAGTCACTACTAGAAGGGATACTTATATCCCAAGATCCACCATGAGTATTGATATAGAAATGTCAAATATCAGAAAACTGAATCCAAGAGTTAAAAAATAATAATATGTCATGATTGAGCTTGTCCCAAAGGACAATGATGATTTACTATTAGAGGACCTGGAAATGTTACTCACTTCATGTTAGATCAACACAGAAAATGCTCATTTCAATTCATGAAAAAAAAGGCACCTGGTACAAGTCAACACCAAACTAATACTGTACCTAGGAAAAGAAGAAAATTTCCTTGACTCTGACCAAGGATGAGTCTCAAATACCTACAGCAAATATTATGGGTTGGATGATTTTCTTTCACTTTCTATCTGGAAATTTAAACTTATAGGAAAATTGTAATAGTAACAACAGAATATCAGAAGCCATTTGAATTCATTTCCCATTTTTTTATCCTTTTTTGCCCTCTCTCAAGTCTACATATGTATGTGTAAGATACATATTTCTCTCAACTATCTGAGTTAGCTGTATATATCAAAGTTATTCACTAAATATTTTAGTGTATGTTTCCTAATATTTTTTACATAATCATAGTACAATTAATTAACAGCTTCAGTAACCTAACATTGTTCAGTTTGCTAATTTCTATCACTTGATTCAGTAAGACTCACCATCATTTTTAATGATGAAATATGAGAAGAGTAATCCTTTTCAAACCAGGAAGGGTGTGAAATTATTCTACATACATCTACAGCAATTATTTTAGTTAATTTGTGTATTGTTACTGTGTCTGTGCACACATGTGGAGGTACAAAGAAGACTTCCTGAAGATGGCTTTCTCATCCATCTCTATGTGGGTTCCTGAGATCACATTTGGAACACCAGGCTGAATGACAAGCTTCTTTAAACAGTGAGCCATCTCACTGGCCCCAATACAATTTTAACCAACTATATTAACAATTCAATTAAAAGTTACAGATATGAGCAGGGTGGTGGTGGCGCACACCTTTAATCCCAGCACTCAGGAGGCAGAGGAAGGTGGATCTCTGTGAGTTCGAGGCCAGCCTGGGCTACAGAGTGAGTTCCAGGAAAGGGGCAAAGCTACACAGAGAAACCCTGTCTCAAAAAAAAAAAAAAAAAGTTACAGATACGGAGCTGAAGGGATGGCTCAACAAATAAGAGCACTTGCTGCTCTTCCAGAGGATCTGAGTTCAGTTCCCAGCATCCACATGGTGGCTCACAGCTATCTGTAACTCTAGCTTCAGTGAATCGAACTCCTTCTTCTGGCCTCTGCAGGCCCCAGGCACGCATGTACACATACACATATGCAGGCAAACACCTATACACATAAAATAAAAACAAGTTTAAAAAATAAAAGCAAAAGATTATTCTTAGAAAATAAGAAGCTGGGTATGATGGTGCACACCTGTAATCACATAGGAAATACAAAACAAAGCCACAAAGAAATAACCCATACATTCATGAGAGGAACTGAAATAAAACACAAACAGGCATTGGTGCACACTGACATAGATGTATGGCAGCCTGTGTACTTAGCATGTGTGAGGGCCTAGGTTCAAAACCTGGCATCAAAAAAAAAAAAAAATGCTAAGTGTTTGTGAGAATGTATTGAATAAAAACACTGTGTATTCCAGTGAGGATGCAGAATGCTACAGTCACTTTGGAAACCAGTCTGGCAGATTCTCAAAGAGCCAAGTACATTATACGATCCAGTCTTTCCATTCACTCCTAGGTAAGTATATACCCAAGACTAACAAAAACCTATTTTATACAAACATACCCATAAATATTACATTATTTATGATAGATTAAAAACTGGAAACTATCCAATACCTGTCAACTAATGAACAGTAAACAAAATATGCCCTATCTGTGCAGTGGAATATTAATGATTAAAAAGAACAAATTCCTTAGATGTGCTACAACATTTAGTTACCTTAAAAATACCAAGTGAAAGAAACTAAACAGAACTGACTACGAATTGCATGAGTTCATTTATGTGAAATGCTTACAGGAAGCAAATTATAGAGGATGAAAACAGATCAGTGTTTGCCTGGGCCTAGGATGGAAGTGAGGATTCCCTGCAAGTGGAACAAAGAAGATGGAGGCCTCCTGAAGGGGACGGCAGTGGGGACTGCACAGCTGGACGATGACAAAGCCTGGACTCTAGGTATTTAAATTATACCCGGAGAGAGTTGTTTTCAACGTCTCCAAACAACAGCTAAAAGATCAATAGTCGGTAGGAAAAATAAAACTAAGATCTAAGGATGGACAGAATTCTGACTGTACCAAGGCAAGAAGATAGAAGCCTGGCAGGATGTCTGCACTTGGTTGGTGGGATTCTGAGCCAGCACAGCACTCGGGAGGACAACTGGTCCTGACTGTGTGAGGTTCCCCATGTGCATACACTGCAACCACTAAACCACTCCAGGCCAGACACTCCAGGCAGTGGCCACACAGAAAATCCTTCAGGCTTTGCATACCATATGGTCTCTGTCACAACTAACTAAACTCTGCCCTTATGTCACAAGACAACCACACACAAAATGTAAACAAATGAGCTTGGCCATAAAACTTTATTTCCACAAACAGGCAGTGAGCTGAATTTAACTGCTGGGTGGTGGTTCTCCCATCCCTGACCCGGAGGGAAACTTCCCTACGCTATCCAGCAGCCTGTGCAAAAGTTTTCACAGGACTTACTCCTACCAGCAGCAAATGAGAAACAACCCAGACGTTCACTGATAACAAAAGCAGGACACTGTGGCACAGTCTCAAAATGAAAAATAACACAGCAGAAAAATTATGTTCTTGCTAACTGAAGCAACATGAAAAAAAAACCTTAGAAACAACGTTAAATGAAAAAAGCAATTCATAAGGAGACATGAGAGATGACTTAATCACAGATACATGGTTTTTAAAGTTCAAAAATAAGCAAAACAAAAACTCTATACCTCCCACGTAACTATAAAGTAAAAGGAAACTACAGAGAACAGTAAAAATGGAGGTAAGCTATTCCCTGAATTCAACTGAAAGCCTCCAAAAGACTTTAGAAATGACCTACACCAGGGCAGAAAGTAGAGACTTTGTTACTAATCAGCCTTATGATCATAACAAAACACCCAAAAGGCTTGTGACTTCACTTGAATTCAAATAATTCACAAGTGAAGTGAAAGGAACAAGGTGGGGGAAATCACTATAAAACTCAAGGATAAAACACATGCATTGGTTAATCATCTTTAGATTCAGTTTTTTTGTTTGTTTATGTTTGTTTTGTTTTGTTTTTCTGTATAAGTAAATTTATAACTCCATCAGTACTATAGTCCTTAATTGACCTGGTCCAGCCAACCCTCAAAAGGATTGTGTGTAAAGTGTAATTCTGGCACCATCTGGTGGCAATCAATGACAACAACAAGCCCTTCAATTAGCTTATTCATTCATCAACTATTTATTTAATAGATATCTACTAGACACAGCATTCTTTAAATCTCTCTAGGAATAAAGGAAATAAAACATTCCCTAAAACAGGATTCCTATCTTTAAGAAAAAATTACAATTAAATTATGATTATGAGAACTATAAAAAAAAAAACACTGCGGATGTAGCTCGGTGAGTCAGACATTACATAATATGCTTAAGGTCCTGGGTTTGATACCCAGGAACACACACACACACACATAAACACACACACACAATGGGTCTGCTCTTTGAAGTTTGCTTCTGAAATTTTCAGGCAAGAAATTCTCAGGATGCTGATAAGCAGCCTACAGATGCCACACCCATGCACACCAATGCCCCTTTCAAGGAAAAGAGCCACAGAGCTCCTGAAGTGCTCTCTGCTTCTGAAACTTCATTCAAAGGACAGAGCCTAAACTTCCTTTCCCTGACCCTGAGCTGGGCTTACAGCTCACTTACAATGAAGAGAACCTGTCATAGGCAGCGGCGTAATCACCGAGGACACCACCACTTCCACCTTGCTATCTTTTAGCCAACCCACCCTGAGTGAAACCAGCAGGGATGTCATGAGAAGATACAGACTGTGAAGCCCCCACTTAGGGAAGAACACAGCACCAGCCTGCCAGTGAATGAGCCCCTGGGAGTCAGCTCCTCTGGGCATCTTCAACTGTGGCTGACTGCAGGCACTACCAATGTCCCTACGCTCAGACACTCCCAAAACACTGTGAAGTCAGTGTTTCTTGTTGCTTCAAGCCACTTAGCTTGAGGACAATTCAGTATGCAACAACATAAAATAATACTGTAAGTTATTGCTTCCTAGAATCAAATGCTATCAATAACAGGAAACAAAAATAGCTCCCTATAGTTTAATATGTTATTTGCTCAAATATTATCAAAATTGACTCATACTAGAAATCCTAAGTAGTGATTATTTTTTTAATTCATGCAAATTGTTTCCTAATACTATTTCATAATATTGTGTGGTGTGGTGTGTGTGTGTGTGTGTATTCGTGCACATGTGTACCTGTGCAGGTGTGTGTGCATGTGATTGAGACCTGTGATCAACACTCCACATCTTCCTCTACTCACTCCATCTTGCGTTTTGAGACAGACTTGGCTCCTCTCCTGTGCACTGGCATTACAGACAAACACCACTACCCCTGGCTTCTACACAGGTGCTGGTGACCCCGACTCGGGCCCTCATGACTGTAAGGCAAGCAGAAGGACTCTGCCCACTCAGCCCAATACTCACCACTTTCTGAAGCAATTCAAAGAAACAAAAGCCGGGCCACATCTAGTCAGTCAGCAGGATTTGTGTAATGCCTCTGCTTATAAAGCAGCTGCGCTGACCCTGGCTGGAGGACTACCCCAGCAAAGTTCTTACAACTTAGCTCACATTCGTTTTCATGAGGTCATTTGTGTCTTTTTTAACTAACCTTTCCTCCTAGCTCTGACACTTACAGAAGAAGGTACGGGTTTCCTTTACCTCTGTAAGCGATCCACAAGCCACACCACCATGCAGGACGTCATCCAACGCAGAAAGGGTAGTAGACAGGAAGGCTGGGGAGAGATCAGCAGACCTCCGCATCTTCATCTCATAAGCCTGAACAAGAAAAGCATTAAGTTCCACTCAGCTGTTAGAAATCAACTCTGTAACCATAACCCAGCCTTCTTTCCTCTATTACTCATTTGACTAGTGAATATTTACCCAGTGCCGATGACCATGCTAAACTATAAGGATGGACAATAACAAACAGTTACCTTGCTCACAAGCTTATCGGAAAACAAAGGACTGTGGGATTCAAACACTGGGTGATTACAACATTGTTAACTTACAAACTTATTAGACTTACAAACGAATTGCACCTGACCCAGACATGGTGGTCTGGAGGGCTTCACGGAAGAGCTGGGTATCTGTGCAAAACTCTGAATCCACTGTTAGATGAGCAAAAGGAAAGCGAACACTCCTGCCAAAGAGACGAGGACACACACAGAAAGACCGAGAAATGGGGAAGCAGCAGAAGCTAAAGGAAACTGCAAACCATAAATAATTCAACGGAGTTCACTTAGGATGGCTGACAGACAGACTGGGACAAGGCTGGGGAAGCAAGCAGGAGCCTCACACCAGGAGACCTGGGGCAGAGGCCACACGGCCATGTGATCACTTCGAACTCAGGCTGATTTGTGGAGCACAGCTTAAAGCAGGCTGGAGAGATGGGTGAGAAATGGCCCCTAAAAGATATCCACACCAAATCCCTAAAGCCTGTCTGTGAATGTCACTATATTTAAAGGTGAAAGGCTCTCTACAGATGGGACTCACTTAAAGACAGTGTGACGAGGAGATAATCCTGGATTATGTGTGCGGACCACAAATGCCAACAAAAGTATTCTTCTAAGACAGAAGCAAAGGCAGCTTCAGTAGAAGACAATGATGTGAAGATGGAGCAGAGGTGGCCACAAGCCAAGGCATGCCAACATTCTTCAGCAACTGCAAGAGTTGAGGAAGGGATTCTCCCCTAGATACCCTGGAGAGGGTGCGGCTGTGCCTGAGCCAGACTATGAGACAACTTTCTCTTCTTAAATCCACCCATTTGTGGTAAACATAACCAATTACCCTATTTTTGTTTAATTTTTATTTTGTGTAGATGGGTGTTTCGCCTGCATGTATGTCTGTGGTACCACATGCAGGCGAGTCACAGAGGAGGGGATAAAACAGAGTACTCCTGAGTGCCGCACCACGAATCTGAAGGGTTTTTAATACGACAAATTCTTTTTCTTTTTTTAATTTGCAAATCACCATCAGAAAGTAATGAGTGTAAGCACACTCGCACACTCTTGGCTCACAACAGGACGAAAGAGCGAACAGAGGGAACTCACGCTACACCGTGCTTCACAAACTGGCAACAGAGAAAGACGGCCTGAGGGAAGCAGAGGAGCTTGACCGGACTCCAGGGAGCCTCCAGATTCTTCACTTAAGGTCACCGCAGTCACGGCCATGGCGAAACACTTGTACCAAGTGACTCTCTGTACTCAACCGTCATCTACAAAGGTTCTTTTGTGTGCCAGGCAGCAGTTCCAATTGTGGATCGATCCTCTGTGACCATCAGAACCACCTGATACATCTACCCCAACGTTTCAGTTTGAGCCATTATACAATCAGATATACAAAGAGTCTGCGTGGCATGCAGACAATTCCCCTTTGTAGTAAATCCGGGTTGTCATGGGGAGTGGCAACCAGGAAGGGGTGAACTGGTATTATATTGGGGGACTAAACATTAGGGGGCATCTCTCTCCCCCATCTTTTCTTTCTTTTAGGTTTTACTCTTTCATTTTAAGTCTCTCATCTGTGAGACTGAGACTTTTTTCCTATTAATTCACCCTCCTAAACTGCCCTCATAGTGATCAGCACTCCAGCCTCTGCTATGATACCACACGAATAGCCCGTTACCATTTCCAGAACAGAGTAACAGGTATTTTAGTAGACTCTGAATGTTTTCTTGCTTGTTTTCAATGTGCGTTCAAGACCTATCTTTTTCAAATGCGCCAACTGTCCCCTCTTATGATTTACCACTTTTGGAATAACGTCCCAAATCCGTAGCATGGTCTGCAAGACCCCACGCTGCCTCCTGCTTCTTTCACTGGCTGCATCTCTGCAACTCTCTTCTTGACTGTGTCCCACTGGCACAGCCTAGGCTAATCACTGAACAAGCGTTCATTCCCATAGCCTGTGCATTTGCTATCCCAGCGGCCAGGCACTTCCCCACCCCGCCTCCATCCCCGGTGTCTTCGCCTGTCTCCCCTATTCATCCTTCCCATCTGAGCTAGAGCACTGCTTTCAGGAGGGGGCTGTCCACGTTACACACACCGTTTGCATCTGTGGGGCACAGGCCCTGCTGACCACACACAGAAGCTCATGGACAGCTCCATAACTCAGGCCAGTCACTCTCATAAGTTCCAGTGGGGAGAGACCTAAAAAGTCCTAAGAAGAGAAAAAGGAAAAGTAGATATTTAACATGCATGTGTAACCAAGATCTAAGAATTACAAAGAAATTTTCATCGTGGTTTTTTTAATTTTAAAAGAAAAGCAGATATAAAACAAAAAGAAACTTCCAGTTGCTGTTCATCTCTAGGCAGAGGTGAAATTTGTTGCAGACAGAAGATGTATGCTTCTTTTACATCCTACCACTGAGTTTCACCCTACGTATGCCTTAACTCAGTGAGGCATTCTTACACTCTTACACAGTCTAGGCAGCATGTATCAGAAGATACACCAAGCAATGTGACACACAGCACCACCCAGTCCAAGTTCAGATGAGCACTGCACTTGAATTTGGGTACAAATGTATGCCCGAAAGAATCAGGTTTACAAGTGTTGGCTTTCTAGGCTGAAAGTTAACTCAGAGAAAAGGATTTGACTACTGAGAGAATGGGGATGTTTAATGTTTAATTTAGAATACAGAATAAAATGTTCAATTCATACTTTTAAACCATTTAAAATATAGACATTACTATTAAATGTATTAACAGAATAAAGATATCCCGAAAATAAACAATCCCCAAAAATTATATGTTGTGAAAATATGTTCATTCAAGACAAAAATCCTAAAATAAAACTTTAACCCTAATTTACCCTCCTAAGAGGGACATTCTTCTTTACTGTACTTAAAAGATGTAGCATCTGAAAAAGAAAACAAGGAAAAAAAGGCAACTTCTGTTGTATACATTTATCAAGCCAGTCCTAAAAATTTACTGCTGGGCGGGGGATTACTCAGCTGCAAACACTAAAACCTGGGGCTCAGTGCCTAACATCAGTAAATCATAATAATAACTCTAATATTAATGTCTCTCCTAAGAGAAATCATCCTCGCAGGAATCTCATTTAAGTCATATTTCTCAAGTAATAATAAAAATAATCATTTTAAGTGGGTGAAACTTCTCAGGAACCCCAAACTAATGACACAGGCATTCTTCCTCACGCCATGATCATTCTCTCCCAAAAATACAAAACCAATGGGCTTCAGTGCATAAAATTCCAGCTGCAAATGCAACCTAAATCATGTACAGGGAGCACCATTATTTCACTTGTTTTTGTACATCTACGTTTTTATTTTTGTGTTGTAGAGGCGAGAAGTCAACACTGGATGCCTCTTTCAGTCACTCTTTAAGATCTGACCTCTGAGACACACGTGGAGGTCACAATTTGGCTACACCGGCTACCCGGTAAGCCACAGGGATCCTCCTGTCTCTGCCTCCTTGGAGTTGGGAGTTCAAGTGTGCACTGCCAGGCCTGGCCTTTTATGACCAGGTTGGGGATAAGAGCTCAGGTCCTCACGTTTTCGTGGCAAGAACTTTACTGACTCTGCCATCTCCCCAGCCCCTACAGCCCTAAGTCTTCATGACCCAAGTTTAACAGTTATTAATGTAAACTTAAAATTAATTTGTACGTAAAATGTATTACAAATACATAAATTTTTACCTGACAATTAACGATCTGATGTCTGGTCAAACGGTCACACAGCTCTTGTGGTAAACCCACTCGTCTTAGTTTCTTGCTGCTCATCTTTCCAGATCTCCCAAAGAAGAATCTTGAAAAACATCAGAAAGTAATAAAAATGATAGTGGACAGACTATACAAAACACCCTATAAAATAAAAAGTCCTTCAAACTTCTCTATGTGCAAAACAAAACACGGAAAGATTGCTACTAAGAGTAGGAGAGACACTTGCTTATCGACCATGTACACAGAGAAAGAAAGCAACCTCAGAAAACACATTCCATCCAATTCTTTGATATTACATGACTGTAACAGTACTTCATATTTACACTGCAGGCTAGTTTGCCTTCTGTGGCTGTGATAAAATGCCCACCAAAAGCAACTTGGGAAGAAAGGGTTTACTTGGCTAACAAACTATATTCCATTGTCAGTGGAAGCCAGGGCGGGAACTCAAGGCAAGAGCTTGAGGCAGAAACAGAAGCTGAGACCACAGAGGAAGGCTGCTCACTGGCTTGCTTCCCTGGCTTGCTCACCGGGCATTCTGGCTCAGGAGTAGGACCACTCAAAAGTGAGCTGAGCCCTCCTCTACCCAATACCAATCAAGAAAATGTCCCCACAGCTAATCTGATGGAGGCAATTCCTCAACTGAGGTTCCCTCTTCTCAGGGGTGTCAAGTGTCAAGCTGACTACCAACATGATCCATCACCTGTAACAATCTTAAGACATTGAGTGTTGTTTACACATTTCATTTGGCTGTGTAATCTTCAAGACGCATTTCCAAATAGCAACTCTGCATTGAACTGTAACAAGGACAAACAGACATCTGCTACATACCAACCATGCTCTCAACAAGAATAAATAGACATATTTATTACTATTCTCAACAGATTATGATGACAGTAGGTGGTCTTTTTTACACATGAGAAAGCTACTCTGCAAATGTCAGCTATCCACTATCATCAGAAAAAAAAATAAACAGCAGATTTAGAATTCCACCCAGGCAGTCTGACCAATCCTCTTAACCACTGCTATTGTAGGACCACAAATCTTATTTAACCCTTGCTTTTTCTAAGAGTCAGAACAAATCTCAATCAAATGAGACTTTACTATTATAAGTGTTAGCAATAAAAGTGTCCTTATTATACTAGCTGATTGCTGTCTCATGTGGAATTAAAGTCTGGTCTTGTACCTTGCAACTGAGACTCATGAAATACTTGTCTTTGGGGGAGTTAGAACTGTTGTAATCTCTGTAATAATGCCTGCAAAGAAGAGGCTGTGTATCTCATTGATATGGCAAAGTGTCCTCCAGAAATACTAGAATAGGAACTCATTATTCTATGGAATGAAGTAATAACAATCAATAACTATATGTCAAAGAACAAATCTATATACAAGAATTATGATATCTACTACCAGCACTATAGCCCAATTCTGTTTAACACTTAAATCATCTGAATGACATGAAACCCCTCCTCTCTCTTCCCTCCCTTCATCTCCTACTTTCTTCTCTTTTGTTTTCTCCACAGAAACAAAACATATTCCCTTTATTTCTCTCAATGGGAATTTCTTATGGCTGATTGTTTCCTTAGGAGAAAATTTACCAAGGAACATTCATCTGCTATTCGGTTATTTACTGCATTTCAGATAAGGCAGTTCTAGGCAATAACATCACTTAATGAGTAAGTTCAAGCCAAACAAACAAACAAAACACACACACACACACACACACACAAGCCAAAATTACAAAGACCTTAGCAATAACCACTGATTTAATAATACCACTCCCATCACTTGCCCTCACTGTTAATGGCTTCGAGTTATTTCCCTACTCTCCCAAATATAATATAAATTCTCTCAATATAACGTTCTCAATTTGTTTGTTTTGTTCGCCAATATTTCTTAAGCACATACTCTGCTGAGCCCAGTGTTTTAAGAACCCTTAAAGTCATTTCCTCTCTTTTTCATACTTACAAATGAAAGGTGGAGGGATACACACTCAAATAATTACAACTATGCCCCAGGTATAGTTGTAGTTGCTGAAGAAGCAGACAGGGAGAAGTCTCAAATTGGCCTGAAAAAAAAAAAGTAGGTTGAATGTCACAATCCAGCTAGAAGTAGCTTGCTTAAAAGTCAGTTCCATTGCCTAAACTGTCTCACGGGACCACCGGACCACATGACAATTCCAAACTTTTAGGATCACATTTAAAAAAAAAAAAAAACTTGAAAAGGGGGGGTCCCTTACTTAGCTCTCATTCAAATATCAGATTGCAAGGCTCAATCCGATTTGCCTTCCTGGCAAAGTTACTTCATTTCCTAGAGCACTGTTTTCCTCGTGTGTAAAATAAGGGCGATTCTAGTTTCTACTCCAGAGCTAGTGCATAATGCTCAAAGTAGGCAGTCGTCATAGACAAACATGTGGTACTTCTAACACGACCATCCACAAGGTTAGGTTAACCTGCCACTTCCACACACAAAGCCTTGACAATCGGTCCCTTCCTTTCCTGTGACACTTGTCACTTACATCTTCCTTAATCTTATCTGTGTGTTATTATAGCTTTTGCCTTTCTTCTCTCTCTCTCTCTCTCTCTCTCTCTCTCTCTCTCTCTCTCTCTCTCTCTCTCTCTCTCTCTCTCTCCCCGCCCCTCCCCCGTCTGTCTTGAAGAAAGAGATGGCAACTCAGACTGAGTTTATGTTAGGCGCTCAATAAAAATGGGGAAGTAACAAAAACAGCTGTTTTAGGGGGTTTGGGGGGGCTAATTATTTGTTGGGCCCTTAATACGCGTTTTAAACTTTTGTTTAAAACTCTAGTTTTAAATGCTTCTGATGTTTTTACTTCGGTTTACACATAAGGATACTCTGAGGCACTAAGCTGAAAACCAAGCAGACTAGCCAAGGATGGAGCCCGCATTCGGTCCAGACATCTGAGTTTAGATTCCAAAAGCGTGGCAGTCCCTAAACTTGCCTAGATCCCTAACTGCTCCGAAGCGGAGGGAGAGACATGAAGAGGTAGAAAACCTCATGCAGAACGCACTAATAAAACAGGGCAGCTTCCAAGCATCACCCACCCCTGAGAAAGTCGGAAGCCCAGGACCCAAGCCGGGGTTCCAGGGACGAGCCCTGACGGGAAGCAGAGGGCGTGCCCGGTACCCAGGACTCTCTGCCACCCGGTATCAACATCCACAGGCCCGGAGAGAAGGTACGAGATAATGAGCACACCCACTTCCCCACAACTGCCCCCCTCGGAAAACTCCAGTACCAGGTCAGCAGCATCGAACTTTCAAACTTTCCCCCGCCCTCACACAATTACCCGCGAAAAGCGCGCACTTTTGGCAACAACTGGAGTGCTGGTTGGTCGGTCCTGTGCCAACTCATCCAATCAGAAACAGGCAAAAGTTCGGGTTGGCCCCGCTGCGCTCTGGGAATTGTAGTTCATACTCTCAGCCTAGCCTCTTAATCCAATTAAATTTCACCGTTGTAGTGATTATCAAAATCGAGGGGGAAGAACCTCTCAAGACGAGTGTGAAGCAGGGAAAACCTTGCCTGGAAATTCTTTTCCTTATTGAATCGAATTTTAAGTTACTTTCTGGGCCAAAGAAACGTCTTTTGGGGCTGAGGAGTTGGAGAAAGGATGGGCTATCTGCCTATTTCAGTTTTGGAAAGAGAGCTTAGTGTTCGTTTTGCTTTGCAATTTGAAGCTAACTGAAGCTTCTCAAACTAAAATATACATTTGAAAAAAAAACCACTGAGTGTAGTTGAAAAAGAAATAAAGGAAATCAAGTAGGTTTAATAGTAAAGCATTCGCGGTAAGAAAAACTTAAGAACTGTCTTGATTACTGAATTTGTGAAAAGCCTTTGCTCACGCTTTGCTTTCGATTGCACAACTCTTCTGTGTCGACCTCGATCTTCTGATTTATACATAATTATATGTTATAATATATAATATATGCATGATAGTTATGTATAAATGAATATATATCCCAAGTAGATGGAATAATGATGCAGGAGGATCCAGGACTCCTGGAGACATCCCCAGCATCTGTCACTGGCTGGCACTGAGATAGTGGCGGGGCTGTGAAACACAGCTATTCCCGGCCTCAATTCCCCCGAAATGCGTAACTAAAGGTGTTGCAAGGAGAAGCAATCATGATTAAGAAGGGTCCTCAGCCCAGCAGCTAGCGGACTTAACTCTTACGTAGCTTCACCACAGCGACCCGGTGCTGTCACGTGACTCGAATAACTACGGTACTTGATTTGCATCTTCCTTCTCCTAAGCCAATAGGAGTGGCGCTCTCATTCGTCATCCCAGCCCCTTCCACCACTCTTCGCAATGAGATCTGTCACCTGACTGGGCTCAAACATGGCTGCCCTGGAAGCTAAAATGCTTTTGACTCCCGGAGCAGGTGAGTGTAAAGCGCAGGGAAGACGGCAAGGGTGCTGTCCACGACCCCGCTAGGGGGAGCATCCCTGTCCCCCAGCCTCCCGGCTCTCCGGTTCAGTCCCAGATTGATCTCCTGATCTTTAATCCTGTGCCTTAACAGAAGGCTCAAACCAAAGGAGTGCTCATCCTTACCGACAAAGCACCCACCTAGAAATTTGTTATCCGACTGGCAAAATGTTTAGGAGCGAATGCGGAAGTAAATTTATGTGTCTGCGCTCCAGGCTAACACAGATATTAAGATTATTATATACTGGGTCCGCGTTAGGAGATGGGATCCACCCCTTTAGAGAAAGAGACGGATCTCAAGAGGAGTTAGTAACAGGTCAAATTAAACCCAAAACAATAATTAGAAAAGTAAGTTCTGCCTTTTTCTTTCGGGCTAGTAGCTGGTGGTTTATCCAAACAGTTTCGTTTCTTCTCAGCTGGTGTCTTGTTTCTAGGAGGTACTCCTCGCACGAGAAAATTAAAAATGTATTCCGCCTAAGGCCTCTCTTTCTACCTCCCTGCACTCTGTGCTGGGAAAATGAGTTACCCATTTGGAAAAGAGGAAACCGCTACCGAGGAGCAGCTTTTTGAATTTTTCTGTGAGTGTCTGCGGAGGGGCGACTGGGAGCTGGCACAGGCATGTGTACCTCAGCTACACAAGGGACAAGGGGATATCCCCAAAAAGGTGGAAGACATACTACAGGCGCTGGTGCAGTGTCCCGCTCTGCTAAGGTAAGCGACCTCCCTTCTTACCAGAATCTCAGAGAGGAAGACACAATGTTCAGTATTTGTACTCTGGTTTTTATGCCCCCAGTCAACTACTCAGTTAAAAATTTAGCAAAACTAGCCAGGCGGTAGTGGTGCATGCCTTTAATCCCAGCACTCGGGAGGCAGAGGCAGGCGGATCTCTGTGAGTTCGAGGCCAGCCTGGGCTACAGAGTGAGTTACAGGAAAGGAGCAAAGGTACACAGAGAAACCCTGTCTCAAAAAAAAAAAAAAAAAAAAAAAAAAAGGAGAGACAGAAATTTAGCACAAGTAGACTAGTTTTATCTCTGTAATAATTTTACATTTAATACACTCCACCGGCCTTGGATTACCCTCTAGAGCCGAGTTTAAGTCTGGCTACGAAAAGGTTTCTGAAATCACTCCTTGTTTATTATCAATAGAAGATGCTGTAACCGCATGACAAAAGACAAACCTACCCTCTCCTCTTGCTTACAAGAGTGATGTGCTGTTGCTTTACCAAAGGACTGAAAGGGCATTAACTTAAAACTTTGTATTTTGAAATAAGTGTAGACCCACAAAAAGTTGAAAAATAATCACGTTCAGGGTACCCCCTTTTTCCAGCTTCCCCAGTTGTGACCTCTCATCCTGCTGTAGTAAAATATCAAAATCAGGAAATTGACCTCAGTTCATTAACTACAGTAAAGAGCTTACTTGATTTTTTACCATTTTTAACTCTATATTTGCTTTTTACTTGTAATTCTGTGCAGTTTTACCCGTACGAGGCTTGAGGTAACCCCACTGTAATATAAATCCAGAAGTACTCACCACTACATATGAATTCTCTCACTCCTTGCTCTTATGCTCTCTATTTACACTACTGCCCCTCCTTGCCTCTTGGTAACCACAGTTCTCCATTCTAGATCTTTAAATTCTTAGCAGCGCTGTGAACTGGTGTCATAGCAGCCAAATGTACTGCTATTTTGTTCCTTCTGTTATAAGCCTGTGGAATTATTGGATTAGCACATAAAAACCAGAGAAGCAAATCACTCTTCCGTTGTTTTTTCCCCTTAAATTTGGGTCCCAGGCTGTTACTCCCCTAATGACTGACTTCAAAGTAAGGCTTATGAATTCCTGTAACTATATAGTTACAAATGAATTTCTATGAACTCCTTTTATTCTTTTGTATTTGGTTAATTTTTGGTATTCAGAAGTACACTTAGGGCCTGGGTATGGTAGTTTAACCCATGCATCCCAACTGAGGCAGGAGGATTGCTATGAGTTCAAGACCAGCCTGAGCTATGCAGTATGAGACCCTGTCTCAAAACAGTGAGTGGCGGATGTATTTCAAATGGACTGTGACTTTCTCTGTAGGAGTATTCCTACAGATAAGACTGAGCCAGGTATTCTGAGACTGTGGCTGTAGCTCCAGACACTCTGGAGGCAGACACAGAGGAGAATCACCTGAGCCCGGAGTTCCAGCCCAAGAACACTCCAGCTGGGAAGATAAAATACAATTCGATAAGGTGGTCCAGACATTAGTGGAAGCTGGAAGTTACAGGGTTCTGTTTTGTTGAACTGTTCCTTGCATTTGAGAATTTCTCATGAGGACTTGCCTGTTCAGGTTTAAAATAGACTAAACTGAAAACTGAAATAAAATCTCGAATCACAAAAGAGAAAGGGTCAAGTGAAACTCCTCTCTTACTAAATCTTTCTTTTCCTTTTCAGATGCGGGCCAGATATCAACCCTCAAAGATTAGCCTGGCTCTGGCTTCTCGTACTGGAAAAATGGTGGAACCAAGAAAAAGTACGTGGGTTTACATTTAAATTTTTCCCTGAGGTCAGGACTGAGAAGAACTTAGGAGTTAGGCTTTTCCTCCTGTTACTTCCTTTATTTCGTGGTTGGTTGTGGTCTTTCTCAGTATCGACTGTGGAAATGATTTGCTTATTAATTTACCCTGGTACCTTAGCATATAATATCATTAGGAGTAATAGTATTTTGTTAAATATCTCTAGAAGTCTTGCTCTTGAAGAGAATTTTGTGGAGTTCAGTGACTATGCCAAGACGGGTGGGGTGGGAGGCACACACACACGGAATATTTGACTCAAGAAAATGACTCCAGCAAAGCCAGAGATGAAACCAAGATCTGACCTACCCCAAACCCTGTCCATTTTCCCCTTCAGTATTATATTTAGCCTACATGGACTTCAGAGTAAGAAATTCAAATTTTAAATGTCCACCATTTTTTCCTTGTGTTTATTGCTTTCATTCATCAGAATTAACTTTTTGTTTAGTTCCAATTTTTGCACATTTATCCCTCCCATAACTCTACCAAAAATTCCTGATCTAAATGTATCTTTTTGTTGTTGTTTTTCAAGATGGGGTTTCTCTGTGTAGCCTTAGCTGTCCTGGAACTCACTTTGTAGTCCAGGATGGCCTTGAACTCACAGAGATCTGCCTGCCTCTGCCTCCCTGGTACTGGGATCAAAGGTGTGTGCCACCACTACTGTATTGTTTAGAAAGACATTTAGTTGGTTGTCTAGCGAAGAGAAATTGCAGAAAGAGCAAGAGTAAGCAAATAATGAAACCTAGGATAAATAAGAGTCAGCACAAAAGAGAGAAAAAGGTAACAAAAATGAAGTAAAGTAGAAAAGAAAGAGAAAGAAGATTCACTAGCATCTTGGAAGGGAGGAGGATGGAGAGGCTTTGTTACTGAATAAGGATCTCCCTATTACAAACAGGAATCCTGTTGAACTAACTGACCTTTCCTCTGGGGGGAGAGGTCTGCTGGCTTGCTTACTTGTGACCTCATTGGCTGCTTATTCTCTGGAAGGTTGCTCAATAACATCAGGTGGTGGATTTCACTTCCCTGGCTCCTTAGGCCAGACGGGGAGTTGTTCTTGTTTTGGCCAATATCAGACAGATTACGTAGTCCTTAAAGCTCCAGTGATTCGCTTCTTTAAACAGTGCTAGGACTAGTTGTGTTGTTTGGCGAACCATAAACTGTTTTGTGAGGACCAAGACTTCGGGTGCACTTGGGAGTGTACTACAGAGACAGGTGTGGTGTCGTGCTCTGGACACACAGAGCTGCTTGTTCTCACAGGCTCCCACCGCCTGCCAAGGGCTGCCTTCTAGTTGTTAGGTGAAGCAGTCCTGCTCTTTTCCTTTCCTTCATTCACTTTTATCTTCTGTCTCTTTATCTTGCAGTGGTTTAGGCCTACATGTGTAAGCATGTGTATAAAGGTTTAGCTACAGAGATGTTTGCTGATAAGCCGCTACTAAGAAAGGAAAGCTAGAAATCACCCTGTCCATGGTACACAGGCCTGGTTAATAAATGGAAGCATATCTATATGCAATACTCTATGCCGCTGTTCAAAATTATGTGGTAAATGAATTTTTGTTTGTTTGGTTGGCTGGTATTTTGAGACAGGGTTTCTCTGTGTAGTTTTGGTGCTTGTCCTGGATGTGGCTCTGTAGACCAGGCTGGCGTCAAACTCACAGAGATCTGCCTGCCTCTGCCTCCCAAGTGCTGGGATTAAAGGCATGTGCCACCACCGCCCGGCTTGGTAAATAAATTTTCAGTGTCATTAATCATACTTCTCCTTTGTTGATTTTAAGTTTTATATATTATACTTTATATTATAATTTACATAGTTATATTTTTTAATTTTTATAGATTAAAAATATATCACTAGGCTGGGCAGTGGTTGTGTACACCTTTAATCCCAGCACTTGGGAGGCAGAGCCAGGCGGATCTCTGTGAGTTCAAGGCCAGCCTGGTCTACAGAGTGAGTTCCAGACAGGCTCCAAAAAGCTAGAGAAACCCTGTCTCAAAACAAAACAAAAAACCTAAAAAAAAAAAAGAAAAGAAAAGAAAATATATCTTTTTAAAATTTTTATGTTTGGAATGATTATAAAATACTCTTTAATTATTTCACTTCCAGTAAGGATTATTGTTTAAAACATGGCTTCAGCCAGGCAGTGGTGGCACACAGGAGGCAAAGACAGGTGGATCTCCGTGAGTTTGGGGCCAGCCTGGTCTACAAAGTAAGTTCCAGGACAGCCAGAGCTGTTACACAAAGAAACCCTAGCTCCAAAAAAAACAAAAAAAAAAAACAAAAACAAAAAAGAAAACCACATAGCTTCATGCCATGGGTTTCTTTGAACTGGAAATGAAATACAGCACCCTCTGCCAGGCATGCTTGCTAAATAGACATTGGATCCTTCCCTTTAGTTTTGTTTTGTTTTGTTTTTCAACAACTGGTATACAAAGGATAATGAACACCAGAAGCACGGTTGGATTAAAGAGGATTATGAGGGAATGCCCTCCAAGGCTTTCCTGTAGCTGTTTTGCCACAGCAACAAAAATTCTTGATGAAAATGAAAAAAAATGAGTGATTTTTCAAAAAGAGAGAGGAGTCAGGTTATGGTGTGGTCTCATCCCAGCAGGAGGAAAATAGGGCAAGAGGACCTAAGTACAGGACCAGCCTGGGCTACCAGGCAAGACCGTGTCTCCAAACAGAGAAAGAGGAAAAGAAGGACCACATGAAATGAACAAACCTTGGTGTTTAATCAGTGTAGGCTTTAACGTGTGTGTGTGTGTGTGTGTGTGTGTGTGTGTGTGTGTGTGTGTGTATACACGTACACGCGCACCCAAGCACACGCACATGCGTGTGCGGCTCACATAAAGCAGTCGAAAATCAACATCAGGTCAGTTAGGTCTCTTCCTGCCTCTCCTTGTTTGTTTGTTTGTTTGTTTGGGTTTTTGTTGTTGTTGTTGTTGTTGTTGTTGTTGTTGTTGTTAGGTTGGTCAGTTTGGTTTTTTGGGGGGGTTGTTTTTTGAGACAAAGTCTTTCAATGAACCCGACACTCATCAGTTTGGCTACCCTGGCTGGCCAGAAAGCTAACAGGACCCTCTTGTGCTGAGATTATACACATTTAACCCTAGATATTTATTGTTGTTCTTTGGTTTGTTATTGTGTTGTTGTGATGTTTGTGTTTATGTATATAGGTGTACATATGTCTGTGCATCTTAACAACTGAGCCATTTCTCCAGTCCAGATATTGGGTTTTTGTTGTTTTGTTTTGTTTTGTTTTGTGAGACAGGGTCTCACTATAGCTCTGCCTGACCTGGAACTCACTATGTAGACCATACTGGCCTTGAACTCACAGAGGTCTGCCTGCCTCTGCCTCCCAAGTGCTGGGACTAAAGGCAGGTGCTGGGATTAATGGTATATACCACCACACCCAGCCCTTTTTTTTTTTTCAAATGTGGGTGCTAGGGATCTGAACTCAGGTCTTCATGCTTGTAGGGCAATCGCTTTTCGAACTGAGCCATCTTTCCAAGCCCCTGCATGTTAATTTAAAGAATGTTCAAGTTTAGCCAACTTTATTTCCAAAGGAAAGCATCTAAAAACATGGCCAGGAGGGCTGGAGAGATGATTCAGAGATTAAGAGCACTGGCTATTCTTCCAGGGGACCTGGGTTCAATTCCCAGTACCCACATGGCAGCTCACAACCATCTGTATCTCCAGTCTCAGGGGATCTGATTCCTTTTCTGGCCTCTGCAGGCACCAGACTTGCACATGGTGCACAGACATACATATATCACCCATATACATAAAAATAAACATTAATCTTGTAAAAAAAATTGTATCCAGGGGATAATGGCTAAAGATACTTGATCTTAGAGAAATTGCAGAAATAAGAGTAACTAAAGAGGAACTGTATTTGTTAAGCAAAGCATATACCTGACCTCTATAATTGCTTATTATTCCTCCAGAAATTACTTTCTGCTGTTTTTCGGAGGAAACTTGAGTTTCTTTTTTTGTCAGAAGACCTCCACGGTGACATTCCAGAGAACATCCTCAAGGTAAGAGAGCCTGAGGGCCATCTGCAGTCACTGAACAAGGTCAACTTTCAGGGCCATAGAGGAGACAGGTCTCTTAAGACGTTGGCTGTCCTTTGTTTTCAGAGAAGCAATAGACAGGCCCCTCCAAGGGGAGTTTAGAGTGAGTATAACTTGCCTGGTTTTGGAATTCTGGAAGCAGATTGCCCAGCAGTACTGATCATAGCAGGCACTCAATTGTTCTTTGCATTTCACCTAGATGGAACTCATTGCTTGGGTTTAAGATTTTTGAATTGTTGACCAGTAGATGATAGAGAGTTTGAGGGAAGAAAGGAACTAATATTTGATGGACTTGTCTTCTATAACAGACACACTAATGTTTTATAGCTAATCATTACAACAACTTTCTAGGGGCAGATTCCAGCTAAATGTTGTCTTTGTCTAGATAAGCATGATTGTATATGCCAATAATCAAGAATTTGAGGCCAGCCTGAGCTACATAGTAAAAACCTGTCTCTATTGCCACCCCCAGAAAAAAGTTAGCAATCAATAGATAGATAATATATAGATATAGTTATCTATATCTGTAGATATATATCTTTATCTATAGAGAGATATAGAAAACTATATCATCTATCAGATTCCTAGCTTTTTTCTATAGAGAGATATAGATAACTATATCTATATAGAAATACACACACACACACACACACACACACACACACACACATATGTATCAGTTGCTTCTTAGGTGCTTAAGACTCAGTACTTCATTTATTTATTTTAACTCTTGTTAGCATCAAACCCAGGGTCTTACACATTCTAGACAGTCACTCTGTCCTTGATCCACACCCCAGCCCATTATTTGTTTTCTTAAGACCCTGCTACCAGATAAGACATATAGGACTCATCTAAGAACTGACTTGCATTCGTTTAAGGGCTCATAGACTAGCAATTAATAAAAAGCCATCCCTGAACAGCATCTACAGATGTGGGAAACAGTGCACATCCTCGTGCCCCATACAAGCAGACTATAGAGAATCATGCTTTTAACAGTCTAGTTGAGGAGGTAGACTCCATACCTAATTGAGCTAATACATCGGAGACATATTTTTAATGAACCATACGGTACTCATTTAATTGTTCGAAGGTGTGTGGATTGAAAACATTAAGCGAGTGTCTCTGATGTCTGTTGCTAAAACTAAATACCACAGGCTGGATAATTTGTAAAACAGATGTGTTTAGTTCATGTTTTGGACACTGGGAAGAATAACATAGCACTGGTGATTGCCCGGCATCTGGAAGAGCCTCCTTGCTGCACCATAACATGGCAGAGGGCATCACAAAGGGAGAGCGCACAGGTGTGCTAACCCGGGGGTCTCTCTTCTTACAAAGTTGCTCATATCATGGGAATTGGCCTTGAAATTAGATGCCATCTCATCTTAACTCTCGTCCAAAGGCTCAGTCTCTAAATACTAACATGTGAAATTGGGGATTAAGTTTCCAGCACATGAACTACTTTGTTGTTGTTTGTTTGAGACAGTGTCTTGTCACACAGCCCAGTCTGGCCACAAAGTCTCAGCCTCTCAAGTGCTGGGATTCCAGGTATGTGCTACATGCCTGGCTACTGACATGTGAACTTTTAAGGTGCACAGTCACACCATAGCAGAAGGGTTTTATGAGAGGACAAAAAATGGACTATACCTTAAAACATGGACAGAATTCAGATCAGTAGTTAAAAGCTGATCTGTAGTATTCTTTCAAAAATAAATTGATTTGCCAGGCGGTGGTGGCACACACTTTTAATCCCAGCACTCGGGAGGCAGAGGCAGGCAGATCTCTGTGAGGCCAGCCTGGGCTACAGAGTGAGTTCCAGGAAAGGTGCCAAAGCTGCATAGAGAAACCTTGTCTCGAAGAACCAAAAATAAATAGATAGATAGATAGATAGATAGATAGATAGATAAGTTGATTTGCTTTTAAGTGTGCATAATGCCTACATAGAGAAACCCTGTCTCAAAAATAAATAAATAAATAAATAAATAAATAAATAAATAAATAAATAAATGGATAAATGGATAAATGGATAAATTGATTTGCTTTTAGGTGTGCATAATGCCTTACCCACCTAGTCTATAAATGCATAGTCTTAATTTAGGTCACCAATATATACTTTGAGGAGAGTGGGGTGGGACTTGGGTAACTGAGCTAATCGTTTTTAACCTCAGTCTCATCAGTAAGATGGGAATAACTATAGTATCTTCCTCTGGAGACTATCATAATGGTTGATTTGGTTCTTCCGTGAAGAGCCTTGAACAGTGACTAGCTATGCACATGCCTGTAGAAATGTTTGTTACTGCTGCCGAGCCGTCAAGCACACAGTCATAGCCATGTTGGTGGCCACTACAATCCCCGTCTTCATTCTCCTCCCAGGAGCTGTTTGAAACCTTAGCCCAAAGCCCAGGAGGCAGTACACCTGACAGAAGCCAGAGGTGGGAGAGTGGGGCCCCTCAGCTCAGCCCTGAAGCTGTCTCCGTGCTCTGGAATCTTCTCAAGCAAGCCCCTCAGCTCGCCCAGGCCCTGCTGGAGCTCCTGCTTGAGGATCACCACAGCGCCAGCCTCTGTCCCAGTCCTCTGCAGAAGACGCTGCTGGGTCTCATTCGAAAGGGACTGCAGACCCTCCGGGACCCCGCCCCTCAGCCGCCTGGGGTGGCCGACGCTGTCTGTGGAGCCCTGCAGGCTCTGTGTTGTACTCTTGAGCCCCCGGAGAGTGAATGGCGTGTCCTGTGTGAGGAACTGCTGGAGACCTGCAGGGCTGAGGGCAGTCCCCTGCAGGAGGAACGTCTGCTTGGTTGCCTGTTGCACAAGGCCGGACGGAGCCTGCTGTCCCTCTACGGCCAAACCTATGCAGAGAAGGTGGCGGAAAGGCCACCCAAGGCCACACTTCCAGGAAAAGGTGTGTTCCTTTGGCTGTTTCTCCTTGTGCTTCAGTAAATTCCAGTGTGCCCTCTGAAGTTCTGGACTAGAATTGTACCTGCTTGTTGTCCAAGACAGGAGAGGCTAAGCAAAACCACATAGCCTGTTTTATTGTTAGTGTTGTTTGTTTGTTTGTTTGTTGTTTGTTTACATCAGAGCTTAAGAAAAGAACAGGAACAGAAAAAAAGCTTTGCAGAAGCTACTAAGAGGAATGAAGCATCTTTAAGATAAAGTGCAAACAGTTGGGTTTAACTTTTACAAGAGTCTACTCTTGGGCTAGAAAGATAGCACCAGCCCAGTGATCTGAGTTCGAGCCCCGTAACCCACATAAAAGTGGAAGGAAAGAATGGACCCCATAATATTCACAGGCACACACACAATATAAAAATAACAATAATAAATCTTAAGCAAATAAATACAAGCGCCTAGTCTCAGATTGGTTGGTTTTCAGTGTGGACTGTAGCATGAGAAAAAGGAGCTCTTTGTTTCCTAGTAACCGTCCTGATGGGCTGTTCAGTCTCCCCAGATCATCGGGATCCTGAGCGGGCAATGCTGGCCCTGTTCTCCACTCCCGACCCAGCCGATGCTTGGAAAATGGCCTTTTTCTACTGCCTAAGCAACAACAAACACTTCCTGGAGCAGATCCTGGTAAGTCAGGCTTGACTACTGTCCGTCATAGAAGAATCCAGAACCTCCCTGGGCTGTTTCGGTTTTCTGGTTTCTCTCCCACTCATGTATCCGGCGCCTGCCATCTAATCAGTGACAGATCATCTGGTTGTCATACCCAAGTCCCTAGGGTGAGAGGGACGTGTGAGAACACCCAGTTCCAGTCATAACTGATGCTGCAGTCACCTCATGTGGAACCTTTGGTAGGAAGGAAATACCGGCTATGTGTCCGCTCTCTGGAGGATGCAGAAAGCAGAGGCCACGGCAGCAGTACAAGGCCTAACTGGCAGGGAAATTTAATTACTCTAACTCTTGCCTTCCAAACTGCAACTGAACCTCATTTACTTCAAAAGATAGTTGTGAATCCCAACTTGTAGGTTGTGTGCTATGCTAAGAGACCGGATTACTACAGAAGCCAGTCCCTCACTTCAAAATGCTTAGAATGTTGTGCTTTGGTGAACATTTCTTTTTATGTAACCAACTACCCTAAGGAAACTGGAACTCATTCTTTCAAGTTCGGGTAACCAGGTGACCTTTGGCTTACAGGTAACAGCGCTAACCCTGTTGAAAGAGGAAGACTTCCCAAGCCTTGGACACCTACTTGATAGAGAATTCAGGCCTCTCAGTCACCTGCTCGTACTCCTGGGCTGGACACACTGCCAGAGCCTTGAATCAGCTAAACAATTACTCCAAACCCTCTACAGGACCCAGGTAACTCATTCAGCACCTCGGGGTGCTCCAGAACCGAATGCCAAGGGGCTTTGGGCCTAGAAGAGTTGAGAGTCTCACAGTCAGCTACAGTACCTGATGCCTGAGTCAGCTTTTGTTTCTTCTACACCGACTAGGACCAAGGCCATGACGAGCTTCTCAGGGACGCCTGTGAAGGATTGTGGGCTCATTTAGAGGTCCTGGAGTGGTGTGTACAGCAAAGCAGGTATGTCCCTGTCAAGTCGTTATACCATACCTGGGGCACACTCAACCCTGTGCTCTATTTCAGAAAAAAAAAATTGATAATGTTGAAATGACTGTTCCATCCGTTAAACCAGGGATTGGAGGAAACACAAGTAATGATTAGCTTCCATCTGTGACCATCACGTCACAGCCAAAGGATAATTTGGCATCTGAAAGAACAACAGCTCACCATCACTAGGCATGTACTATAGGTCAGGCCTTGTTCTAAGCCCCTTACAACATTCCGGTGAAGTAGATACAGACGCGATTCTTGCTTTGAATGTGGGACGCTAAGGGCCACTCATGGTGGCTCACACTTTTAATCTCAGCCCCTGGGGGACAGAGGCAGGCAGATCTCTGGGAGTTGACAGCCGGCCTGGTCTACAGAGCGAGTGCCAGGCCAGCCAAGGTTCCGTAGTGAGACCTGCCGTAGCCTAGATCTGAGTTTCCGTTTTGTTCCTTCTGCTTCTCACCAGTGCTTAGAAAGTAGCAGGAGGAGTGAGTAGAAAGCCTGTTTCAGAGCTACAGAGAGAATAGACCTTAGGATCTTGGGATCTTCGGGCCCTTCGTAGACTCCACTGGTTAGAAAGGCCCTTCCTAGATCCTTTCTAGACAAGCAGCTAACTTGTTACCTTTTATCCTAGACCTAGTAAAATATAGTTTGAGAAAGTGAAGCGTGGAATATTATAGGCCAGAGAAGAAGAACAAGAGGAAACAGAGTTGTCTCTTACAGGGCAGTAATAAAAACTGCCTTCCTGTCCATCCTTCCAACTTTCTGTTTCAGCAGCCTCATACCAAAGAGAGAGCTCTTATGTCACTTACATGGCGGAGACAGTCACTCAGTGCTCTACTCTCTCCACCACCTGACCAACCTTCCAGCCCTCGGAGAGGAAGAAGTCCTCAAGCTCTTACAGAAGGTGCCAGCTAAGGACCTCCAGCGAGAACATGGTGAGTTGGCCATAGTGTCCTCACAGTGTGTCCCACAGGTCAGGGACCTTTCTCAGGTGAGAGCAGATGTTTCCAGTAGGGAGATGTTGTTTTGATTTGCTTTTCAAAAGGACAAACCACAAACCGGTGTTTCCACATTCCTTTTTCTTTCTTTTTTTTTTTCCTTTTCTCCCCACCCCACCTCCAGAAAGATAGGCAACTTGTTTGGCAAATTTCCTAGAAGAACTAGAATTCTGATTCCCACCTACAAGTATCAAAGGCTTCCAATGATGTATTTGACATTTGGCCATGTTAAATCCATTGAGATATACCTGGAGCTTGGGACTTGACTTTGAAAAAGGGCCATGTAACAGTAACAGGACCATGGCTGGGGTCCAAACCATATGGAGTATAAGTTAGTGCCCAGGTAATGGAGGCCATGCATCATAGAGAAGGCAGACTGGTGCAGAAAAGCAAAGAGGACAGCTGGTACTGACTAGGGGAGAGGCCTGGGAAGTTGCAGGTCAGACGCACAGGACGCTAAGAACTACAAGAACTACAGATCAACCCCCTTTCCCTCAGCCATGCTTGCTGCTCCTGCCTGAAAAGGTGAACTGTGACGTTCTGCCTGTTTCTCGGCTTCAGGTACCCAGGATGCCTCAGTCCCTGAGCACCTGAGCCAGCGTCAGAGCCTGACCCTCTACCAGGGCTTCTGTGCCATGAAGTATGCCGTCTACGCCCTCTGTGTGAACTCACATCAGCACGCTCAATGCCAGGACTGCAGAGACGGCGCCTCCGAGGACCTGGCCGTGGTGGAACCAGGCAATGATTGCCTCCCCTCCGCAGGTACAGAGCTTCCCTGTCCCTGGCTTATGCAGACACCTTCCCCCGTGACCGCTCTGTGTGGTCACCATTCCCTTCCAGGATGGAGCGCCCTTGATTTGAAAGCACACAGGACTGATCTTATCCTCTGCATCAAAGGGACCTGCTTACATCTTAACGGATCTTACTCTGATCATCTGGCATAGTATTTGCCAAATGTTTCCCTTTGTGTAACTAGACACCATGGTAAGAATAGCATTCCGGGGGCTGGAGAGATGGAGCACTGGCTCAGGAGGCAGAGGCAGCTGGATCTCTGAGTTTGAGGCTAGCCTGGTCTACAGAGTGAGTTCCAGGACAGCCAGGGCTACACAGAGGGAAAAAAAAGAGAGAGAGCCCTGTCTGCTCTTCCTGTCCTGAGTTCAACATCTAGCACCTACCTGGCAGTTTATAGTCATCTGTAACTGTGGTCCCATGGAATCTGATGCCCTCTTCTGATGTCCAGATGTACATGCAGATAAAACACCCACATTCATGAAATACATAAGTTAATAGATTAATAAGTGCATTTATATATGTGATATATAAATTGAAGCTTTGTTTTGAGAAACAGTACTCCAAATAGAAAATACTTACAATTTTTTTTTTCCCTTTTCCCTTCCTTCCAAGTTGTACTGTGTCATACAAATAGAAATTGATGTAGCCTGGCTTGGCCTCAAACTCTTTTTTTTTTTTTTTTTTTTTTTTTTTTTTTTTTTTTTTTTTTTTTGTTTTGGTTTTTCGAGACAGGGTTTCTCTGTGTAGCTTTGCGCCTTTCCTGGAACTCACTTGGTAGCCCAGGCTGGCCTCGAACTCACAGAGATCCGCCTGGCTCTGCCTCCCGAGTGCTGGGATTAAAGGCGTGCGCCACCACCGCCCGGCTTGGCCTCAAACTCTTAAGCCTCCCAAACACTGGGATAACAGTCCTGAAATACCATGCTTAATTCTGCTTCCTCCTTCTCCTTCTCTTCTTTTAAATTTATTTTTTAGATTTTTTTTTAAATACACGTAGGTGTTTTGCCTGCATGTATGTCTGTGCACCATGTCCATGCCCGCTTTCCACGGAGGCCAGAACACAACATCAGATCTCCTTAAAACTGGAGTTGCAGAGGTTATGAGCCATCAAGTGGGCACTGGGAATCAAACCCAGGTCCTCTGGACGAGCAGCCATTGCTCTTAACTGCTAAGCCATCGCCCCAGCACCTTCTTTTTTATGGCAGAGTTTCATTCTGTAGCTCAGGTTGGCCTTAAACTTGTGGCAATCCTCCTGCCTCAGCCTCCTGAATACTGGGATCAGAATTGTGCTACCACACCCTTGTGGAATATCAAATGTTTAAGAAACCTAGGTAGCCTGAGGTTGTTGTTATAGTAACAGGAGGTGAAAACAGAATTGAGGGGTAAGGAGTCCATGTTACCTTCATTCCTAGAACTGAAATACGGTAAGGAATAATGTCACAACTGAAGAGCAGAAACACAGGGCGTGTTCAGTGGGCTATGCTTTTTAATGTTTCCCTCTCTCTTCTCTTCCTCTGGCCTCTTCTCTATTCATCCTCCTTAGGTGCTTCCCATCTCTTCCCAACGTACCTGGCCAGATGCCGACAGTATTTACGCAGTATCCCCGACTCTCTGTGCCTGGAAATTCTCGAAAACATCTTCTCTTTGCTCCTCGTTACCTCTGCCGACCTTCACCCAGAGCCTCACCTGCCGGAGGACTATGCCGAGGAGGAGGACACTGAGGGGAAAGGCTCCTTGGGTTTGAGGTCTCCGTCAGAGAGTCCTCAGCACATAGCCCCTCCTGAGAGGAGGTCAGAGCGGGGTTCCCTGGGGGGGCCCAGGAGCCTTGTTCACACAATGCCAAGTTGTCCAAAGGCAGAGCCAAAAGACAGTTCGCCAGGGCCTCCTAAGCACAGCTTCTTGGACCTAAAGCACTTTACTAGTGGCCTGAGTGGATTCCTGGCTGACGAGTTTGCAATGGGAGCGTTCCTCGGCCTTATTCAGGAGCAGCTCGATGAGATCAGCAGCCGTAGCACGCCCGAGGAGACGAAGCTGCTAGAAGGCCAGAGCTGTTCCGCCGCAGGCAGGGATGGACTGCAGGGCCGCCTGCACCGGTTCTCGAAGGTTCTCTCTGAGGCCCAGTGGCGGTACAAGGTGGTAACAAGCAACCAGGGCTCAGGTGAGAGGAGGAAGACAGAACTAGAAGGTCTAGAAAGTAGGAAAGGAGAAAAGTCCTGGCAACCTGGGCAAGGGGCAGGCACGTGGGAGCCACACCCTAATCCAGGGACTATGACCTCTCAGAGCTTAGTGAAGACTGCCCCTGCCCGTTTCCACAAGGTGCCACATCACAGCTGGTCACCGTGCCTGTGTTTGCTATTCCAGAAGAGCAGCCCTCCCGAAGATACCGGCCCATTGCCACAAGGTACTCTAGTCTCCGCCGAGGTCGTCGGACTAGAAGGACCCGGACAGGTGATCCACAAAACTCTCTCTCCTCAAATCTTGTCCTCATACACCTGGCAAAGAGGCATACTGGCGCTTGTCTAATGTCCCTCTAGGCAGAGCACACAGTCAACGTAACAAAAGTGGAAGGTCCTCCTAGTCCCACCCCTTCCCAAGTCAGGACGTAACAGTTTCTTACCTAGCCATCCAGAAGTTTCCCACACAACACAACATGCATATCCCTTCACATATGCGTAATAACACCACACGCACACACACACACACACACACACACGCACGCACGCACGCACGCACGCACGCACGCACGCTATAAACACTCTGGGTGAGGTGAGGGACACCATGAGAGAAACCTGGGAAAACTACGTGAAGCCGCCCAGTTGATTGGTTTGGGACACGGGCCGAGTTTGCATCCACCTGAGTCATCCAGCCCCAGAACATGCATTCCATTTCCTTTTCCTCAGAGCAGCCTCAGCAGCAGGCCAAGGGGACTACTCCCTTGACTGGTGATACAGCCTCCACAAGGCCACGCTAAGGGACCCCCAGCCTCCATTGGCAAGTCTCAGCATTAGGAAAGCTGATGCTGAACCGCTTCTCCTGGGTTTAACCAGGGTGGCCTTTGTCACCCACCTATGTCAGAAAACGTCATGACTCCTCTTTGCGCCCTACTGTTTTCTAGTCATGATTAGTTGTGCTTTTATTTTACGAAGCCATTGCTAATACTTAGCAGATGGTGATCACTAGCTCTGAGGACTCTGAGACCCCCACATGGTAAAAACCGCTGGTATAGACTGCTACCCAGAGAGCTCCGGGACCACATCGTACCTGCCGTCCATCCTTGCCGTGGTCACCCTTTATCCTCAGTCTACCCAGATCTCGGCGCGTAGGCCGGCTTTGCAGTTTACACACTATAAGGAGTTGGTGACCGAATTTCACTCTTGTACCTCTAGATGGCCGGGAAAGAGGCTCCAACCCACCGTCCCTGGAGAACACAAGCAGCGAGCTGAGCACCAGCACTTCAGGTATGTGGGTCCCACCCTGCCACTGACTGTAGGCAGCTCTGCCCCGTCCAGACTCGCCGTCCCCTGCGGTGTGAACACCAGAACAGAACCTCTGTTCCAGGTTCATTCTGTAGACAACGGAGCGGATGCCAGCCGGGAAAAGAGTAAAGGCTTTTTCTCTCTCAGTTAACTTACCCAGCAGCAGCAGAGAGAAGCAGGTGGCTAGTCAAGGGAGGTAGTTGGTCCCTGTAATGGTAATAAATCTCTACCCTTCGTTTAAACAAAAACCAAGACCCATTTACAGATCTTTCAGAGGAAACGTAGGCGTGAGGAGGGAGGTGACAGCTCCCTGTTTTCTCCTGACTGTCCAATGTTCTTACACCCCACAGAAGGCAGTCTGAGTGCTGTGTCCGGGCAGGTGGAGCTGGACAGCCGGTCACAGCCCCAGCCTCAGAGTTCAATCATCCCCATGATGTTCTCCCCACCGGAGTCCCTGCTGGCGTCCTGTATCCTCAGGGGGAACCTGGCAGAAGCCCGTCAGGTAAAGGGAGACTTGTCGTGGTAAAGTGTGCCAAGTCAGCCCCTGATGGGCTGGCATATTGGGCCTCCGGGAAAGCTAAACATGCATGGGACCCCAAAGGTACTTGAGAGGGCTTGCTGGGGGTCACACTGAGCAGAAAAAAATGTGCAGGCTCAGTGCTTGGTACTTCGGGTTGAGAGACATTGAGTTATTTGTGGGGTTTTTGGTTTTTTGGTTTTTTGGTTTGTTTTGTTTGGTTTTTTGGTTTTTTTTTTTTTTTTTTTTTTTTGAGACAGGGTTTCTCTGTGTAGTTTTGGTGCCTGTCCTGGATCGCACTCTGTAGACCCGGCTGGCCTCGAACTCACAGAGGCCTGGCTCTGCCTCCTGAGTGTTAGGATTAAAGGCGTGCGCCACCACCGCCCAGCGTTATTTGTGTTCTTAATACAAGCAGCATTTTAACAAAATAAAATAACCACAATGTCACCACCTCCAAACAGGGAAACTTCTGTTTCTTTCTTCATACTCCTGTGATCATATCTGTGTTTCTATATAGTTAAAAAATCCTAATGTGGGGCTGGAGAGATGGCTCAGAGGTTAAGGGTACTTGCTGCTCCTCCAGAGGTCCTGAGTTCAATTCCCAGAAACCACATGGTGGCTCACAACCATCTGTAATGAGATCTGGTGCCCTCTTCTGGCCTGCAGTCATACATGCTGTAGACATAATAAATAAATCTTTTTTAAAAAAAAAATCATAATGTGATAGCTCTTGGTAGTACACAGAACGGCAGTTCAGTTCAGCATACAGCATCAGGGCTAGCAAACTGGAGTGCCGTAGGATGCAGGGAAAACAACCCTGGAATAGCGGTCAGAACGTCTCAAGCTCTCTGAGCCTTGATCCTCTGTGGACAGTTGTAGCTCAGTATAATTCTTGCATCCCCCACTCATAGTAAGGTTAAGAAGATTATACAGGAGCCATGAGAAATGCAGGAATCCTGTGTTGTTGAATCTCAATAGCATTAAGTACCACTCTTCTGTGCTTCAAACGCTCCAAGAGTTTTTTGAAACTTAATGCCGGTCCCTGAACATCTAGGTTAGAATTTTCTATGGCGCGACTCCAGGTATTAAGTAGACCTGGGGGAAATCTCCATGCTAAGATGGTCTTTCCTTAACTCCCCCTGTTCCCTTTAGAGTTCCTGCTTGCATGATGAGGATTCTCTGGACAAGGCAGGGGATCCCCCCACCACACGCTTTCCTTTGATGTTGTTTCTGCCGTGCTGAGACCTGAACCAAGGCTCTCACATGTGCTGGGCTTTACAGTGAGTTAACTCCTGGGTCCAAAACGGATCCCGGTCCCATTGTTCTATTGCTGCTGCTGCTGCTTCCCAGCCTTTCTTCAAGCTGAACAACTAGCAGTTTGCATGGTCCTTTCTCCCCTAAACACCACGCATTTGTCTTCCTTTCCTTAAACCTTGGTGTGGGTGTGGTGTGCGCGCTTTATTTTTTTAACCTAGTTACGAAACAAGTTCTACGTATTACAAACAGTATTAACAAGAAAATAAAATTAGTTTTAACGCTATCATATAGAAATAACCTACGTAAGCCAGGTGGTGGTGACACATGCTTTTAATCCCAGCACTTAGGAGAGAGAGGCAGGCGGATCTCTGAGTTCAAGGCCAGCCTGGTCTACAGAGTGAGTTCCATCCAGGACAGCTAGAGCTGCACAGAGAAACCCTGTCCTGAAAAACCAAAATGGAAAAAAAAAAGAAGCAACCAATGTTAGAGATGTGTATTTTTGGCCAATATCTTTCCAATGATCATCATCACATTTAAGTCATTTTCTTTCTGTCCAACACACAGATTATTTTCAGCATTATAATAATGCTCTGGAAACATGATCACCCTTATGGGTAAAGCCTTTGAAATTATTTCTGTACGGAAAGTTCTCATAGGCTGGGTATGGTGGCTCACACTGGTAAGCCCAGTACTGAAGCAGGAGGATTGCTGTGAATTTGAGGCCAACCTGGGCTATAGAATAAGAGCCCGCCTCAACAAAGGGGTGGAGTGGGAGGATGGGAGGGGAAGAAAAGGGGTCTCACCTAAATTACTAAATCAAAACACATTTTAGGGCAAGTAAAATGTCTCGGTGGGAACAGGCACTTGCCACCCAGCCTGAAAACCTGAATTTGACCCCTGGCACCCACATGGTTGGAGGAGAGAATTAACTCCTGCAGGTTCCTCTCTGACTTCCACATGCGTACTGTGGTACTCATGTACCCACACACATTCCATCCAAATAAATAAATAAATAAACGTAATTATTTTAAAAATGTTTTTAAAAATACATTTTTAACATTTAAAAGATTCCCAAACTATCCCCGGCGGTTGTGGCACACCCCTGGAGGGTTTATTCTTACACTTTGTTAGTGTGTTAGGTATTAAATAGCATCTGTGCTGGTTTGTGTCAACTGGACACAAGTTAGAATCGTCAGAGACGAGGGAGCCTCAACTGAGAAAATGCCTCCATAGGATCGAGCTGTAGGCAAGCCTGTAGGGCTTTTAAATTAGTGATTGATGGGGGAGGGCCCAGCCCATTGTGGGTGGTACCACCCCTGGACTAGTGGTCCTGGATTCTATAAGAGAGCAGGCTGAGCAAGCCAGTAGGCAGAACCCCTCCATGGCCTCTGTCTGCATCAGCTCCTGCCTCCAGGTTCCTGCCCTGTGTGAGTTCCTGCCCTGACTTCCTTCAGTGATGGAATACGATGTGGAAGTGAAGCCAAATAAACCCTTTCCTGCCCAAGCTGCTTTGGTCATGGTGTTTCATCACAACAACTAAAACAGTATCAGTTGCTTAAATTCCTGGTCAGGAAGAAAATGTTCTTGTTTGTGTATTTCCTATAGGTTTCTCCTCTGAAGTCACCGGCAACATTTGCTATTTCCTTCTGACCTTTGGTGATTTATTTATGGACTTTTATGAGCTGTTTTGTAGTTGGTCTCTTCTTAACATTCAGTGCTAGCTGGGTGTAGTGAGTGGCGCATTCCTTTAATCCCAGCGCTTGGGAAGCAGAGGCAGGTGGATCCAGGCTGCCCTGGTTTACATAGTGTGTTCTAGGACAGCCAGTGCTACACCGAAAAAACTGTGTCTCTAAAGGAAAAACTCCCTGATGCTCTAAAATGGCCATCTTGGGACCATGGTCTCCTGAATCGGCCCGGCATCCTATCACGAGATGTTCCCAGACTATGTGGACCCACCACCGCCACCACACCCCTCCCTTTCTCGTGACAGGTGGTGTTCATGTTCAACCTCAAGTCCTCCCCGAGTGCCGGGGAGCTGATGTTTGTAGAGCGTTACCAAGAGGTGATCCAGGAACTGGCCCGGGTCGAGCACAAGATTGAAAACCAGAATTCGGATGCGGGTAACAACGCCGTTCGGCGCACTGGCAGTGGGCGCTCCACTCTGCAAGCCATTGGCAGCGCCGCAGCGGCAGGTCGGTCTTCCACGCTGACGTCAGAGATGGAGAGGTGGCTGGGGTGGTGGCGGAAGGGAAGAAACCACCCAAATCGTCATGGGAAGTCGCCAGAGACGGAAAGCAGGACACCTGTCCCCAAAGCCAGCGATCCCGACACATTCCAAGCAGTCTCCTAGCTGTCCCCAGCCTCCCTGACTAGGTGGCCACAGGCCTGTCACTCAAGCCAATCCTGCTTATCCTACCCAACTTAAGTTAAAGAGCAAGAGTGTTGGCCCAGTGCATTTTGGGATCCCTCACTGGGGCATTAGAGGACTGTTATGAGTTGTTCCTTTCTCTTGCAGTTATTCAGTGGTAAAGTGTATTTATTACTTGGCCGTTCCTGAAGTGAAAAGCCGCTGGTTAATGTTTGTGGCCTGGGGACCACCTGTCAGTTCCCAGCTGCGGCAGCCCACTCCAACAGCTGCCTCCTCTTCTTTCTCTGTGCCACGTTCTCACCCCTCCCGTTGCCCCCCAGGCCCCATGTATCAGGTTACCATCATGTGTCCCCCCTTACAAATGCTTCCAGAAACTTTCCAGGCCTACTTAAAATACATAGCCAGGTCCTCATGCTTGCTCAGCAGGGGCCATTACCCACTGAGCTGACACTGGCCTCTCCCCAGCCCCTCTTTACAACATACTCCTGCACATCTTTTCAATGGCTTTGCTAGAAAGGGGCTCTTACAGCAGTAATGCTGTCTACTCTGCTTTCTTAGCGATGTGTTTGTTTATAGAGTGTTTCCACTTGCTCTACCCTCTCCGCGTCTTTCTCGCCTGCATCAGATCCTGTTGGGAAGAAGCGCTCCTTCACTGCTACCTCCCGGGTTTATTGTGGCCTTTTTTTCTTACCTTTGTTTTGATTCTGTCAGAGCAGGCCCTAGTGAAAGTGTTAGTGTGTGCAGAGATCCTGTGCACAAGAACCCCAGACAAACTACTCCTCACACTACGGTGGTAGCTAGACTCACCGTAACCCTTGCTTTTTGCTCTTCCCCGCTGCCATGTCCAGGAATGGTGTTTTACTCCATCTCCGACGTGACTGACAAGCTCCTCAGCCCCTCCGAAGACCTCATCCCCACACTCCAGGAAGATTTTTGGATAAATGCTGCTCTGACGGAGCCCACCACTCCTCTTAGAGAAGTTCTGGAAGACCTCAGTCCCCCTGCCATGGCTGCCTTTGACCTGGCTTGCTGCCAGTGCCAGCTCTGGAAGACCTGCAAACAGCTCCTAGAGACAGCCGAGCGGCGACTGAGCAGCAGCCTGGAGAGCCGGGGTAAGTGGGTGTCGTTCACCTCTCTCCATTCCTATCCATCCATCCATCTACCCATCCATCCATCCATCCATCCATTCACTCATTCATATCAGCTGTAGCGATGAGCTCAGCAAACCTGAAGAAGTTGTGGAGAGAGTAAAAGAAAGAATTAAACATTATTGATGCCCTCATCCTAATGGCATAAATACAAATGTTGGGCGGCTCATATTCATAGACAGCAGTCTGCAGTCACTCGAGGAAATGCTTTTCTAATTTATCATAAAATTGAAGGAAGAGACACACACTCAGCAGGGAGGTCCCAGGACAGCTAGGCTGGCAGGGAGGAAGAAGGCTCCACAACAGGAGTCGAGAGAGGAGGAGCACTAGGAGAGAAGTGCAGTGGCACGTGGTAGGAAGACGCTACAAAGAAACCCACCAACCAAGAGGGCAGGGTGGCGGTGGCGCACGCCTTTAATCCCAGCCCTTGGGAGGCAGAGCCAGGCTTCTCTGTGAGTTCGAGGCCAGCCTGGTCTACAGAGCAAGATCCAGGACAGGCACCAAAACTACACAGAGAAATCCTGTCTCTGAAAAAAAAAAAGAAGAAGAAGAAGAAGGAAAGAAACATGCTTTCAAGGATGCTACAAATGGGTGGGTGGGGGTGTAGCATGCTTGAGCCCTGGGTTCGATCTGTTAGCGTACAAAAACCAAGGGACAAGTGAATGAGTGCCATTATACTGCAGTCCCCTCCTGGGTGAAGGCCTTGACCCTCGCCTGGCCTTGACCCTCGCCTGGGACTGCCATGACTCTGCAAACCAGGGTAAAGGGAAATGTCCTAGGAGCTGAGGTTCTCAACCTGTGGGTCGCAACCCCTTTGAGATCGTACAACCTTTTCACAGGGGTCACCTAAGACCATCAGAAAACACAGACATTCACATTATAATTCATAACAGTAGCAAAATTACAGTTATGACGTAGCAATGAATTAGTTTTATGGTTAGAGGTCACCACAACATGAGGAGCTATGTTAAAGGGTCGCAGCGTGAGGAAGGTTGGGAACCACTGGCCTAGAGGAATCGGGTATGATGATCTACCTGGGCGATTAGAAAATAGAAATCTGATTCCAGCTCAGGTCCATGGCTGAAGACAGTCGGAAGGCAAATCCACAGCAAGTGTCCCTTGGCTTTGGTCAACAAGTGCCACAGAAATGCCAGAGATTCTGAATCTGCCGTTGATGGCCGAGGCAGTCCTGGAAGCTCAGGCATGGCGTACACCAGCTCTGCCCGTTGTCACCCAAAGTGACACAGTGTGTACCTCACACTTACTCTTAGAAAAGATCAAGTTACACGAGGAGCTGGGCATCCACCTCTGGAAATCCATTTCTTCCAGCATCCCTCTGCCTTCTTCAATTTCAGGTCGACGCCTAGACCAGGTTGTCCTCCATCCCGATGGTATTCGAGGTTTTCCTGTGGTCCTTCAGCAAATTAATAAGATTCTCAATTATCCACTTACCTTAACGGGACAAGCGAAACCTGGTGAGATGCTTTACTACACCACCTCGTCTTCCAATTTTGTTTTTCCTGGACTTGGAATAGTGCATCAACAGACCTTTTTTTCCTCTTCCTTTCTCACATGTTTTCCATAGAGACCCTAGAAGAAAGGGGAGGAGGCGCCCCACGATGCAGCATCTCCGAGCTGCTTCAGACATGCTGGCCCAGCCTCACCGAGGACTGTGTGGCCAGCCAGACCAGCCTTTCCCAGCAACTGGATCAGGCTCTCCAGTCACTGCGAGAGGCACTAGAGCTACCAGGTACAGGTCTGCCTGCACGGGGACAGATAAACCGAAGAACTGAGCGAGGGAGGTGAGACAGCTGAGGATGTATGAGCATTTTGGAGCAGAGACTCTGCACTCTGGCGCTGGGCTTGGTCGGCCCTTTCTAGCTAAACAAGACACATTCAGAAGCGCACTTCCCTCTTCCCCAACTCTCACTTGAAAGGATACTTAACACTCTCGCTAGCAGGTACATTTTTTTCACTGCTGGTGAAAAACATACCCAGCTGGTAGTTAGTTGGTATTGGTCAACCCTCCCCGAAAGTGTTCTTCATAAAGCTGCTTCACCCCGAACAGGGTAAAACAACTGTATAGTCTGATGGCTTTAGACTCCAGGCTATTCCTGGCTGAGATCGCTTGCCCACGTGGCTGAATTGTCTGTTTTGTTTTGTCTATCCACCTTCTAAGTGGGGGGCTCACATAGTCACCTATGTCCCATAGAAACCCAGTGCACTCTGTAGGAAGCTCAGTTCCTACATTGGATCAAAAGCTGACCCAAAGCTGAGGGGCCGGAGAGATGGCTCAGTGGTTAAGACTACTTGCTGCTCTTCCAGAGACCCAAATTTAGTTCCCGGCACCCACATTGTGTGGCTCACATACAACTATAATTCTAGCTCCACTGGGTCCTGCATCCTCTGGCCTCTGCAGGAACCCCAAATCCACATACACATGCACCTATATAAGAATAAAAAATAAAATAAATATTTAATTTTAGAAATGAACCCAAAGCTAGAAGCAGAGTCTAAAGCCCTGTCTCTTCCCCCACCCTCCCCCATTCCTCTCAGAGCCCAAGAGTACCCCACTCACTTCCCTAGTGGAGCAGGCGGCCCAGAAGGCCCCCGAGGCAGAGGCCCACCCTGTGCACGTCCAAAGTCAGCTCCTCCAGAAGACCCTGGGGAAGCAGGTGCTGGCAGGCAGCGGGCAGGCTGACTATGTGGGAGCCTTCTTCAGCTACTGCAGCACCCTGGCTGCAGTCCTTCTTCGGAGTTTGAGCTCTGACCCTGGTAAGTAGTGAGAACACATACGGACTCATCGGGCAGTTATTTAGGGAAAGGAAGAGGGGGCATGCTTCCTTAAGAAGCTCACTCTAGGCACACAATAACTAAGGGTACCAGACTTGTAGCATTCTCTTACTCATCTGTCTGTATTTTGCATCTTTGTGTTAAGTAAAATTATACAGCACATGGAAGTCCTCAATAACGTTTCACGGAATCGGTGCCTCAAAAAATGTCCTTGAAGCCAGGTGCGGTGGTACACACGTATAATCCCCACACTCGGGGCAGAGGCAGAAGGATCAGGAGCCCCAGGCCAGCCTGGGCTGTGCAATACCCTGTAACAAAACAGAACAAAAAATCTGTCAGACCTGGGCTCCATCATAGATCTGAGAGTCCAGCAGAAAAATCAAACCTTTGACTTGAGTCTCAGATTCTTTGAGTTCTTAGCAAGTTCCAAGTAGATGGATAAAAAATCTGAAATCTTAAATTTTTCCAGATCCCAAACCTTTTTAACCACCAACCTGATGCCATAAATGATTTGACAATTCATAGTTAAAATACAGATGTATGAAAATACTGTCTAATCTTACCTTTGGGTTCTGTATATAAGATGTAAATGAAACATCAGTGTTTAGACTTAGATCCTATCCCTCGATACCCTAATCTGTGCATGCAAACAGTCCAGGAGCCGAAACACGTCTAGTCCCAAGTGTTGCGGAGACAGGATGCTCAAGCTGTCAACTTCAATTTCAGTCAGGTTGGAGTGAGCGCTGCATGCTGTCTGTAGTTAGACTGGCCACTGAAGTTTGCTGGATTGGAAGTCTTTAGCACTGTAAGATGTAAATAAACTTGTATCCAGGTACCTTTAACCTACTGTGAATCCACAGAAGGGATCTTCACGTTGTCATCGTTGCCATTCACAATGTGACTAATCTGTTCTCTGAGACGGATCCCTGAGCGGTTGCAACCCAGCAGGACAAAAAAGACCCTTTCTTTACTTTCTCAGATAACGTGGAGGCCAAGGTTGGAAATCCCTTTGTTCTCCTGCAGCAGAGCTCTTCCCAACTGGTGTCCCATCTCCTGCTTGAGAGACAAGTTCCTCCAGACAGGTAGGTGTCACCTGTGGTGCTTTTACTCTTTTATAGTATATTAAAATTCAACATGCTCCGGGGCTGGAGAGATGGCTCAGAGGTTAAGAGCACTGGCTGCTCTTCCAGAGGTCCTGAGTTCAATTCCCAGCAACCACATGGTGGCTCACAACCACCTGTAGTGAGATCTGATGCCCTCTTCTGGCCTGCAGGAATACATGCAGGCAGAATATTGTATATGTAATAAATCTTAAAAAAAAAAAAAAAAAAAAAATTCAACATGCTCCAAAGTTACACAGCAAAACCCTGTCTCGAAAAACCAAAAGAAAAAAAATTTCAACATGCTTCTATCTTTTGACTCTCTTGCCACTGTTAGTGTGTGTTATAGGTAGGAGGCTAATGGTGAATCTTCACTCACAGATGAGCAAAAGCCAGAGGTTCAGCAACAATGGCCATGTAGGCTATAGAAAAATAACCATCCTCAGGCATTGCTGGTAAAGTATAAAAGTTGCTATAACTACCATGGCAGATCATCTTCTCAGTATCTATTAAGATTACAAATTGATCACAAATGACCAATAAATATTTGTAAAAGTAGTCAACATCCTTCACCATCAGGCAATTGCAAATTAGAACTCCTTTGAGGGTCCATCTCACCCTAGTCTACTATCATAGATCTGCTATATGACAGCAAATTCTGGTGAGCATGTGGGAAGACAGGAGCCTGTTCAGTCCTGGTGGGAGGATAAACCGGAACAGCCACTGTGGGAATCAGTTGTGGAGGTTTCTCCAAGAGCTAAAAATGGGACTGCCATATGACCTCACTACACCACTCCCGTGCATAGAGCGTTCTCTATCCCACCACAGAGAGACTTAACACTGTGGTGTTTGTTGCTGACCTATTCACAGTTAACAGCGAAATGAAATCAGCTGAGGTATTCATCAAGAAGTGAATGGACCATGAAAATGTGCTACATGTGCACAATGGAAGCCAATTCTCTGTAAAGAAAAATGAAATTTGCAGGAAAATGGATGAATCTCAAATTATCTTATTTAATAACACAAAACAGATTCAGACAAATAAAACATATTCTCTCCATGTACAGATCCTAGCTTTTAAAATGTGTGTGTGTGTGTGTGTGTGTGTGTGTGTTAGTGTTATAGGTAATAGTATATATGTATGATCATAGATCATAAAACTAGAAAGGGGACAAGATGGGAAGAAGAGGTTTTTGTGATGGGCCCTTAATCCTAACACTCAGGAGTCAGAGGCAGATAGATCTCTGAGTTCAAGGCCAACCTGGTCTTCAGAGTGAGTTCCAGGACAGCCAGGAATATACAGAGAAACCTTGTCTTGAAAAACCCAAAAGAAGAAGAGGAGGAGGAGAGAGAGAAGGAGGAGGGAGGGACCTACTAAAGTTGAAAGGGTTGGGAATCAGCAGATAGAGAAGACAAGTCAAAGAGGATGGTCTACAAAAGCTAACTATGAAAACACCATAATTAAATCTATTATTTTGTGTGGTATTTGTAGGCAGAGGTGGGGCACCCCTTTAATCCCAGCGCTTGGGAGGCAGAGGCAGGTGGATCTCTGAGTTCTAGGCCAGCCTGGGCTACAGAGCGAGTTCTAGCATAGCCAGAGCTTCACAGAGAAACCTTGTCTCAAAAAAAAAAAAAAAAAATTAAACAAATTGATAGGTCTTTTAACCTAGCAATCCATGTAGGAAATTTATCCTGACTCTTGGTTGTACAGATGAAAAGTGGTTACATGTGCAATAGACCAGAAGGCTCCATGATCTGCTGAGATGGGATAAATTATGTCATATAATGCTTTATACTTATAGAAAAATCACCTCCCTATAGAGGGCTGTGGACAGATCTCTCAGATTATGAAGTGATATGGAGCTGAGTAGTATGTCTGGTGAAATAACTGCCTGTTATATTATTATTCAGAGGGATTGATCAACTGCCTTTATTTCTCTTTGCTATGTGAGGACACCTGCCTGAAGCCCAGCACTTGGGAAGTAAAGGCACTAAGTTTGAGGCCGGCCAGGACTACCCAACACGACCTGGTCTAGAATGAATGAATGATGAGGCCGGCCAGGACTACCCAACACGACCTGGTCTAGAATGAATGAATGAATGCATTTGTAAGATTGCCAATGATGCCAATGTGTTCAGGCCTCACGTGCCTTCTGCTTCCTTTCCTCCAGGTTGGCAGCCCTTCTTGCCCAGGAAGGTCTCAGCCTAAGTGTGCCCCAGGTCATTGTCAGCTGCTGCTGTGAGCCCCTTACTCTTTGCCCTTCTCGGCAAAGCCAGCAGGCCTCATCCCTTCTGACCCAGCTGGGCATGCTGGCTCAGGAGCACGCCTCTCACCTTCTGGACGGCCTGCCCGTCTCTGTGCTGGACTCCCCTGGACCAAGCAAGAATCCCTCGTCAGAGAGAAAGTCTTGTTCCTCCCCCAAGGACTCATCACTCCCAGCCTTCACCTCCTCTGCCTTGGCCTTCCTTAAGTCTCGCTCAAAGATTCTGGCCACAGTGGCCTGCCTGCGGGCCTCCCGAGGGACAAAGGTCAGCAAGCCTAGCCTGTCTTGGAAGGAATTGCGTGGTCGCAGGGAGGCACCTCTGACTGCAGAGAAGGTAGTCCAGGAGTGTGAGCACCTTCTGGAACAGTTTCCTGTGTTTGAGGCTGCCCTCCTGGCTGCCTGGGAGCCTCTGCACCAAGCCTCCGAGCCGGGACAGAGTCTAGCAGCCAGTCTCTGTGGACAGGCCAGTCTCTCCACTGTACTTCTGGGCCTGCACTCTCCTGTGGCCCTGGATGTACTAACCGAGGCCTTTGAGGCAGCTTTGGTGGCCAGAGATTGGCCACGGGCCCTTCAGCTTATTGAAGTGTATGGGCGAGACCTGGACGACCTGAGCCGTGTGAGGGACGCGGTGCTGAGCTGTGCTACAGCATGTGGTAAGCAGGGCGCTCCGCCTCCCTCACTGTGTCAGGAGCACATTTAGTCTTCACAGGGGCTCTAGGGAGAGTGACTCTGTCACCATGATCTCTCTTTCCTGGGACTAGACTAAAGATTGGAGGGGTTAGAAAATTTACCCGGGATCGTGAATAGAGTGGAGTCGAGAACCCAAGCCTGTGTGACTTAGAATGGGTGTCTAGGACCAGTTTCAGCCTTTCCAATCCTGCGTATCAGAATGATTGTCAGATATATAAATGACAACCCACGTCCTGCCTTCAGAGGTCCAGGATGGAGTTCAATTAAGTGGTGACTGAAGAAGAGAAGTTAGCAGTCTTTTTCTGCAGAGTGCTTTATAGGTCACATGACCTTTGTTCCAGCTACGCCATGCTGCCAGGACAGCGTGAAGGACTGCAGCATCCACATGCTAATGAACCATGAGCTGGCCTGGTGGTCAGTGCTGATAGCCCAGCACTTGGGAAGCTGAGGCAGGAGGATAGGAAGTTGGAGGCCAGCCTGTCTCAAAACAAAAGGGGCTAGGGAGATGGCAGGGTGGGCAAAGTGCTTGCTGCTGGAGCACGAGGACCTGAGTTTGGATCCCCAGCACCCACGGAAGAGCCAGCTGTGGTCCAGCACACGTTTGTAACCCCAGTACTTACTTAGGAGACAGAGACAAGTAGATCCTGGGGACTAACTGGCCAGCTGCTAAAAGTGCTTGCCACACAAGCCTGGTGATCTCAGTTTGATCCCCAGAACCGACAGAAAAGTAGGAGAGAGCCAACTCCCAAGGCTGACCTCCACCATGGCGTGTGTGCACCTGTACTAACATGCACACATATCACACACACAATAATAAATGAGATTGTTTAAAAACTATGGCAGAGATCAGGGGTTGAGGATTTAGCTCAGTGGTAGAGCACTTGCCTAGCAAGCACAAGGCCCTGGGTTCAGGCCTCAGCTCTGAAAATAAAATAATAATAATAAAATAAAATAAATAAAAATAAAAACTATGGTGGAGACCAATAGAAGATACCCAACATCAACCTCTGACCTCCACATGTACACACACACACACACACACACACACACACACACACACACACGCAAGATTTTCATGTATAATCAAAATAGAAAATCAATGAGCCATCTTCCTCCACTAGAGAGAGCAATAGACAGGTGTGTGTACAGGGTAGCTTTGTAGTAGAGGCAGAGACGCTCTTTGAAAGGAGAACGCCCCCCACGAAGGTTAAGAAATCCAGTAGAAGAGCTGTATGATATTAATTGCTTGGGCTCTATCTTTTTGTGTCTCCAAGATCAGATTTATGAATGAGTGTGGGAAAGAGAGAGAGAGCCACCTAGTGACAGGATATTTAGGGAATGAGGCTCATTTACTCCAGTAACTTTTATATAGGATGCAGAGTGGAAATTGCAGGGAACACTCACGCTTTACTGACAAGATGAATTTGCAAGGGTACCAATGCGCAGCAGGAAAAAAATGTGGGAAGCATCTCTCCTCTCTTCTCTTCCCCTCCCCTCCCCTCCCCCCCTTTCCTTTGTCCTTCCCTCCTTCTCTTCCTTCAGAAAGTACCGTGACTGTGATAGGTTTGCATAAAGAAGTACTAGGAGTAGAGGGTTTCTTCCTGTCATGTAATATTCCAGGTATAAGACCTAGTTATAGTCACAAGGATTGCCCCCCCCCCCCCCCCCCCCCCGGCAAGCTCCTGGGTCATAAGATAGAACAAAGCCCTCTTAAGTAATTGGGGGTCTTTAAGCTCCTTCAGGGCGGGGTCGCTGAACATTGTTTTGTCTTACAGACAAGGAAGGTTGGCAATACCTGTTTCCTGTGAAGGATGCGTCTCTGAGAAGTCAGCTGGCCCTGCGGTTCGTGGACAGGTGGCCCCTGGAGTCATGCCTGGAGATCCTGGCCTACTGTGTTTCAGACATGGCTGTCCAAGGAGAACTGAAATCTGAGCTGCAGAGGAAGCTGGCGGAGCTGCGGGTCTATCAGAAGGTACAGGCTGTGGCGACAAGGGTAGAAGATGCGCCTCTTACCCGCCTTCCCCGCAGCCCATTCTCTTAGGATGGGGTATTGTAAGAAACAGGAAATGTAGGCTGGGCTTTTCCTCTGCATCAGGCTTCTGTCCTTAAATGAATGAAAGGAGACCTTTTATCTAGCTCTGCGTTATTACTCTTACTATTTTAAATACATTTGCATCGAGGAAGGATAGCAATAAAATGAACGTTGGGATGCTGCTGCACAGTTCACAAAGGTATTTTCCCATGCATGGGAGAGCTCTGTGTAAATCCTGCTTTCATCGTGTCTGTTCTTAGAGATTATCCTAAAGCTCAGCTAAATTTCTAGAGCCGTTTTGAGTCTTTCAACAGTGAAAGATTCTTGTGGGGTGTGTGCTGTGCAAGCTGATGAAGCTCAGGGAGAGAGACTTGGGAGGTCTGGCTGCCTAACCAGTGTACGACATATGCGAACCTTCCCCTGTGGCCTGGAACAGAGCCTGTGGCTCGCCAGGCAAGGTGAGCACAGTGAGGGGAAAGGTTTCCTTCCTGTGCCTCTTGAACAGTTTTCATACTAAGCTAAAATGCTGTGGGAAAGATGACTCACGGAACATTCAGGCTGGAAGAACTCCTTGGGTAGAGCGCTGAGGTGGAGAAACTTGGGACAGATGAGAGGGAACATAAGGAGGCTGGACAGGCTTTGAGCCTCAGAGAACTGTCCTCACCAGTGAGAACTTCTGTCCTAGCTGCCGGTCAGACTGTCCCCCATTTTTACTTCTGAAGAGGTTTATTGTCACCAAACAACCTTCCCCCTTCTGCTTTCTTCCCCCACTTTCCTGGAACGTTCAGACAGCTTGACTCTGGGACAGCTCGGGGGATGGCGCTTCCGTGGATGTGCGGATGACATGTTCACGGAGGCAGAAGTTGCCAGGTGGCTTATGGGTTTGCCTGTCTTTCCCTAGGTCTTAGGTTTGCAGGATCCCCCAGTGTGGTGTGACTGGCAGACCCTGAGGAGCTGCTGTACCGAAGACCCATTGTCTGTCATGAACATGATTCTGGAAGCACAGGTAACATTTTCCAGCATTGGTTTATCTTCCTTCCTGAACTGTATTAGCTCTTTAGCTGGTTGTGTGGATAGAGTCCTTTGCAGGTACCAATATCCACAGGTTTTTATAACTACAATATCATCTTTCCTTCTTTTAATTGTGAGATTTGCCAAAACACAGGAAGATAGGATAATGCCATCACCATGGCATTCTTGTGTGAGATTTTCTACACTGTGAGTGGAATGTTCCTACACATGGAATTGCTGTTCATCATGTGTTGCTGGAGGGCTTCTCTCCAGGTTCCCCAAGCCCCGCAGTCCCACAATCCACATATAAAATAATCACTCAGACGCTTATATCACTTATAAACTGTATGGCCGTGGCAGGCTTCTTGCTAACTGTTCTTTTATCTTAAAGTAACCCATTTCTATAAATCTATACCTTGCCACGTGGCTGGTGGCTTCCTGGCGTCTTCACATGTTGCTTGTCCTGGCGGTGGCTGCAGTGTCTCTCCCCTCTTCTTCCTGTTTCCCCAATTCTCCTCTCTCTTTGTCCCACCTATACTTCCTGCCTGGTCACTGGCCATCAGTGTTTTATTTATATACAACGATATCCACAGCAATCATGAGCATCCCTTTTTACTAGGATCAAGTCTCATCAAATCAGATGTCAATTCTCACTCAATTTCCAATTTCTCCATGTCCTTGCCAACTCTTTATATTGTCCAGTGTGTGTGTGTGTGTGTGTGTGTGTGTGTGTGTGTGTGTGTGTGTGTGTGTGTGTGATCCAAGTTGCATTTCCATGACTGCTCATTAGTGAGAATCTCTTTCCTGTGTTTAGTGACCATTTTGGCACTAATAGAAATGTATCTGCCTTTTAAGAAGCCGATGCATCATAATTCAAAACGTAGAGGCGCATTCGAACTGTCATTCAGGAAACATTTAGAATGTTGGTGGGCACTGTGCTAAATGAGACAAAGATAATTAAGCTTAGTTGTTGCCCTTGAGTGACTCACATTTTAGGGGGAAAGGCAATGTAAGGTGCATCTGAGGTGATTCTGATATAAAATATCAAGTGACAAAGCTTAGCTCAGAGTCAGACAGGGCACCTGACCCAGAAGGCAGACCAGGGCAGAGGCATAGAGAGGGATCCTAGACAATGTTATGACGCTGGATATGGCGGCACACACCTTTAATCCCATCACTCCGGAGACAGAGGCAGGTGGTTCTATTCGAGTTCAAGGCCAGCCTGGTCTACAGAGTGAATTCCAGGACAGCCAGAGCAACATAAGAGAGAGACCCTGTCTCAAAAAACAGGAACAGGAACAGGAACAACAACAAAAAGAATGTTAAGCTGGGCAGTAGTGGAACACACCTTTTGGATCTCTGTGAGTTCGAGGCCAGCTTGGTCTACAGAGCAAGTTCCACGACAGGCTACAAAGCTACACAGAGAAACTCTATCTCAAAAAAAAAAAATTTAATTATTTTAAAGATTTATTTATTTTTATTTTATGTGCATTGATGTTTTGCCTTCATGTACGTCTGTGTGAGAGTACCTGGAATCTTGTGATCTGCCACGTAAGTGCTGGGAGTTGAACCTAAGTCCTCTGGAAGAGGAGCAGTGCTCTTATTGCTGAGCCAACTCTCAGCCCCGACCATTAATAACTGAAAGGAGTTGATTGACAGCGTGTGTTTCCTTCCAGGAGTATGAACTATGTGAGGAGTGGGGCCATCTGTACTCCATTCCAAGGGAACATCTGATCAGTCTGCACCACAAACATCTTCTCCACCTGCTGGAAAGAAGAGAACATGAAAAGGCTCTTCAAGTAAGCTCTGAGTCTCTACAGTTTTCATCAGGGGAGGGGCGAGGCTAGTCCTCTCAGGTGCCCTCTTTCCTCCTGAATCCTATACAAAGTCTTGACGATGGCAGACCTGCCCCTTCCATGCTGCAGGAACCACTTACACTCATTTTGAGCTAGGTACCTACGTCTACCTTAGTGCCAGATGGAGCGTCTGGGTCCTGTCAAAGCCACAGCACATTGGTTAAGTATGGGGTGGCAACAAATGAGTGGAGAAAGATAATTAGCCCCAAATAAAGGAACCTAAATGTTATCTTCTCCCACCAAAAGAGGCTGACCTGAGAGTTCTGCAGGGCTCACCTCTTTCCCTACCCTCTGCTGCAGCTCCTGCAACGCATCCCTGATCGCACCATGTGCCTTGAGGTCACAGAGAGGTCCCTTGACCAGCACCCTAGCCTAACCACTTCACACTTCTTGGCCAACTACCTCACCTCCCACTTCTACGGAGAGCTGACCACCAACCGACACCATGAAATCCAGGCGCTGTACATGGGATCTAAGGTGAGGACAGGGGTTGGAGACAATGATGATTGAAGCGGGGATTGCTGGACTCACTTCCGCTTCAGAATCTGACCATGTATAGGCTCTTGTGCCAGGCGCCTGCCTGCCACCCTTGGCCTGTGCTGTATAAACACTTAACCTGGCAGCTCACCATGTCCTAAGTGAGTGTTCCAGGACTTGTCATAGTCTTTCTACGCTTCCTCCAAGGAGAGATTTGCCCAGTCGTCTCAGGCTTTCTATGGCACATGCTGTATCACTGTGTCCTCAAGCCTGACCATGTATTAGGATCACTGGCCTTTTTAAAAAAAAAATATTAGTAATTGACATGCACACCAGACCAATTAAAAGTGGTCATGGGACAGGGACTAGTTCTCTTCCAAAATAATTTGGATGTAAGGATTTAAAACTATTTACTTGAGGGGCTGGAGAGATGGCTCAGTGGTTAAGAGCATTGGCTGCTCTTACAAAGGACCTGGGTTCAGTTCCCAGCATCCCTGTAAGGCTGCATACAACTACTGCGTACCCTCTTCTGGCCTCCACAGGCACTGCATGCATATGGTGCATGATAGACAAGCAGGTATACACACACACACACACACACACACACACACACACACATACACACACATAAATTTTAAAATTAAAATTACTGCATGATAGTCTATACTCATAGAAGAGGGTTATTTGTCTCAATAATTAAATGAGAAGATAGGTTAGAGACACCAATAGAAGACATTACAAACAAGACTCATTAGTCCAGTGACCCAGGGTTTGGAGAGACAATGGGACCATCAACTCTTTTCTAATTCTTCTGACTTTTCATATATACGGCCCACAAAATGAACAAGTGCCAAGAGTGCCATGGCACAGCCCTCGGGAGATTGTTTTTCCTTTTTTTTTTCTTTTTTCTTTTGTGTGTGTGTGTGTGTGTGTGTGTGAGAGAGAGAGAGAGAGAGAGAGAGAGAGAGAGAGAGAGAGAGAGAGAGAGAGAGAGAGAGAGAGAGAGAGAGAGAACTTTTGGGTTGTTAGGTTTTGGCTGTCTGTCCATTTGTTTTTGGTGGCCCAGTCACATGTAGCCCAAGCTGTTCCCTATCCTTCTGCCTCTACCTTCCATATGCTGGGGTGTCAGGCGCCATCTACCATGCTCAGCTCTTCATTTTTATTCACGTCACTTAATTAGTTGGGGGGAAATAGGGAAATGGTAGTGAGCAGAACAGAACCAGTGACCCTATCTCAGGCCTCATGACTGACCGCTAAAGGGCACTTAGATCCACCTTTCATGATTAGGACGCTGGAGCTGCCAGGATCGGGCAGCCTACTAGCATCACCTTGTATTGTTCGTTCTAACTAAAACCTCACATAGACTGATAGCATGGGTTAGGCAAAGCCCAACGATGCCTGGAGGGTCGAGGCCAAGGTTACCACCTGTAGGCCAGGTCTAGTCCTCAGCCTGTTTTTGTAAGTCAAGTTGTGTTGACACAGGACACATCTGTTCATATATCCATTTATGCTTGCTTCCATGCCGCATTGGCAGAGCTGAGTAGGTTTTAAGTCCTAAAGTCTAACGTATTTACTCTCTTACCCCTTACAGAAAAAGATTAGCAACCGCTTGTCCAGGTAAAGGTCCTAGGACACGTCACCCAGAGGACTCAGACGTTCAACCTTGCTTCCCAAACGACCGCTAGCGGGGCCGGGGCCGCAATAGGGCTCAGTCTCTGTAACCCTTTGACTTCCCTGCAAGCAGGCCTCTCCTGAAATTGTGTGCTGTTTTCTTCGCTCCACCCTGCACACAGGTTCTCCTGACTCTGCCTGAACAGCACCGAGCCAGCTGCGCCCATTTGTCCTCCAGCCCCCTGCTCATGCTGGAGCAACTGCTGATGAACATGAAGGTGGACTGGGCCACCGTGGCCGTGCAGACTCTGCACCAGCTGCTGGCCGGACAGGAGAGCAGCTTCACCCTGGACGAGGTTGACTCCTTGCTCTCCAGATATGCAGGGAAAGCCCTGGACCTCCCGTACCCTCTGAGGGAAAAGCGATCAGGTGACCGGCTGCGTGCTAGACAGCAGTTCTTCACTTCAGAAGAAATGCTACACTACCCTTGGGTTCAGTCTTCTCTCCTTATTGACTGAAAGGGAGCTACAGCTCTTTGATATTTAGGCAAGATCTGGATCTGAGGAGAAGGCTCAAACACTATGCATGATAACACAAAAGGGTGGAAAACCAGACGTTGCTGGAAAAATTGGTCTGGCTTTGACAGTGGGCTCCTAAGTGCTATCGTTTTCATTAGTGGGGTATGCTTCATTTCCAGGGTCACAGCAGACATCAGTTGTCTGGGAGCTGATTCAACTTCTTCTAGAATGAAGAAGAAAAAACTAGATGATGCTCCTGGCCACCTTCCTATCCCCCAGGGGCATCATTTATTTAAGTGTCTTCCACTCTCTGGGCATTTTTAAATTTATTGAAAAATCTGCTCCGTTGTCACGTGTGCCTCAAACTTGGCTTGATAGTTTTGTTTGCTTTTTGTGGAATTTAAAAAGCATACATCTTTGGCTTAGAAGGGTTTTTGTTTGTTCTTTTTTTGGCTTTGGTTTTGGTTTTGATTTTTTTTTAAGACAGGGTTTTTCTTTGTAGCCCTGACTATCCTGGATCTGGCTTTGTAGCCCAGGCTGTCCTCAAACTCACAGAGATCCGCCTGCCTCTGCCTCCCAAGTGCTGAGATTAAAGGCGTGTGCCACCAGCGCCCAGCCAGCTTAGAAGTTCTTTTACCAGACTGTTTATATTTAATATAATCATGATGCCACAATCAACAAAGTCGAAAGAGACTTGCACTAAATGTGTAGCATGGGAATAAAGATGCTTGTGGTAGACCCACTCTTTCTCTTTCCACAGATTCTGTGACTCACCTCCAGGAACTTGTCCACCAAACTTCAGATTCTGAGACCCTGTCTAGATCATCATCAGCTGAGTTCTCTGCTGCTGCTGCTCCTGGTAAGAACGTCTTATTCTGACCGCCTCATTCTTTCGCTCTTTCTCCATTCCCACTTAAGAAATTCTTCTTCTTCTTTTTTTTTATAATTTACTCCACCTTTTAAATTTCCCAGTACATTCAGCATACAGCTGACTCATTATCTGTGACAATGTGTCTATAAAAGTCTGTATCAGTGAGTCCTGAGCTATTGCTCCAAGAGGAGGAAACTCTATATATGGGCATGTATACACACACACACACACACACACACACACACACACACACACACACACACCTTACATAGATTATCTTATTAAAATCTAACAAAGTAACTCATCCTAGAAGATTCTGCATTCTTTGTCTCACAAAAGAGGCTCAGAAGTGACTTGCCTCGCTAACAAGTACCCAGGTCGGAATTCAAAATCTGTCCATCTATATGGAACCAGAGTTGCTCGCCCAGTCCTACCCTGCCCCCCCCCACACTATTTCCATAATCTTCTCACCGCCACGTGAGAGCTGAGACAAGAGGAAAGAATGTCACCTTAGTCAGCCTCTACTGAGAACCTGAATGTTGGGTGACTTGAAAACTCTCTCCAGTCCAGACATGCCCACAAGTAGCTATAAACGCTGAGGGAGTATTGATTTTGAGTTGTCTTCGTTTGCTTCTGAGACTACCATAAAATACCAAAAGCAGCTTGAGAAGGAAGGAAGGGGTTTCCTTTACCTTACACTTCCAGGTAACAGGTCATCACTGAAGGAAGTTAGACCAGGAACTGAAGCAGAGACCATGGAGGAACACTGCTTACTGGCTTGCTTCCCATGGCCTACTCAGCTTGCTCTCTGATACAGTCCGGGACCATATGCCCAAGGGTGGCACAGTGGGCTGGACTGCACGCGCGCGCACACACACACACACACACACACACACACACACACACACACACACACACATCATTAATCCCGAAAAGACCCTACAGACATGCCCACAGGCAGTCTAATGGAGGCAGTTCTTCAATTGAGGGCCTCTCTTCCCATGTGACTCTAGTTTGCGCCGAGTTGACAGAACCAGCCAGCACAAGAGTATTGATTCTGAGGTTGCACATTTAGTGACCAGAAACATTATAAATATGGAATCTGTTACTGATGAGGATTAGGTATAGTTAGCCCTCATGAAACTTCTGTTGTCTGTACAACAGCAAGGACAAGCTCCTTGGAGGCCTGAACTAGGCTTTGTCACCTTTCCACAGCACCCTTCTTTCCCAGTCCCCAGCCTGCTGCATGATGACCCTTATTCAGAAAAGGCTCAGCAGTTGTTTTGCCAAACAGTGAGGAGAGCAGGAGTCTGGGCACTGCTAAGAAGCACTGTCTTCAGCTCTCTTCAGTTTCTACGGGTGCTGAAATTGCTCTTCTAGACAATAAGAAATCTTAGATACCGTAAAGCAAAAACCCTGCCGTTTCCTGGCCATGCTTCACAATAACCTGTAGGCCTGAAGGGAGGGCCCAGACTCTGGGTATCTAAACAGCTTTGTGCATCTGTGTGAGGCAACTGGAGCAGCTTTGGGGTGTGTGTGTGTGTGTGTGTGTGTGTGTGTGTGTGTGTGTGTTCTTGTTTCATCTGTGTGCCTATCCTTCTAATGGGTTGTTTTCAAATAGATCTCAGATATACATTATTTCACTTGCAAATATGCTGTTATAAATTCCCAAAAGGCAAATGCTTTTACAGTATAAACCATTGAGAGCTGGAGAGATGGCTGAGCTGCTAATAACTGACTCATAACTGGTGGTAACTCCAGCTGCAGGGGAGTTAGCACCCCCTTCTGGATTCTGTAGGCACCTGCACTCACATGTGTGTATACACACACATAGACACACACATAATGTGAAATAAAATCTTTTAAAAAAATCAAACCACAATGCTATTATTGGACCTAAACTCAAATTAAAAATGATTGTTATCAAATATCTAGTCGACATTGAAATATCCTCAGTTGTCACATACTGTTGTTTGTTTGTTTACAGTTGTTCTTATTCTAAATCCAGTTCCAAATAACATCCACACATGGCATTTGGCTAAAGTATCTCACATCTGTTTAATTAATTAGTCAGCCCCACCTCTTTATGAAAGAAACTAGGCCATTTATCCCAAGTGCTGGATTTCTTTTTTTTTTTTCTTTTTTCTTTTTTTTTTTTCTTTTTTCTTTTTTTTTTTTTCTGAGACAGGGTTTCTCTTTGCAGCCCTGGCTATCCTGGAACTCACTCTGTAGACCAGGCTGGCCTCGCACTCAGAGTTCAGTCTGCATCTGTCTCCTAAGTGCTGGGATCACAGGTGTGCGCCACCCACCCTGGCCCACATGCTAGACTTTGCTGACTTCCTTTTATGACAATAAGGGTCTGTGTCCCTAAGTTTCGAGTGCGCTGGTAGTTAGATCTAAGGCTTATCTCTATGTGGGCTCAGTATTTTGTAAGTTACATTTCTTTTCATTGTTAAATGATTAAATGACATGCCATAGCACTTGTCAGCTCCCTCCTTCTGCCTGTGTGGTTCCCAGGGATCAAACTCAGGCCATCAGGTTTGTCAGCAAGCACCTTTTACCGCCTGAACCGTCACTGCCCCCCCCCCCAAGGCTTAATGGTTTTGATTAATCATATTTGATAGATTTTGTTGTACATTTCCAGTGGGGGACACACAATGACACCTGTCTCTCTTTTGTGACTCAAGCAGCCACTGATTATCACCTGGATCGATCACTCCAGGAGAGCCTTATAACATCGTAAAATTCAGTCTTTCCTTGCACTTAGGAGATTTTTTTCTCTGACTTCTTACTCCAGGAAGTGCCTTAGTCCATTCCCCCAGCCCCAAGGAGAGGACTTCCCCTCAGACTCAGCCGCTGCTGGAGTTTGTGCCCCCAGAAGCACCCCCTGCCAGGGATCAGTGGGTCCCAGACGAGACTGAGAGTACATGTATGGTCTGCTGCAGAGAGCACTTCACGATGGTAAGCAGTGTCCCTCCTCAGCCGCACTCCAGGGAAAGAAAAGCAAAGTGCCAGGTTGTGAGCTTGAGTTCACGGTCACCTGTCCCCAAGAGGACCGTGATGTTTTCAGATAACCAAACCTACGACTGGATCTACCTTTGACCTGACCTGAATGTGTTTTCAGGATCCACTCATGTGGTAGGCATCCTCAAATAGCTTTACATTATAAAACCGTTGACATTCTCATTGGATAATAAAGACAGGCAGGAGGCACCATGTCTTTGGAGATTTCGTATTTAGTTCCTAGGTCTTTCACAATAAGACAGTGACCTGGTAGTGGGTTATATATACTAACTTGAAGAAAGAAGACTCAATTCCTGCTTCCTAATAGCAATGTGACTATAAACATTTTTATCTCATAAGCCTATTGTAAGCTACGGATGACGTGTGAGTTGGCTCATGGAGCTGTTAAAACTACATAGGATTGCATATGATAGCACAGTTAATACCAGCGCCTATTTAGAGGATCAGTTCAGCACTGATGTCAGCAGTAGTGATGTAATCTCTGTATCTCTTCATCTATAGAAGAGTACAGAATGACTATCAACCTCCAAAAATTAAATGAAGCAATACTTCCTTAAAAACAAAAATAGTTGGAGGGGCCTCTGTATGCAACTCTCTTGGTAGAGTGATGGCCTACCATAGACAAAGCCAGGTTCAGTCCCAATACCACTTAAAATGGATGTGATGAGCCACATCTATAACTCCCATACTTAGGAGGTAGAGGCTGGAGGATCAGTAGTTCAAGGTCACCCTCAGTGATGTAGTGAGTTTGGGGCCAGCCTGAGCTACAAGAGACACTGGATAGATAGATGTATAGATAGATAGATAGATAGATAGATAGATAGATAGATAGATAGATAGACAGACAGATAGATAGATGCTGGAGAGATGGCTCAGTGGTTAAGAATGCTTGCTGCTCTTACAGATTCGGCTCCTAGCACCTAAACCAGGCAGCTCACAACTTCTTGTAACTCCAGTTCTAGGGGATCATGTGCCCTCTTCTAGCCTCTTTGGGCACCAATCTCACATGCTCACCCCCTCACACACACACACACACACAAAGACAAAGACAGAGACACATAAATAAAACTATAATAAAGCTTTAAACTTTTATTTTTATTTATTTTTTGTTTGTTTGGTTGGTTGGTTTTTCGAGACAGGCTTTCTCTGTGTAGCTTTGCGCCTTTCCTGGAACTCACTTGGTAGCCCAGGGTGGCCTCGAACTCACAGAGATCCTCCTGCCTCTGCCTCCCGAGTGCTGGGATTAAAGGCGTGCGCCACCACCGCCCGGCTAAACTTTTAATGTCCTAAACCACTTGGTAAAGGCTGCCTCCTCACTTTACCGTCATCAGCTACAGAAGCATGGTCCTCACTGGCTAAGCATAGCTCTTCTTCCTTACTGAATTTTTAAATTTGTATTTGGCTTACTAAACGCGGAATCTGTTAATAATGAAGATTAGCTGTTTTCAGTGAAGATTCCGCTGTCCGCACAGACCGTGAGCTCCTAGGAGGCCTCAGCTTCGGCCACTGTTTCAGCACCCGTTTCCCCAGTCTCCAGTCCCCTGCACTACGGCCACATCCAGAAGGGGCTCAGCAGTTATTTTGCTAAATGGTCGAGAGAGCAGGACTCCGGGGTCCCCTCCTGGGTTTTGTTGTAGTTCAGGATGGCTTAGAACTCACTGTGTAGCCCAGGGTGGCCTCAGACTCTCAGCAATCCTCCTGCCTCAGCCTCCCAAGTGGTGGGATTATAGAAGTGAGCCACCATGCCCACCTTCCCTGTTGCTTTTTGGAATGTCTCCAAATGTTGCTTCCACACAGAAGCCACCCTTCTCAGGAGCTGTTGACGGCAGACTGCCCAGGACTTGGAACATTTGTCCCTCAGTTTGGGAGGCTTTTGTTTGTTTTGTTTTCCTTTTCTTGTGTGTGTATGGGGAAGGGTGTGGGGACCCACAGAGGCTCCCCAGTAAGGCCTTACTTAAGGTCAGAAAGTCTGAGCTTGCTTTGCCCAGCAGGGCTGTGTAATGGGATGATTTGGCCAGGGTGTGGTTACCAGGTGTTTGGAAGAGTCTACACCTGGCTGTACATTGTGCTTTGATCTTGAATGGGTGTGGTCTTTTGCCTCTCCCCTTGGTAGTGTATAAAAAGCCCATTAGAATAAATCTCAAGAGGACTGGATATCAACCCTGGGCCCTCCCGAAGCTGTCCTGTGTCTCTGTCTTTCTCGTCTCCATCTATATTTCTACCTACTACTTCCTCATTCTTCTCTCCCCCACCCCCACCCCGAAGAACCCTTCACAGGTCAGAGCTGGCCTCCAACAGAAGGAGGAGGCATTGAGGATCAAACCCAGGGCCTTGTGCACTAAGCTAAATCCCCAATCCCCTCAACGTGGCCTTTCCTAGGACAAGGGCTAGTGCGCTCATTTTCAGTGAAAGCCCAAGTGCCTGGTATTCTTAATAAGCCGTGGTTGACAAAAACCAAGTATAAATGTCTGGGCAGTAATCTCACTTTCATCTCTCCCCTTTCCTTCCATTGGCTGTCCTCAGTTTAACAGGCGTCATCACTGCCGCCGCTGCGGGCGTCTAGTGTGTGGTTCCTGCTCCACTAAGAAAATGGTGGTGGACGGCTGCAGAGAAAACCCTGCTCGCGTGTGTGACCAGTGCTACGGTTACTACAACAAAGAGTGAGTGTCCTGTCATCTCACCAGGGCCCTTACACTCCTGGCACTCCCACTGAGCAGTGTATTGAACCTGTTACACTCACAGAGATGTTCTTTAACATGCACGCTGGCAGCATTGTTAACGGTACTGTGAAATGCTTACAGAATGACCTTGTCAGAGAAGCTTCTAGATGGGAAGTAGGGATGAGAAGGAAGTGTTCCGAGTTCTTACAGGCTGGTTTTTCTGAAACCAAGACACTTTGGTCTTTGGCTGTTCAACACACTGAGGTCACAATCTCACTTGGTCACCTCTCCTGTTTCCTGGTTACTCCATTTGGCTCCAGTTGGACTCGGGACACGTCCACACCCACTGAATGTTTGGGCTCATTTGCTTCAGCTCTAAACTGAGTGATCGTCTTGGCTTGTGACTCATAGACAAGCCCTTACACTTTCTTACATATGGTTAGCCTCCAGATACATTTCAGAAACTGTCCCTCCTTCTGGCAAGGCAGATAGATGAAGACAATGTTTTCTGACTTGGATTTTTTTACTACTTCTCAATGAGAGTGTGAAGTGTAAGGCTCCTAGGGCACCTGGGGGAAATCATCCATACAAAAAAAAGCAATATTGCTTTAGATTCTCATGTTTTATTTCATTTAGCAGACTTAACTAGATTTTTTTCTTCTCATTAGCAGTGTGGGCCATTATTTGCCATAATGAGTATTGATTGCGCAGGAAGGAAGACATGCCATACACATTGTACAGTTCCTGAAACCCTAACATACCACGCTGTGCCTTCCTCTGTCAGGTGTAGGAAAGGGATTACCCAAACACCGTCCCTACGGGGATGGAAGTGAGCAGTCAATATTGATGGGGATTCTTTGACCAGCGGTCACTCTGCAGTAGTTAACTACCCTAAAGGAGCCCCCGTTTTACTAGAGAGACAGCCAATAAACACAGTACAAAGTGGTTGGGTAAGTGCAGTGGTGACTGTACACACAGATTGGCCAGATAGGCAGCAGAGTTTCCTGGAGGGGACCCCAGGAAATGAGTCTTCGAGAATGAGGAGTTGGTAGGAAAGAAACCTGAAAAGGAACAGAACGGAAAAGAAACCTTCTGCCCAGAGGTCAGAGAGACACATCAAAGGCAGAGAGAGCCAGGAGAAGAGATTGACCAATTGAGGAGCTGTGAGCAGGGAGGTGACAGGATGGGGTTCTGATCAGCGAACCCTATATTAAAGCTGGCAGCCGAATCCAGAAGACCTAAACACTGGCACAAGACTTGGGCTTGCTCCCTAGTGCCATCATGGACTGGGGTTGCCCAGCATGTTCCTTGTACTCATTTTAAACTTGATCCTTGGTGGCACCAATAGAAGCTGACCAGAGCTGGTGGTGGAGCGAGGGGACCTTCACAGCTTGAGGACAGGTCATGGGTGAAAGGAGATCGCTAAAGAGGTAGTCAGGGCAGGTCTCAAGGGCCTTTCTCCTCAGCTGTGAATGTGGAGTCCTTTCAACCTGAGCAGCCTCTGAAGGATTCTTCAGCAGAAGCAGAATAGGACCAGATTTTGAATTCTTGAACTCTTGCTATTAGCGGTAAGCAGAGGCTAGGTAGTCAAAGTCAGAGAGAGTTACTGAAAAAAAAAAAAAAAAATGGTGAGGTCCCCCTCAGACACAGAGAGATGGGGACATTGAAATGGCTATGTAAGAGATAAAGTGGACAGAGCAGGGCAAGAGATGCTTGGGACCAGTAGGGGAGAGAAAGAGTTAATGCATGATTGACCCCCTGATCAGTGACCGATAGAGCAAATGTCACTGTCGTTCACTAAGCCAAAGGGGAGAAGCAGTGGTTGAGGCATTTCGTTTTTCTTTCTGTGTTTCTAGTGCACCAGAGGAGAGCCCGTGCCAGTCGGAAGGTAAGGCCCGATGGCATTCTCTGCGGCTCTGTGTATGGGCAGGGGCTGGCTCCCTTGTCACTGCACTGGCCTCAGCTGACAGCCGTACGGCACTTCAGTCCACTTGGTAGCTTCTCTATCACTGTTTCCCTCGACATTCTTCACATTAACCTTAATCAAGGCCCATTAGCTTCCAGCACCAGGAAGGCCAAGGGCCAATGAATCTGGTGCTTATCTTTAGTAAGCTACCCCATCTGCTGCACCCCTGCTCCCCTCCTCCATTGTCCTATCATCCAGTTCTCTGTTCTTACCTTCAGATAATCACTGTTAGCAGCTTGGCCAATATCTTTCCACAGCAGGTTAGTTTGTGGAGTAGCCAACGGTTGAGCCATGTCTTTCAGGGTTTCTTGGGTGAAGCATCAGTCATGTCACAAATACTGTGACATTTATCCCAGACCTATGCCTGGGGAAGAGGACCTGAAGTAGCTAATGGTGTCTCCTAAAGAAAACAAAGGAGAAGTGGGGAGGGTGCTAGAAAAATGTCTTAGCAGTTAAGAACATTTACTGTTCTTGTAGAGGACCCAGGTTTGGTTCCCAGCACCCAAACTGAGTAACTCAACTGCCTGTAACTCTTAATTCCAGGAGATCTGATGCCCTCTTCTGGCCTCTGCGGGTACAAGCACACACATGGTACATATAAATTCCTGCAGGCGCACAAACAAACAAGTAAATAAATCTTTTAAAAAGGACAGAAAAGGGACCAAGGAGAGAGAAAGGGACCCTCAGACAGCAGGGAGATATCTAGCTGTGACACACACCAGCTTGTCAGACTGCATGACCGAGTGACTAACATGTGATTGACAGCTCTCTTCTTAGTTTCAGACAGCTCTAAGAATGAAAGCCCTCCATATTCAGCTGTGGTGAGAGTCCCCAAAGCAGCTGAGGTGGAATGGATCTTGAGTCTGAATGAGGAAGAAAACGAGCTGGTTCGGAGTGAATTTTACTATGAGCAGGTAACGACGATAAAATGTGATGGTCACTTGAGGTTCTTTATGATGTCCGACAGTATAACAGGGAATACAGAGGTTCTAACCACAGCCTGGTCCTTGCTTGCTTATTATACAATTATATGAGAGCTACAACAAGTAAACCAGCTAGGCAGCAGATGAGGAACATCTCGGGAGATGTACAGGAAGAAACCAGGAGGAGGGGTAAGAATGTGGGGAGCAGAAATTTGGAATTGCAAGGGGGTGAAGGTAGGCACAAACTGAGCTGTGTGTGGAATGGGGAGATGGCCCAGTCAATGGTAAAGTGCTTCCCATGCAAGCATGAGAACCTGAGTTTGGATCCCCAGCATCCACATTAAAAAAAAAAAAAAAAACAAGTGCAACATCATGTGCCTATATAGTCCTAGCCCTGAGGAGGCAAAGACAGGCAGAACCCTGGGGCTTCCTGCCTAGCAAGTTCTAGCTGAATCAACAAGTTCCAGGTTCAGTGAGAGACCCTGACTCCAAAAAAAATAAGATGGAGAGCCATTCAGGAAGATACCTAATATCAACCTCTGGCCTTGACACACACATGCACACACAAGTGCATGCACACCTTCACACAAATGTATAACCACAACACAAACACATACACACAACAACAACAACAACAAAACTAAAATATCTGAGCCAAGGCACTGAGTCAAAAATCACAGGGCATGATTAGGACATCAGAAGACAGTATTGATGAAGTATTGGTAATATGGTAAGATTGAGAAAGACTATTTATATATATATATAAAACTATGAATTCTAAGGTAAGAAATGACTATTTGATAGTCACCGAGGAAATTTCACAGATAATGCTTTAGAGTTATTGATCTGGCAGCAGCGTGTTCAGGACTTGAAACGGTGACTTCAGCTAAGTGATTGACTGCTGTCATCTAAGCCACTGATAAGAATAAGAATGATTGCAATTGTGGGACAGGAGACCAGAAAAAGGAGGCCACCTGTGGATGTTGTCAGGAAGTAGGAAGTAAGTTCCTGGACAGCCATAGCTATGTAGAGAGACCATGTCTCAAAAAAAAAAGAAGTAGGGGCTGGAGAGATGGCTCAGAGGTTAAGAGCACTGACTGCTCTTCCAAAGGTCCTGAGTTCAATTCCCAGCAACCACATGGTGGCTCACAACCATCTGTAATGAGATCTGGTGCCCTCTTCTGGCCTGCAGGGATATGTGCAGACAGAATAATATACATAATAAATAAATAAAATCTTTTTAAAAAAAAGAAAAAGAAGTAGGAATCGTAGACATAGCTGTCGCCTTCCCATGGTGTGACAAAACCTAACAGCCAGAGCTCCGGCAATGAAACCTTGAGCATCTGAAATGTGGCTGGCCTCTGCTTCTGCTTTGCTGTGGACTGTGCGGCTTCCTCCTGCAGTGGTCTCCAGCCTTTTGAAGTGGGAATGGTGGTTTCTGCCATGCAGCTGCCTTTGAACAGCGCTCTCACTGTCTTGTTCTCCCTCCCTGCCCTGAGCAGGCCCCCAGCGCCTCCCTGTGCATCGCCATCCTGCACCTGCACCGGGACAGCATCGCCTGCGGGCACCAGCTGATCGAGCACTGCTGCCGGCTGTCCAAGGGCCTCACCAACCCCGAGCTGGATGCAGGGCTGCTCATTGACATCATGAAGCAGCTGCTGTTCAGCGCCAAGATGATGTTCGTCAAGGCTGGCCAAAGCCAGGACTTGGCTCTTTGTGACAGGTACTTAAGAATGAGCCTCCTTTCCTTCTTTATTTCTTTCCTTTTCCGAGACAGGGTTTCTCTGTGTAGCTTTGGTGCCTGTCCTGGATCTCGCTCTGTAGACCAGGCTGGCCTCGAACTCACAGAGATCCGCCTGGCTCTGCCTCCCGAGTGCTGGGATTAAAGGCAAGTGCCACTGCCGCCAGGTGAGCCTCCATTCTTTTACCTGGTGGCAGTTTTTATCTGGCTTCCTCTTCTGACCCTACTATGACTTTTCATCTTCCCATCCTCTCTAACAAGACATTTTGGTGTTAATGAAATGTAAGTACCTGGTTGTCCTCGCCCTTTGTCAGCCTGTGTCCTTTCCTTTTTCAGAGCCCTCAAAAACAGATTGTGTTCACCTGCGTTCTGTTACTATGACAAAACACCATGACTAAAAGCAATTCTGGGAGGAAAGGGCTTATTCAGCATACGGTTCCACATCACAGTCCATCCCAGAAGGGAGTCAGGGCAGGAACCTGGAGGCAGGAACTGAAGCAGAGGCCATGGAGGAACACTGCTTACTGCACTGCACTGCACATCCTTTCTTATACCACCCAGGACTACCTGTCCAGGAGTGGCACCTCCCCCAGGGAGCTGGGCCCACCTACATCAATCGTTAATCAAGAAAATACCCTACAGACTTGTCTAGGCCCATCTTCTGGAGGCATTTTCTCAATTGAGAGTCCCTCTTCCCAAATCAATCCAGCTTCTGTCCAATTGACGTAAAACTAGCCAGCACATGGGTTCCCTGCACAAAGCAAGGAAGGACCTTAACTAGATAATTTGTCATTAAATTGTCATTAAAGTCATTTAGGAAAGTAGCTTTTTGTTTGTTTGTTTGTTGTTGTTTTTTGTTTTTTTGAGACATGGTTTCTCTGTGTAGTTTTGGTGCCTGTCCTGGATCTCACTCTGTAGACCAGGCTGGCCTCGAACTCACAGAGATTCTCCTGCCTCTGACTCCCAAGTGCTGGGATTAAAGGCGTGAACCACCACCGCCTGGCGGGAAGTAGCTTTTGTGTCTGTGGAACTCTCTGGTTTTTAGTGATTAACCTTACACAGAACTCCACCCCAGTCTTGACTGTGACCTCTAGGACTTCTGGATCAAGCGTCTATAAAAACATCTTGGGGCCGCCGCGCCTCACTCCCTGAAGCTGATCCCTGGGACCCACACGGTGGAAGGAGAGCACCGACCCCCACACGCCCTGTGCCCTCCACACACATGCCGTGGCGCCAGCATGCTCTAACACGCACGCGAGAAGAAAGAAGTGTGTTGTTTTTTTTTAAATTGGGGAAGCAGTGGGCTCCTGATTCATGGTAGGATTGTGAGTCATCTGTGGAAATAGGGAAGATGTGACTGGTGCTCAGGCCGCTGTTCTCCCTCAGATTCCTGTGCAACCTGCTTTGACTCCATTCATTAACCTGACAATGAAAACTCCTAATTCCTCCTTATCCGCCCAGAGACATGACTCATGAAGTGAGGCTGGCACCAGTTCCCAACCCGGGAGCCAGGGACAGAGAGTGCTTTGAAACATAAATATCCCCCTCAAGCTCAGAGCACAGGCCCGCTCCATCACCTCTTAACACTCTAACCTCAGACAAGGCTGCTAACCCCATGGGCCCCTATGGGTGGCGGAGATCGAGGAAGCCCTCACTCCAACAGAGTTCTCACCCCTGCAAGCAGTTGTGGGATTCCCGGACGATTTACAGCACTGACTTGAAATCATACCTTCTTTCTCCCTCACCCTACATTCACATGCTTTCGTATGATGACTTCATGTCATTTTATCCATGGGAGAGGACTCTCCTCTGCTGTCTATTACCCTACAAACCAAATTATTGTGTTTTTAACTATGCCCCCTTCTGATGGATAAACAGATAAAAATGAATATATTTCAAAACCAACAAACGAAAAACACATCATCTAGTTCAAATGTTTTCATTTTCCAAATGGAGAGTTAAAGTATGGCTTCGAATCTGATTTCGCACACTGTCCTTTCTCCTACCCTGTCTCTACCAGGTTAAGTATCACTAAAGGTGTGGAATCAAAAAAAACTGCTAAGCAGACGAGTCAGGAGCCACAGGTTTTCTGCTGTAGTTCTGAGAGAGAGCCCAGGAACCGTGGGTGTGAGCTTGCCACATCTGGCAGAATGAATGGTGTAGCCCGCCGGGCTCTGTATTGATAAGGTTTTTCCAGTCCTCAGGTATCAGGAGTAAGGTTGCCAAAGGGGTAAGGAGTAAGATTGTCAGTGGGATACAAGAAAGGCCACTCTTGGCATGGAGAGAAAATCTGAGTCCAGGAGCCCAGACTAGAAGGGGCCAAGGACCCTCTGCTGGTGCCGGCTCCACTGTCCAGACGAGGAATGTGGGTCACTGGGTGTTGTGTTTTGTTTCTGAAGAATTATTTTTATTTTATATGCACGAATGTTTGGTCTGTGTGTGTATGTGTACCACAAGTGTGCCAGGTGCGTACAGAATCCAGAAGATGGAGTCAGGTCCCCTGAAACTGAAGTTACAGGTGGATGTGAGCCATCATGTGGGTGCTAAAAACCAAACCCAGGTCCTCTGGAAAAGCAGCCAGTGTTTCTAACTGGTGAGCCATCTCTCCAGCCTGAGTCAATGATTCTTGTTCCATATCCTCTTGAAACCAAGCAAGTTTCCAAAGAGCCAAAAGCAAATGGGTAACTTGTGAGCTCCAGTCTTCAATATAGAGGCCTTGTCTCAGACAGAAACCCAGGACATCCCTACTCAAACATAAACTAAAATGTGAGTGCTACCCAAGTTCCAGACACTACCCGAAACTCTTCATTTGACACATTTCATTTTATACTTAAAAATTTCTGCTTTATATCCACTTAACAGATGAGTGAGTTGAGGTAGGTCTCAGAGCTATTAAGTTTGAAGTGGGGTTAAAAGAGTCTGACTCTGGAACCTTCGGAGTACCTGTTCTCATGATCACAGTTAACATTGAAGATGAAATAGAAAACCTTCAAGCAACGGTTGCTCCAGAACTCAGCCCGGCCTCATTTGCGGTGTCCTCTTTCTCCCTGCAGTTACATCAGCAAAGTAGACGTCCTGCATATCCTAGTCACTGCTGCCTATCGCCAGGTGCCGTCTCTAGACCAGATCTTGCAGCCAGCTGCAGTAACCAGACTGAGGAACCAGCTCCTGGAAGCTGAGTACTACCAACTGGGCGTTGAGGTGAGGCAAAGATAAAGCATCCTTCTACCCTACCCCACTGTCGCGAATGGCCTTTGCTCAGCCTTGGAAACGGGCCTCGCCAGCTCTCCATTGTCCGGATCATGGACGCATCCAGGGCACAAACAGCTTGCCAGTGTGGGAATCACAGCCCGTGGAGGGTGGCCCGGTGGTTGGGGCAAAGGAACAGAACGGCTTGGGAAGACTCTTAGACCTGAAGGTAGACCCTTCTCACAGATGGAGCAATTTTTCCTCCAGGTCTCTACCAAGACCGGGCTTGATGCCACAGGGGCGTGGCATGCCTGGGGCATGGCCTGCCTCAAAGCTGGGAACCTCACTGCTGCGCGGGAGAAGTTCAGTCGCTGCCTGAAGCCTCCCCTTGACCTCAATCAATTGAGTCATGGCTCCAGGCTAGTCCAGGATGTGGTTGAATACCTGGAGTCCACAGTGAGGCCCCTCGTGTCCTTGGTAAGAGCAAAGCAGGCATAGTGCCCTGTCCAGTAAGAGGCTAGGAACAGTAAGAATCCAGGCAGAGGACTGGCTTCAGTTCAGTTAATAGTGTCTGGGCTCAGAGGCTGCTAGGCTAGTGTGTATGTGTGTGTGTGTGTGTGTGTGTGTGTGTGTGTGTGTGTGTGTGTGTGTGTGTGTGATGTGTAGTTAAATAAGTGACTATATGGTTAGATAAGTAACCCAAAGTCAATATTTTAAAAGAAACTATAGAGGTACAAAAAAGTCAAAATCACATACCCAGATTACTTAGTTTTAATATTCAATTTAGGTGGGCGGGTGGCTGCTCATTTTTTCATTTTGTGCATTGAGTGTATTGTAGTGTATGCGTGTGTGTGCATATGTACTCACCTATATGTGCATGTGTGGAGGCCAGAGGCTGCTGTTAGCAGCCTTCTTCTATCACTCTTTACATTTGTTTTGAGTGTGTGTATGTGTGTGAGCCCGTCCACTCATGGAGGTCAGAGGACAACTTGCAGAGTCAGTTCTTGCCTCCCACCAGTGAGCTCCCAGGATCAAGTTCAAAGGTCAGGCTGGTTTCAGATGCCTTTACGGGCAGACCCATCTTGCCGCACTCCACTTCCTTTGCTTCCCAAACAGGGTCTGTCCCTCAACCTGGCACTCACCGTTCCCAGTAGACTAACTCTCCGGTCAGCCCCTAGCCCCTAGAATCTGCCTATCTGAACACTGGGTGATAAATGCACACCAGTAGGCCATCTTTGACATGGGTGCTGTGGTCCACAGCCACACAGCAAGCCCTCTGACCACTGAGCCATCTCCCGGTGCCTGGCTTTATTTTGTATAATCCAGAACAGCCTTGAACTCATGAATCCTAGATCTCAGCCTTGTGTACACTGCCAAGCCCATCGAGTGATAAGATTTGTTGAGAGGCAGGCCTACTGATGCACGCCTATAGTCCACACTGCTTGGAAGCTGGGGGGCCGAGGGGGCGTTGGAAGAGGGAGAACCGCTTCTTAACTTCTTAAGCCCTGGAGTTCAAAGCCAAATGGGATAACACAGGAAGACTGTCTCAATAAACAACAAAAATGGAAATAAATTTCTTGGGTTTATGCTTTTGAATGAAACTTGAGTTGTACCCTATTGTAGAGAATTTTGTGTCCTACCTATTTTTCTACTCTTAAAACCGGAGTATTTTTCCTCCACCCTGTTAAATGTGTTAAGTGTCCCTCAGGCTTCCCACAGAGGCACGTGGGCCTCACTTCTAGCAGCTGCGCAGACTCAGTGCTCTCCACCTTTTCTCTCACATCCTCTTTTCCTGCCAGCAGGATGACGATTACTTTGCCACCCTGAGGGAACTGGAAGCCACCCTTCGAACCCAGAGCCTCTCCCTCGAGGTAATTCCTGACGGAAAGATCATGAACAACACCTACTACCAAGAGTGTCTCTTCTACCTGCACAACTATGGCACCAACCTGGCCATCATCAGCTTCTACATGAGGCACAACTGCCTTCGGGAAGCCCTGCTGTTCCTGCTCAACAAGGTGAGTCGTCCAGACGCGGTCCAAGGGTAGTGGCCGCCCGCCTTGACCGCCCCGTAGACTTAACTCAGTGTCCAGCTGCGAGGTCATTTCCAGCAGAGTCAGGTCAAAAAGGCTCGGCCTATACAGTCATCGCATGAGGTCTGCAAGTCTTAAATTACATCCCAAGTTTCCCTCCTGACCAGCAATAGCAAATCCATCCCTTCCCCCACAGCGTAGAGCACAGTGAGACAATCAGCCTGGTCACTCAGTGGGAGTCTCGTGGAATCTCAGGCACATTGCTGAACCTCTTGGTTTCCGCCTGGCCTAGGAGAGCGTGTACCGAGAGCCGTTACAGAGATGAGCCCCCCACACGTGTACGTGAGGAAGCAGCATGGCCTCTCCTTGTTTTTCTCTCACTCCCCTGCCTCCTCCCACTGGAGGCAAGATCACCAAGAGCATTACTTGCTCAGCCATCCCCCTTTTGTTTACTTATCTAAAGGGAGGGGGAGAGAGTGAGTCTGTACACAGGGGCCATGGTGCATGTGGTGGTCAGAAGATAACTTCCAGAAGTCAGTTTCCACCTTTGAAGCGGGGAGTCTTGTCTCTGTACTGTTCTGCAGTGCTAGCTGGCCCAGAAGCTTCTTTCAGTGTCTGCCTCCCATCTCTCCTTAGGGGTCCCGAGCTTACAGATACACGCGCCTGCTTATTGCATGGTTCCAAGGACCAAAGTCAGTGGTCAGGTTGCATAACAAGACCTCTTACCCTCTCAGCCATCTCTCCAGCCCTGGAATTCCTTTTTTATCTCAACATTCCAATGGTAACCTTCTGACAAGGTGACTGATATTTACCAAATTCCATAGGAAACTGAAGGAGCTTACCAGGCTAACGTTGTTCAGCCATACTAAATCAGAAACAGCATCCAACAATAGTTTACAAATAGACACTTCTTCTAGATGACTCCAAGAGAAATCCAGCATCATAATCAGACCCTTACAGGACAGTGAAGGGGAGACTGTTGCGTGGCTACTACTGTGTCTCAGCTGCTAAGCATGTCTTAAGAACTGTATTGAATGAGTCTGATTATTTGGAGTTTAATATTCCCTTTCCCTCCCTTTCCACGTGAGTTGAGAAGTAAAGATGTTTCTACCAGGCACAGACTGAGAGTGTAAAGTATCAGGTCCTGTTCCCTTGGATAAGTGCAGCCGGAGGTAAGCTGCTTATCTGTTGCCGGAGTGGAAGCTGACGGCAGCGCTGCCCTTGCTTTGCAGTTGACAAAGCCAGGAAGGAAGCCTCCTCTCTTGTCCCCGTCATCAGCTACCCTCGAACTTGTTCACGAGCCCCACCTCTGTCCTCATGCAAATAGGGGTGCAGAAAGAAGAATGCCCCGAAAATGACACTTGAGCACCTACTGTGTGTAGCGTTTCTGTGTGTTCCTTTTCCTGTCACACTGCCCTCCGTGTGAACTTCCTGCACATCACACCCTCTCCCTAAAGAAAGGGCCTTCGCAAATCATTAGGGTGAAAGCCAACTCCTTAGCATGCAGCTGGACCTCAAGATCCATCTCCCAGGTTTCTGATTTTTTTTTATCACAAATGCTATTGATACTCCGTATTCCAGACTCACCAAAATGTCAACATTATTATCTTTATTAGTCTTCATGCACTGTTCCATCTATTCAGAATGCCCTGCCCCTCCTTGTTTTCTTGGGAGAAATTCTGTTCATCCTTTCAAGTATAACAGAGGTTAAACATCCATAGAACAGGAGTACACACTTGGGAGGCAGAGTCAGGCAGAGTTTTGTGAGTTCAAGGCCAGCCTGGTCTATATTTCAAGTTCCAGGACAGTCAGGACTGTGTAGAAAGGCCCTGTATCAAAAGAGGAAGAGGAGGAAGAGCATGAAAGAAGAGAGGGAGGCAGAAGAGGGCAGAGGCGTAAAGGTGGAGAGGAGACAGGGCAGCGGAGGAGGCAGACGAAGAGTAGGGTTATAAAATACTATATGAGGTGCCCAGAGGAGGTGGCATCTGAGTAAAGGGCTGAAAGACACAAGAACAACTGGAGGAATTCTGCTCTAGGCAGAGGAAGTGGCAAATACAGAGGTCAGCGTGGCTGAAGCCAGGGGACAGGGTAGCGCCAGGTACCATTGGGAGGACAATAGCTAAATCATGTAGTATATGTAGACACTGTGAGGACCTGGCCTGTATAGTTCATGAGAAACACGATCACTAGAGATCGTGAACAGAAGAGTAACTTCATCTGACTCAGGGGTCAACAAAATGCATTTGTTGACTTTCTGTGGAAGAGACAGAGTGGGAGATGGTAGAGCATGGAGAAGGCTCTTTCGATAATCCAGGTGAGCGTGACGGTGGTGTGAGTCACCTTGTGGGTGTGAGACGTGGGCAGCTGTAGATGTAACCAATCGTCTTATTAAAATAAGAAACACAGAGCCAATGTAAAAGAGAAAGCCGAGAGGTCAGAGCTCAGAGATAAAATCTTACCTCCTGCAGTGCTCCTAGCTTCCCCGAGAGAGAACTTCTTCCCGTTTGTCTGTCTTTAAATAGTCTTTCTGTTCTGCCTTCTCATTGGTTGTAAACCCAACCACATGACTGCCTCGTCACTGCCTGTAAGTACCGCCCTCCAGGTCTTAAAGGCGTATGTCTCCAATACTGGCTGTATCCCTGAACACACAGAAATCTACCTAGCTCTTCTAACCACCACGCTCTTGCTATGGCTCTAATAGCTCTGACCCCAGGGCAACTTTATTTATTAACATACAATTAAAATCATATTTCAGTACAAATAAAATATCACCAGGCAGCTTCTGCGTGTGCTTCAATGGTAGACCTTGCTGATGTATTTTATATCAGAGTTTGAGGAGAAAAATGGTCCTGAGACTTTTGACCTGAGCTCCTGGAAGGATGGCATCATGACTGAGAAAGGGGAGAGTGTGGGAGGAGCAGGTTTTGGAGAACAATCAAGAATGCAGTTTTTGTGTGTTGGATTTGTTGGCTTTGTGGGAAGTCATGTTGAGAGGCAGCTGGGTCCCACAGGAGATGCAGTTTAGGAAGTCCAGGGAGATGAGCAGGCTGGAGATCAAGGTGTGGATATCATCACACACAGCATGGAAAGCCACGAGACTGGATAACATCACTAGGAAAGTAGAGATAGAAAAAGCGTCCTACAGGGATGAGAGGAACCAGCTAAGGAAATTGAGTGGCCAGAGATGTTAAAAGAAAACCTCGAGAGGCTGGTTTCTAGTAAAGAAAATTTTTTCTCAATTAAAAATGAAAATTTTCAGCTTATAATTTTTCAAGGAGGAGGAAGTCCTTATTCTGTCAAAAGCTGCTGAGCCCACTAAGAACAGTAAGTCAGTCTTCTAGCATTTGAGAGGCTCTGGATTTGATCCTCAACACCACAAAGAACTGAAACTGATAGAATTAACAGTGTAGAGATTCCTTATTAGCTAGCGTGCAGCGCCAATTGCATTTGGGGGCAAAAATGATGTTGGGATAAATCCTAGGAGAGGAAGAAGAGCAGTGAGTGTAGAGAGCCATTCAAGGGAGGAGTGGAGCATCACTGGAGGGGGTTCTCAGGAACCTGTGATGCAGAGGCGAGGACGCACTGCCCTAGGAGGATGCTGAGGTTCAGAGCAAGTCCTAGACTGCCAGGACCAGTCCCACACTTGTGTCTTTTTACCTTCCTTCTCTCCTGCTCCAGGAAAGCCCCCCAGAAGTCTTCATCGAAGGCATCTTCCAGCCGAGCTATAAAAGTGGGAAGTTACACACTTTGGAAAACCTACTGGAATCCATTGATCCAACCTTGGAGAGCTGGGGAACATACCTGATGGCCGCCTGCCAGCATCTGCAGAAGAAGAACTACTACCACATTCTGTATGAGCTGCAGCAGTTTATGAAGGTAAGTGATAATAGCCCATCCTCCCTTCCATTCCAGTCACCGGTGCTTTGTCATGCAGGAGAGGCTGTGCAAGATGAGGGAACAGGACCGTCATTTGATCCCTGACCTTGGTATTTGACCCCAGAGAGCAAATAAATCCACCATGCTCTTCAACATTGTTAAATATTTAGACTTTCATCCTACACTTAGAGCCAAACTTTAATCTTGTCCATAATAGCACTCTTCATAATTCAAAAAATATCGGGCTGGACAGATGGCTCGGTGGTTAAGTGAACTGCCTGCTCTTCCAGAGGATCCAGGTTCAATTCCCAGCCCCCACATGGTGACTCATAATCATCTATAACTCCAGTCCCTGAAGGTCTGATCCACTCTTCTGACCTCCTCGGATGCCAGGCATGCATGTGGTGCACAGACATACATGCAGGCAAAATACTCATACACATAAAATAAAATAAAATAAAAATAATTTTTAAAAAAGAACTCAAGGTGAACAAGAATTAGAAGAGGAGGAAAAGAAAGAAAAAAGGAAGGAAGAAGATACAGATGAATGATGTTCTGGAAAGCTAAAATTAGAAGAAATGAATGAAAGGAGGAGGACCAAGTTTCCCCTCTCTGTAGATTCTCAGTACTGTAATCTCAAAGAAATGAGATCACCTGATGCCAAGTTAAGACTGAATTTGTACTTAATGGAGAATGGGAAGGATCTTCTTTGAGACCTCCACAGTGGTGAGATAATATCCCACCCGAGAGCTTGACAGGCAGTCACTTTAGGGTCTCTGGGACCCCGTAATCACTGACGTAAAATGCTGCTCAGCTGGTGATAGGGTAGGCACTGGTGCTTCCTCAGGGAGGAAGCGAGGCTCCAGGGATGAAGACATCACAGGGCCAGAACCTGAAGGTCTGCTTTAACAGGGAGAATCAGATCAGGATGCTCATGACACCCACCCTACCATCCCACCCCCGACATCTCTGATCTCTCCTAAACCTAACATTCACTTTCCAATCCTAGGACCAAGTCCGGGCTGCCATGACCTGTATTCGGTTCTTCAGTCACAAAGCAAAGTCCTACACAGAGCTGGGAGAGAAGCTCTCGTGGTTGCTTAAGGCCAAGGACCACCTGAAGATCTACCTCCAAGAAACATCCCGCAGCTCCGGAAGGAAGAAAGCCACCTTCTTCCGGAAGAAGATGACTGCTGCTGATGTGTCCAGGTATGGCCAGGCTGGGGAGACGGTCCGTGCAGGGCATGTGTCCAGGTATGGCCAGGCTGGGGAGACGGTCCGTGCAGGGCATGTGTCCAGGTATGGCCAGGCTGGGGAGACGGTCCGTGCAGGGCATGTGTCCAGGTATGGCCAGGCTGGGGAGACGGTCCGTGCAGGGCATGTGTCCAGGTATGGCCAGGCTGGGGAGACGGTCCGTGCAGGGCATGTGTCCAGGTATGGCAAGGCTGGGGAGACGGTCCGTGCAGGGCAGGAAGGCTGGGGCCGAGTGTCACTGGAGATGAAAAGACATCAGCCTTGGATGATAGTGTCTGCTACAGCCTGGAAAGCTACTGCAGGAAGGGATTAGGATCCCATGCCGCAGCCAGACTGAACCCCACATTCCTTACAATGAGCAAAAAAGGTCCAGCGCAGTCTCTCTCTCTGATCTCTTTTCTTCCTTGGTACACGTCAGCCACTGGCCTCCAGCATCCTTAGCCCAAGTGCTTTCTTCTTTTATGCTTGTCTGTTTAGAACGTACTGTCTAAAGTAAATGCTTAGCCAGGCATGGTAGTACACGCTGAAGCAGGAGAGTCGGGAATTTTAGGCCATCAGTGTAGCTAGATCTAGTCTCAAAATAATAATAATAATAATAATAATAATAATAATAATAATAATATAAACAAATCTTCCACCACTCTCCTTTGTTGTCTTCTTCGACTCGGTCACTAAACCTCCTCTGTGTCTGCCCATCTCTCCTCAAGCCCATGAGCTGGGAGAGCAGGGCCCAAGCCTCCCTTCCCACTCCTGTACCTGCCACGAAGATGCTCCGTTAATATTTGTTGATTCAGTGCCGGAACTTTGTCCAGTCCCACAATGCGCCCTAACTATTGTATGTCTGGGGGGGGGGTGGTCTTTCTTTCTGTCTACCATAGCTGTTTGGAGGGAGGGTATTTCAAGCCTCTTCCCTTCATGCCATTTCTTTGGTCTTTCCGTTGCCATCTTCTTATGAACCAGTCACCCAGCCCCAGATACCCACTCCTCTGAGAGCCTGATGAGGCTAGACCATGCCCGTCCTGTCCCCGTAGGCATATGAATACGCTTCAGCTGCAGATGGAAGTGACCAGATTCTTACATCGGTGTGAAAGTGCTGGGACTTCTCAGATCACCGCTTTGCCTCTGCCAACACTCTTTGGAAATAACCCCATGAAAATGGAAGTGGCCTGCAAGGTACATGTAGTGTTTCTCTGACAGACTGCTCGCATCTTCCAGAATGCCTAGCCCAGTTGTAATGATCTGATTTTTTCAGTTGTTTGTTTGGTGGCTTCCTCCCCACTGAAATGCGTGCCTCGGGTGGGAAATAGAGTCCATTGGGTCACTTGTATCTCTGGTGCCTGGATGCTCAGTAAAGTCTCAACATGTATTTAATAACTGAATAAATCCATTGGCGTGTTGGCTCATATCTGTAATCCCAGCACTAGGGAAGCAGAGGTAAAAGAATCACTATGAATTGAATTCACAGTGGATCTACATAGTGAGTTCTAAACCAGCCAGAGCTGTGTAGGGAGACCCTGTCTCCACAAAAACTTGATGATGGTGATGGTGGTGGTGGTGGTGGTGATGATAATAGTGATGATGATGATGATGATGATAAAGATAAATAGAGACCCTGATTTTTTTTATTGAGAAGTTATTTTAATAATTATGATTCCTGGGGCTGGAGAGATGGCTCAGAGGTTGAGAGCACTGGCTGCTCTTCCAGAGGTCCTGAGTTCAATTCCCAGCACCCACATGGTGGCTCACAACCATCTGTAATGAGATCTGGTGCCTTCTTCTGGTGTGCAGACATGCTTCCAGACAGAATTATTATTTATAATAAATAAATAAATAAATAAATAAATAAATAAATAAATAAATAAATAAATAGATAAATAAATAAATAAATCTTTTTTAAAAAAATTATGATTCCTTTAAGCATATCTCCCTGTCTCTCCAGGTTATGCTGGGAGGGAAAAATGTGGAAGATGGATTTGGAATTGCGTTCCGTGTTCTGCAGGTATGGTGTATTATTTAAGAGTATGGCAAGGGAACCCACACCTGACGTTTCTGGGAAAGGCTGATTCTTGTCCCAGGAAGAGCAGATTTACATGTGCGTTAAGGAGGAAATCAGAACTGGGTCAGATGCCAGAGTCTGTGCCACTGTGCCAAAAGCCAACCTTAGCATTTCAAAAGGTGTCAAGGAGCACACGTAAGACGGCTCCCCACAACTGGTTTACTGCAGAAATGTCACTCATCTGCTCAGCAGAACATGTCCAGAAGGAGTAGTCCTGTGGCATAAGGGCTAATCAAGACTGGGTTTAAGGCATTTATCTGACAGGTTTCAGCAGTGAGTCTTGATGATCTGTTTCAACACTTGTACAGCTCTTAACAGACAAACACCAGCTCCATGCCCCATTTCTCAGAGAAAGTTGAGTCAAGGGAGAGAGACCTGGTCTTAGGAAGGAAGTAGAACATCTCTGAGAGTCCATGGAGCCAGGCATGGTGGTGCACCTTGGAATCTCAGTGTTTGGGAAGTGGGGACAGGAAAATCAGGCACTGAAGTCCAGCCTTGACCCTGTCCTGAAGGAAAGAAAGGCCCCTGGAAGCAAGTAGGATGCACCATTTCGCATACTGAGGAGGCGGATTTTATACTCACTTCTGAAGTGTTTGCCTGACTCCAGAAAGAGCCTTTCTTGCTTTCGCCTTTTTGTTATGTTTGCATTCCCTGCTGTGACCGCGGTCACTTCCCACTGTGGGCGCCTCCCGCCTCCCCGAGCCCACCATCCCCTGTGCTGTCTGTCCTAGGACTTCCAGCTGGATGCTGCCGCAACCTACTGCAGAGCCGCGAGGCAGCTGGTGGAGAGGGAGAAATACGGCGAGATCCGGCAGCTGCTCAAGTGTGTCAGCGAGTCGGGCATGGCAGCCAAAAGCGACGGCGACACCATCCTCCTCAACTGCCTGGAAGCCTTCAAGAGAATCCCGCCGCAGGTGCGCTCACTCCTGGACCTCTCGGGTCCACTGTCTGCTTCAGGATCATCCCATCCTCCTCCTCACTGCAAGATCCATTTCTCTCTCTCTGACTCTCTGCACTCATGGTCTCTTAACAACTCTCCCCCTCGGTAGAGGTCCTGATTTTGATGTCTGTCTCCAGAAGGCATCCCTCGGCATGCTCTTGTCCAATAGTGTGTACTTGGAAATGTCTGCATTCTGATGAGATAGATTAGGGTGGCCCTTGAAGCACGCTGCCTGCACATCTGTTCCCTGTGACATGCTTGTGGGGTGAACAGAACCACATCCACTTGTGAAAGCTCAGCATGGGCCTCTTAGGATGTTGTTCCTTCTGCCCCAATCCCAAGCATGGTATTGTCATTAGCCTTCACTCCTTATTCTTATAGTGGGAATTGAGGTAGTGAGAAGGATCAAGCAGGCAACCCCGCCTTGGACCGGATAGAGCCCAGGCTCCCAGGTGGGAGGTTCTTCTGCCTTCCACAGCTGCTATCTATGTCTCTGTCGTACACAGGAGCTGGAGGGACTGATCCAGGCCATACACAGCGATGACAACAAGGTGAGCAGAAGTGTCTCCTGGCCCCAAGTGTCTCCTGCCCTGGTGATTTACTGAATGGATGCACGGAGGCTCCCCTTGCCCCCCACAGTCCTGTGCTTCAGTTTCTTTGCTATCCAGGACCTAGACGGTACTTTAAAAGCTCCAGAGGGATAGAGAGAGGCAGATGAACACTGACTGCCCAAGCCTTTGCCTTCCCAATTCTTTATCCCTGAGACTATTTTTGAATCTCCGTGTTATTCTGACGTCTCGTCAGATAGCCATAGGCAATCTCAGTTCCATCTTCAGGCTGTCTGACTGTATGAGGGAAACCTTATTCTGGAGGGAAAAAGAGTGCAATAAGAAAAACCCACTGTATACTTAACAAGAAACAATTTAAGGAGGAAAGATGTCTTCCAACTTAGAGTTTAAGGGATAAAGTCCATTGTACTGGGGAAGGAAAAGTGGCAAGAGGTGGCGGCTGGCTGCTCACATTGCACCCAGAGGTAGAAAACAGAAAGGCTGGGTGGTCTTAGCACACACCTTTAGTCCCAGCACTCAGGAGGGACAGGTAGGTGGATCTCTGTGAGTTCAAGGCCTGCCTGGTCTATAGAGCGAGTTCCAGGACAGGCAAAGCTACACAGAGAAACCCTGTCTGTGTTTAAAAAAAGATAGAAAGCAGAGAGAGACCAGGGATCCTAAAATGGCAATACCCACCCCAGGTGACCATTTCCTCCAGCAAGGGTCCACCTTCCAAAGGTGCCACAACCTTCTAAATGGCACCACCAGTTACAAACCAATTGTTCCACCACATGACCCTGTGAGGTGTATTTCACATTCAAACCAAAACATCCACTCAGCCCTTTGGAGGACAGCGCTCCCTCGGGGCCCAAGAACTCTTCCCTGTTTGGGCAATGACTGGACCTTTTGTTCTACATTACCTCTGTGAGAAGTGTCAGCCAGTTTATCCTCATCAGTGTCACTGACTGTGGCTAGCCGTGGGAGCCATCATCCTGCCATCTTCAGGAAGGCCTCCGGGCTAGAAGGGTCCTGAAAAACCAAAGCCAGACCAGCTGGCCATCAGGAGACAAATTTTCCAGCTGTGGAGTCCCTTGGGATGAAAACTAGTGTCAGGCAATGGCTTCTTCCACAACCACGGCGCTGCTCCACTGTAGCCTCGTCAGGCCCCAGGCAGAACCTGCTGACCATTTTTTTTTCTAGTCTAGATCCTAAGGAGAGCATCTTCTAAACATTTCTTCACCATTTGTACAACATACCAGTGAGGTCCTTGGAAAGGATGAAATTCCCACATTCCAAAACAACAGTTACTTTTGTACAATCTGAATGAGAACCCAGGAGTCAAGAGAGACAGTTGTTTCTCTAAGCAACTATTCTAAGGTACTTTCAGGACCTCAGGGCACAGGTCTTGCCAAACACTGGTTTGATCCATTTTTTTATTCTAGATTCTAGCAATAGCATTCTCTTGAATGCTAAATGAGGGCTCACTCCCTAGGGTGACCTACCTGTCCCCCAACAGCAGTACCCAATTGCTTCAGTGAGCTCACAACACACCAGATATTTTCTGTACTGAGAAATTATCTGAAATCAATCCAGAGAGACTGGTTAGCAAGACCCACACACATCCCAAAAAGATGAAGCATTTTATACACAGCAAAAAATGTCTCCGACTGAGAAATAACTGTTTCAGCAGAAGGGAAGCTGCCCGTGAGAGGTCAGCTTTTGGAGACCTTGTTAGTGCTCGCCCAGAGTGATGAAGGCCTGGTGAAACCAGAGCCAAGGAGAAAGGGTTCTTGAGTCGTGAGATGGAGAGTGTGGAGATATAGTATCCCCCACACTGAGCTGCCTTGGCCCCAAACAAGAGGAGTCCATTCAAGTCTCACTGGGGTGGTATCTTAACTAGACCTTTTCCAATTGTGGGTATCCATCCCCCCCCCCATGTTATCTGTCAGTGGGCTTTCAGTTCCAGACTGGAAATAGCTCAATGGTAGAATAGCCTCCTAGCATGCATGGGGCCCAGGTGCAGTCCCCAGGACCACCCACCTAAAGGTTTTTTTGTTTGTTTTGTTTTTGTTTTAATTCGGCATGTTCAAAACAGAAAGGGGGAATCTGTAACCCCTTTGCAAAAGGAAGGTATGATTATTTACTCATCCATTCACCCATGTGAGGCCCATTTATTGAACACTGACTACATGCAAGGCACAAAGAATATACTGTTCTTGCTCTCATGGACCTTGTTGTCTAGTCAAGAATATCAATTAATCAACAGACAACTATAAAATCACAACCTGTGGAGACTGGCAATGCTAGTTCTGATTCCAAAAAGACACAGGAGGAATAGAGACCCGACTCTGCCTGTCCACCTTGGTTTTTCAATTCCTGTTCTATCTGCGGTAGCTCCTTACATCAGAACATACAGCCATGCAATAGCTTGATGTCTAGGACATTTCAAGTTGTTGGGAAACAATAAAAAGCGAGGACCTAGCTATCAGTTTGATGAGGGAGAAGTATTGTTTATCTGCCAGATCTTTCCGGTGCTCTCTATGTCTGTTGATCTTCCTTTGGGGATCATTTCTTCTCAACTGTCTCGTACTCAATCACTAGGTCCGAGCCTACCTGACTTGTTGCAAACTGCGGTCTGCCTACCTGATCGCCGTGAAGCAAGAACACTCACAGGCCGCCGCCCTCGTCCAGCAGGTGCAGCAGGCTGCCAAAAGCAGTGGAGATTCTGTAGTGCAGGACATCTGTGCCCAGTGGCTTCTGACAAGCCACTCCCGTGGTGCCCATGGCCCAGGCTCCAGGAAGTGACCCTGGGCAGCAGAACCCAGAGACCGCAGCCTGGGAGCTACGGCCACAGGCGCAATGCCACACAATGCCCTCCATCTCCGTCTTCCTGTGGAGTGGAACTTCTGGCCCTGCCCTAGGTTGGAGGGAGCAGGATGGACCCTACTTGCCTGTGTGGGCAAAAGCAGGTCCCTTCACACAAGTGCCGTGTAAAGTTGTAGAATCTGTGTTTGTCTGGAGATAGCCATCTTTCTACCTCAGAGTGACTGTGTGTGTGTGCGCGTGTGTGCACTCATGTTTACGCCCAAGCATTTTCTGAACAAATGAGACTCCTCTGTTGAAGAGAGGCACTTTACTTTCTACTTTCCGCTGGTCTGAAAACCTTCCCTGCGTCTTTGGTTCTTGGCCCAGGTCATTCTTTTTGTCCACAGTTCCTCCCTACTGTGCAGACACGCTTTAGCAGCCCCTCTTCACGGGAGGGCTTAACAGAGAATTACAAAGCAATGCCAAAAAGATCGCCTCTTCTCCCTTCCCACAATCCCGAGACAGCACTGGGAGTGTGCCCGTGGAGTGTGACAGCTTTCCCGGCAGCATCTCTCACAAGCACAAGGTTTTCAGGTGCAGGCATCTGAAAGCTCTGGTGACAGGCATCAATGGTCAGATCTGGGGACGCGGAGGCCAGGCCCCATCCCCTTCATCCAGAGGGGAGGAAAAAGCCAAGCTGGCTCTTATCAGTATCCCTGATGCAGGATGGATGGGTAAGGACACATGACTTTTTCTTTCAGAGTCTAGGGAAAGAGATGGTAGCCAGGATCCTGGGGGTGAATGAGTGGACGGACTCTGCCTATTTGAGTTCCGTTCCTGTTTGTCCCTCTTGAATTAGTTAAGAAACCATTTCTCTATCCCTTATGCTTCCCTTCAGTCTCCTGAGGACCATGGGCTGGAATATGCAAAGACCTGGCTCATTGAGGCAGCGGTACACTAAGAGAATGGGGTTCACATCACAGTTAAGTCTGTAGATGAGTCAGAACAAGGGGGTAAGAAATAAGTCCCATCCAATGGTGGGGAACTAGACGAGGGTTTAATAAGCATCTGCTTATCTTCCCACCTGAGATGAGTCAGTGCTCGAGAGGAAGGGTCTGTCATTCAGTGATTGATTTGCAAATGAGAGCCCTAAAGAAAGGCTTGGAGCCCCAAGTCTCCCACAGGCAGACCTCAGCCTGTTGGTCTCCCCTTTACTGCCAAGGCAACAGGAACTGGAAACTGAACTCAGTGTCTCTGGTGCTTAGAAGCCCTCTTCATTTCTTCTGAACCAAGTTTTTCTTAATAAACAACTGTTCATGGACATCTGTCGGAGTCAAAGCTTTGGTCCTATTGGAGAAGAAAGGCTGAAGTATAATACTAGATCTCCTAAGGGTGCAGTCGGACAGTGGCTTTCCCTAACTTGAGTCATAGAACACACCACCCAGCTCCTAAGAACCCCCATTGCCTGGTGTCCGCTTACACTCAAGGCTGACCTTTTTTGCACTGAGAATAAGCACTTTACATAACTGGGTTGTAAGTCACAGCCCTTGATTTAGGGTGTCACAACCAGATTTCCCTGACTTTCCTAACTTGAACTGTAAAATAGGTAACCATTGACCAGGTTAACAGAAGACTGCAGACCTAAGACATCACACTGTGGTCTCCAGCAAAGCAACAGTAACATCCAAACAATTGTACACGTCAAGGAGTTGTGTGTGTTCCACTACAACCAAGCCACAATAAACTGTCTGTCCTACCTACTCCTCGGCTTCATGGCTTTATTTATATAAACACACGGTTTTAAAAGTTTGGTGTGAGCGCCTGTGTGTATATATGTGTACCACACACATGCCTGGCTCCTGTGGAGGCCAGAAGAGTCACAGGGGTCCCCTGGAACTGGAGTTACAGGTGGTTGTAAGCTGCCTGATAGGGTTGCTGGGAACTGAATCCAAGTCCTGTGTAAGAACAAGTGCTCGTAACCACCTAACCATGTCTCCAACCCATGACTTCTGTTTGTTTTGAGACAAGGTCTCATGTAGGCTAGGATGGCTTTGAACGTGCTGTATAGCTGAAAATGATCTAGAACTCCTGGTCCTCTTGCCTCCATGCTCCTTGGAAGAAAAGATGAGAGGGAACGAAAGTTCTGCTGAGTGACTTTCTCTTGAACAATTCCTGTAGTGACTAGTGACTTTTCGTTCAGCTAGGATTTTCTCAAATTCCCTATGTATTAAAAAAAAAAAAAAAAAATGACTAGTGGGCCACGGAGGTGTCTCAGTGGGTCAAGCGCTTGCCACACAGGCCTGACAACGTGAGTTTGGTCCCTGACACCCATGCAAAGGTGGAAAGAAAGAACTGACTCTTCAGATTGTCTTCTGACCTCCATATACACACCATGGCATGAGTGTGTGTACACACGTACACACACACACTAGCCACATAAATATTAGTAAATTTTAAAACCTTAGGAAGGGGCTGGGCATGGTGGTACATACCTTTAATCCCAGAACTTGGAAGCCAGAGATGGAAGGATCTCTGAGTTCAAGGCCAGCCTCATCTACATAGTTCCAGGAAAGCTGCATAGTGAGACACTGCTCAAAAAAAAAAAAGAGGAAAGCATGAATGCTTCTGCTCATCTCCCTTTGGGCCTGGAGAGATGGCTGATGGGTTAAGAGCATTGGCTGTTTTTCCAGAGAACATGGGTTTAATCCCAGCACCTACCTACAGACTCACAACCATCTGTAACTCCACGTGGAGTCCCCTTTTTTTTTTTTCCCCTCATGGTCCATTGGCCACCAGTCTACAAGGACAGAGGGGCAGAAGCAACAAGAGAAAGCTTTGGCTGGCCTGTGAACATGATGGAAATAGCCTTCCACAAGACAGCTTCAGTGAGACCACGCAGCTTTATTCCAGGGTGAGGAATAAAGAATGGGGACGGTGGCCGGAGCATCACCTAATTTGCACCAAACGGCAGGTTCCTATCATAAAACGCCTAGTACAAGTCTTAGTTATCACCCGTGGAAGCACAGTCCTATCATAGTGCTCCCAGCACTCTGTGTAATTACCATACGGGCAGCAGGGGACAGCTTCTGCAGGGAACTGTCAAGGGTCACACTTACCTCCTCTGTAAGTCAGGGATCCGGGCCCAGAGACATTCTCCAAATACGATCAGAAAGACAGCAGGAAGCCCCCTCCAGGCAGAGGGAGTCCTCCATGTTGCTGAGATTGGAGGGAGCTGCCAGGCCATGGCAGACTGCAACCTCTAACCAGGAGGGCCTCCCAACAATTCCACAGCCGGGGAATATGACACCCTCTCCTCTCCATCAAGGGTATCAGGCACAGACATATGGTGTACAGACATATATGCAGACAAAACACCCAAATACATTAAAAAAAAATAATTATTTTTGTAAAGTATTGTTTTATTAATGTGCTACAAATGTGGTTCAATGTACAGCAGTTACCTGGCATGTGTAAAGTCCTGGGTTCAATCCCCAATTCCACCATAAAAAAATAAAGCCAAATTTAAAATCCTCTCAGTGTACCCTTTACCACCAGAAAACTTAGTATGTTTCCTGTCTGCTTTAGGAGAAGTGGTGGAGATAGGTGATACAGTATAAGGAGAAACATGAAAAGTCCTTCCATCTCTGTCGCTCCCAGAGGCGACCAGTGTTACCCGTGTCTAGTGTTTAGTCCCAGGGCAAGGGTGCAAGGGTATTTTTCCACAACAAGTTATGCTGCAGTGAATGCTGCTGAGTCAGAGGACAGGTGCATTTGGTAAATAATGCCACCTTCCATAGCAGTTTACTCTCCCGTCAATGGGGTGGAGAGTGTCTGCTCACCCTCCCACTCCCACCATTCTTACCCCCCAATAATTCACAAGCTTCGTGGATTTTTGTTGTTGTTTTTGAGATAGGGTCTCAAGTTCATAGATTCTTGCTCAGGTGATGGGAGACAGATGGCACCCTGAGACCTTCTTAAAAGCTAATTGCCATTTTTCAAACTTTGTGATTCCTAGCATGACAAAAAAAAAAATAGCCAACTATGTTTTTACTATCAACTGATCTATGGATTTTTTTAAACTACCTGTATGGTATTTGAGAAGAGCAAAACTCAAGCTTAAAACTCCTCGTCTTTCCCCTTGGGTCGTATGTTTGCAGAATGATACCTGAGCTGAGGGCGTTCCCATCGCTGCTCTTATCATCTTTCCCCAGACATGTGAGCCCATCCGAGTTCTCCTTCAAAACAAAACGGAATCAAATACGGCAAACAAATGCTAAGGGTGGAAGGAGACCTGGGAGCATCTGCTGTGGCCGTGACACAAAGACATGTCACAACAAAGAATATTGGAACATCCCATCTGCATGTAAGACAGATGAGCACTATGTTTAGAAACCCGAGACAGGCTAAGTTGCCAGATGTCTTTGGCAGAGGCTTAGGCAAAGTAGATCATAGGCAATTAGACTCTTAATACCCAGGCAAGTAAATATCAATAGTCACGTTACCCTGGCAGAAACGGACTCTTCTTGGTCTAACCCTCTCTCCTATGTTGCGTTATTTTTCTTGGGGGAGATGTGGAAAAACATATATTCACCTGGCCTATGGTACTGATGGACAGAGCAAAGAAATAATTCCACTGAAGTGGAGCTAGGTGAATCAGTGAGTGTACTGGGGTTACTAAGAGAAGCATAGGGAGATCTCTGGCAATCACATCCCTGAAGAGCCCACTGTGGCCTGGGCAATGACTCACAAAAATTCCCCCACCCCCTGGTAACCCCTCCACTGGACTCTCTGTCTCTGTGAAATTGACTATTTATATGTAGGTAGCTCGTTTACCAAAACCCCAAATATGGATGTAATTTTCTGAGATAGAAAAAGAATTATTTGTAAGAAAGTGAATAAAATGAAACCTGTTTAAATCAAAGCTAAAAGGGTACTGAGATGAAAGCAAGAAATAAATTTTATAAAATAAGTTTATGATACCTTGTAAATCAGACAGGGCTGTAACGATGCGGCTGGACATTGCTGGTCCTCCTGTTCTCAAGCTTCCTTCTCCACACAGACCATCCAGTGGAGAACTCAAGGACTTGAGGAGCAATGGAGCCATTGCCTTTTTTTTAAGATTGTATTTATTTTATGTATGTGTATAGGTGTTTCTCCTGCATGTATGCCTCTGCATCACATGCGTACCTGGTGCCCTCAGAGGGCATCAGACTCCCGGCAACTGAAGTTGTGAGCGTCCATGTGTGTCCTGGGAACTGACCCCAGGTCCTCTGCAAAAGCAGCAAGTGCTCTTAACTGCTGAGCCATCTCTCTAGACCCACTACTGATCTTTTAATGATTCTGTGACACAGGCCACTCTATCTCTCCTCTAGATTGTGACCTGAGCAAGAAACCAACTTTTACTGAAGTAAGCCACTGAAACTTAGCATTGGTTCTTTTTCCAGTTCCTCTTCTTCTATGTCTGGGCTCGTGGTTTCGGAGGGCTCAGTCCATGGTCACTTGCCCATGGGCTCGTGGGCAGGACGTCATGGTGGTGGAAGGGTGTGACAGGAGACTTTTCACCTAGTAACACAGAGGAAGTGGACAGTGAGGAAGGAACTGGGAACCAGGCACAGCCTTCAAAGGCTTGCTCCCGGCCATGTGCTTCCTCCAAAAAGATTTCACTTCCTAAAGTCTCTAGAACCTTCCCCAAATAGCCCTACAAACGGGGCGACAAGTCTGAGTCTGAAGGGAACACTTCACATTCAACCCATAACAGGTGGCAGTTAGTAGGGCCTGCTGAGGTGACTCATTTTTAATTTCCAAGCAAGGTGTGAAAATATCCTGTTTTTTAAAATTGAAAAGTTATCTCCCATCAGCCCTCCCTAGGGACAATCGCTCTTAGGAGCTCATTAGAAAGATGGGAATTGGGCTGGAGAGATGGCTCAGCTATTAAAGGTTGGCTCACAACTAAACATCAAGGATATAACTCAGTGAGCTTGCCTCTTGTCAATAAGGCCCTAAGTCCAATTCCCAGTGCCAGAGCAGGGGGAGAAGGAGAAAACTAGAATTAATTGCACATTTTCTGAGTTTTCCTATACAGTCTATGGATATGTGATTTTAAAATATAAATCTTATCATACATATTTATCATTCTGAAATCCATCTAACTATCCATGTGTGGTTTGTTTTTAAATAATATACTTATTTTTGGAACAACAACTTCAAAAGTAAATAGCACTCCACATATATTTATACTGAATGTCTTAGTTAGGATTTTATATTGCTGTGAAGAAACACCATGACCATGGCAACTCTTAAAAAGGAAAGCATTTAATTGGGCTGGCTTACTATTCAGAGGTTTAGTCCATTAGCAGAATGGTGGGAAGCATGGCGGCACACAGGCAGACATGGTGTTAGAGAGACAGCTGAGAGTTCTACATCTGGACCTGTAGGCAGCGGGAAGAGAGGGTGAGCCACTGGGCCTGGCTTGAGCTTCTGAAGCCTCAAAGCCCGCCCCCAATGACACACTTCCTCCAACAAGGCCACACCTCCAATAATGCCACTCCCTATGAGTCTATGCGGGCCATTTTCATTCAATCCACCACACTGGGAATTAGCTTTTTTTTTCCCCTCTAGTTGAGGGGCTTTGGGCTGCTTCCTGCTAGTCTGGTGTCTCCTTACATACATATTCTAAGATCACCATAGATACTAAGAAGTAAAGAACAAAAGAGGTCAGGAGGATGACTCAGAAAAGGAGCTTGGGAAAGAACAGGAAGATGGTTGGGTTACTCAGTTTTTTCATTGGTGTTTCAAATTCCTGTAGAAACAATTGCAGAGGAGGGAACCATTTGGTTCAGAGGTTTCAGTTCACGGTTGACAGCCTCCATTGTTTCTGGGACTGCCATGGTGCTAAGACCCAGCAGAGAAAAGCAAGCACTCTACCAACTTAGCTCTGTTCCCAGCACCCAGCCCCGCTTCCTCTTAAGCCACGGACCCTTAGGTCTGTATGGGGTGGTGGCTGGAGTTCCCTTCATGGTGTCCTCTAGCCAGAGCTTTTCTTCTCCTTGTTTGAGCAGAATGTTCCTTTTATTGTTGTTTTTCTGAATCTGTTCAAAGTGTATATGTGTCTTATACTAGAAGAGGATAAATACACAAGGTCTGTCCTCTAGGGCTTGGAGTGATTGGTGGCATTGGATGCAGAGTCAAGTTAGACCTGAGCCTGGTGGCAGCAAAGACCATCTGTGGCCATTGGCCATCATTTCTGCACACTGACACACTTCCTCGCTTGGGTGTCCCTTTAGATCCCTTTTCTCTTATTTTTTCCAGGGGTTGTTTTAGAGAAATCTAGGACAGTCTGTCAGACAAGCTAAAAGAAAAAGATGTGGTACTACTGCCCTAGCCTAGCTAAGGGTGTCAGAGCCTCAGAGGATCCAGGAATAATGAAGGCAAGGGAACTGGAGCAGTTGGAAGGAAGTGGAGATTAGTGTCACTCCTGATCCCTTCCTGTCTAGGATCCAGTCAGCTGGGTTCCAGTGAGCCTAGACAGGATGCCATATCCGTATTCAAACACAAGTAAGCCAAAGAAAAATTCTCTGTGGTCACAGGGGAGCGCCAAGATGGACAGGTCAATGTCTCCACCACTGATAAGCAGCATTATTGATGTGGGACCAAGGCTTTGGGTTGCTCGATTATTAACTTTGGGAAAGTCTCTTCTGGAAAAAGTCATGGCTGACACCTCTTCCTTGCCTAGGCAGACTACTAGACAATACTTTGGATGCTGGGAGGAAGCTGTAGAGAGGTGGTACATAGCTTGGGAGCTTGTTGCTGAGGGAGGTTATGGCCCAAGGGAGCATAGGAACGGCAGAGAAAATGATGGAGCCTGGCCTCTGCTACATATAGAGAATGATTCATGATAGCCATGCTTTTGGTTTCAAATGAGTAAGTATGTTAAATATATAGCAAAAAAAAAAAGTAAAAGAAAAATAGTATGGCAGGACATCAGATTAGGCGCTTCCATCATCCAGCAGAACAGCTCAAGAAGCCAAGAAAACAATCAGCCGAGTCCCTGGTTTATGACAAGGTCCTAAGCAGAACACCTTCCTTTCAGGTGAGACTTCCAATTAGCTATTCCCACAAGCATTTTTATATTATATTTTATATTATATGATTATCTTCCAGCTGTTCTTAAGGGCACAGATCAACTGACTCATTCTCCTGTTCTTAGGGACATCATGTTTTCACTCTCAGGCTGTTTCACTGTCCTCTTTTCTCCTTGACACAAGGCCAGCCTGTCCTGGACCATGAATTTTAGGGGACGCTTTGGGACAAACATGATTGGATCTGAAATGGAGGGAGAACTACCTTGCTTCCAGAGCCAGCTTCAAATTTAAATAGCGTGTGGCAATTTAGAAACAATCTCCATCACAGCATCTAATGCTGATTTCAGTAGGAATATGATGCCCTGGGTCGGGGAGCCAGAGCAGCTGGCTTCTTGCAGCCCACACACAGCTTCGCTTCTTCTGCCTCTATCTATCCCCCTCTGACATATATGTGAACCCCACCTCAACTTGTCCTCTGCGTCACTGTTCCCACTGCACCTTTATCTTTCTTAGACCCGGCAGATGTGCCTGGGACTCACGTGTGAACCTTTACACACACACACACACACACACACACACACACACACACACACACACACACACACACACTCATGGCATGCTTCAACACACAGACAATAGCTGGGTGTGCTTGCTTTCCACCTTCTGTGCTTCTGGGTCTCTGTTCCTGTTTCCAGCACAGAGAGGATCAGGGTCATCATCAATGCAGTGCAGGAAGTACTACTGTAGTCTCTTCTGTCTTGTCTTGACTTTGAGCCTTGAGTTCAACATCTCTCTCTCTCTCTCTCTCTCTCACACACACACACACACTCACACACACTCTTACACACACTCACACACACACACACACACACACACACACACACTCACATTGCACAAAAAGAGAGACTGGGAGAGAATTAATAATAAAAGATTTTAAAGGCTATTCCCAGGGGCAAGAAGATAACTGTGGATAGATATGACCAAAGTACCTCATATACATGGGTGAAAATGTCACAAATAAACCCATTATTTTTTACAATTAATATATACAAATAAAAATTTTAGGGCTATGTTGTATTGAAGAAAAGAGAATATTTATCATCAGTTGCCCTTCAGATGCTTCAGATCTGGGATCAATAAACATGGCTTCTTGGGCCAATGGGTTTATAACATTAGCCACATCTGCCCACCTCTTCTGGGTGACCTTCAGCAAAGAGGTCATGAGGACCACAACACAGAAGAACAGGAGAGCCAGAGGGAATGAGAGCCCTAAGTTTAGGAAGACGGATTGGAGGGGGCTTTGGTATCTACATGTCAAATCTATCCGGTCATAACCCATGGTGGAGCTGAAAGGCTCTGTATTTTAAGCCACACCTCTCACTTCTCATAATAAAATACTGGCATTGAAAGAAACCTGAGTGAACGCCTCGCTTGCCCATCTTACTCTGTACCCAGACGCAGTGTTCTCAGAAAGTTCTGGATGGATGGGTGAGTGGCTCAGGAAGATGACATATGCCTCACTAGACTAACAGGCTGATTCCTTTTCTTCCATTTCTCCCTGAGAAAATAAATGAGGCAATGAGATGAACACAAATCTTTATTTCTCTAAAAATTGAGGTAAAGAGAATGGTTTGCGGTGGGGGGGGTAGGATGGGGAGGGAAAATATACATGGTGGAAAACAGGAAGGCCCAGCTTCATGCAATGGCTCCAGGATGCTCAAAGGAAGAAATGAAGTTTGGTCAAAGTGAGCCATTTCTTCCCGCGTTGGTCCAGACTTCAGGATTGTGACGTGTTTCATTTCAAAGAGAAGAGAGGCCAATCTAGAGTTTGAAGCTATTGTTCATAGAAATGTGCAATGCTGGTGCTCCTGTGAGCATGTAGGCTAGTGTTTATGGTGCTGGTGAGGAAACTGACCTGATTTTCTAGGTTCCTCTACCACCCCCATGTCCAGCCTGGCATCTACATAGACCTCTTGACCCAGAGAGTTGTGGATTCTCTACGTCTTTGAGAATGGTCTGTCGGTGTGAATACCATTCTGTACTATGACCCTGCCTCACAAAAAGGTCTTGTGTATAAAGTGTTCTGGAAGATTCTGAGTAGGCAGGAGTCAGAGCCGCAGCAGGCCAGGAGGATAATCCTTTTGGGCTGGCCTTCTTTTTTGTCCCCTTTCATCACGGCATGGATTGAGCCTAAAAAGGCCATGTTCTTCCGGCCTACTATTCCCACTGGATTCCTAGAAGCTCACAACTGACATTCCACAGGCGCTCAGCTGTTTTCTTATTCCGGGCCCTTGGGGACACCCAGGTCCTCTTGCAGTCACTGGTGGGCGTAGAGAGCGAACATTAGAATGAAAACTGACAATCTTGGAACACATTTCTTAGAATAGAGTTCTAATTACATAAACTATGTGCACTGGACTTAAGGAAACTGCATTGAAATGAATTCCTAAGTACTTCAGGGTCAAGTGTAGTGGTGCAGCCTAAATAATCCTAGCCCTTGGGAAGCAGAGACAGGAAGATCGGAGTCATCCTTGACTACAGTGTGACTTATCCTGGGCTACAATTAGGCCCTGTCTTGAAAAAACAAAATACAGGGCCTGGAGAGATGAGTGGGTAGCTAAGAATGTGTGCTGCTCTTCCAGAGGACCCAGGTCCGGTTCCCAGCACCGTGTCAAGCTGCTCACCACCACCTGTAACTCCAGTTCCAGAGGATCCAATATCCCCTCTGATGCCCCTGGGCACCCTCACCCACACGCATATACACTCACACAGAAACATGCAAATTTAAAGATATAAAAACAACAACAAAATATAAACATGTATTCACTTATACATGTATACTTAAACTTTGAAATAGTAATACATAGACTTTTTGTTAATATGGCCCACAACAAGATGTAATACCAGAACTGATACCCAACTATTTCAAAGTAATTTTTGAGCAAAAGACGCATTATGAAATATCTTCAATAATTCAATGTGGTATGAAAATACCTGTCACCCTGTGGTGGCAAAGTCACAGATAATACTACATTGACTTTCTTACTAAATTTAGAAAAACTCTGAATTCCATCCCGAGTCACTTGTGCCCAGTGAGACTTAAGCACTGCCCTGTTTTAGAGTGAGCAGAGGGATCAAGGATGGGAGGGATAAGAGATAGACTGCCCCACTGGAGTTCTACCTTTTATAATTATGATACTTTTATATGATGGTTGAAAAACACAATTCTGATAAAAAGGAAGAGCTTATCATTTGACTGGCCTTAATCTTTTCCAACCTTGTTGTTTGTATACAGATACACATAAATGCATATGTATTTTTACTTTTATACAAAAGTGGGATCATGTTGTATTTGGTTTGGGGAAGAAGTTTTTTTTGTTGTTAAAATGCGTTTTAATGATATAGATAGCAAATATATGTATGACCCTCCAAAACATTTTAAATAATAAGGAAACAGCTAGAATAAGAAGTGACAATCCTCTTTCACATCCTGTCTGACTCTTCCTCAACTCCTAGAAGGAGCATTACTACCCACTAACTGGTCTTTCTAGAATATTTACTATGTATTTGTAACAAGAGTTGATATGGTTTTTTTATTTTATTTTATTTTATTTTTTTTTTTTTTTTTTGGTTTTTCGAGACAGGGTTTCTCCGTGTAGCTTTGCGCCTTTCCTGGAACTCACTTGGTAGCCCAGGCTGGCCTCGAACTCACAGAGATCCGCCTGGCTCTGCCTCCCGAGTGCTGGGATTAAAGGCGTGCGCCACCACCGCCCAGCTTGATATGGTTTTTTTAAAGATTTTATTTTTCACTGCATGTATCTGTGTGTGTCTGTGTGAGAGCTTGTGCAAAAGAGTGAATGCCTGTGGAGGCAAGAAGAGGCTATCAGACCCCTGGAGCTGAAGTTACAGGCAGTGTGAGACACTCAGTACCGAGAACTTACCTGGGGTCCTCTGCAAGAGCAGTAAGAACTCTTAGCTGCTGGGTCATGTCTCCAGCCCCTATCATTTTATAGTCTAGGTTTTTGGCCTGTTAGTTTGTTTCCTCATATTGTATTATGAAAAATCCATTATTAATTAAATATTATCTGAAATCCTATTAAATGACTACATAATATCTGTCACATTCATAAGACAGTAATGTAAACACTCAGATTGTGGGATAAATTTGTTCAATAAAAATAGGATGTATAAACCAGGCGGTGGTGGCGCACGCCTTTAATCCCAGCACTCGGGAGGCAGAGCCAGGTGGATCTCTGTGAGTTCGAGGCCAGCTTGGTCTACAGAGCGAGATCCAGGACAGGCTCCAAAGCTACACAGAAAAACCCCGTCTCGAGAAAAAACAAAACAAAAAACAGGATGTATGCCAGGTATGATGGTATACACCTTTAATCCCAGCACTCAGCAAGCAGAGGTGAACTTTGTGAGTTAAAGTCAGCCTGGTCTACATAGTGAGTTTCAGGACAACCAGGACTACATAGAAAGACTTTATTCCCCAAAAAACAATCAAACAAAAAACAAAAAAAGGGATGCAAACCAAAATTATGAGCCACATATATAATTCAGATTTTTTTTTAATGGTCCCATTTAAAAGAGAAAATGAAGCTAGGTGTGCTGGGATATAGCTGTAATTCCAGCACTCTCAAAGACTGAGACCAAAGAATCATAAATTTGAGGCCAGATTGGACTTCATAATGAGAAACTGCCTCTGAACTAGATCAAGAGCTGGCCATGGTGGCACACTCCTCTAATCCCAGCACTCTGGAGGCAGAGGCAGGTGGAACTCCTGAGTTTGAGGCCAGCTGAGATGACTGTGTGAACTAATACATGCTTAGATGAGGGCCAAACACATTCCAAGAGCTCAAGCCACATGGCTTCAGCCATTCACCCATTCCCTACAACACTAAAGATACTCCTGGCACGCCACTTCATACATGGTACGTTGCTTAGCAACAGACAGTAGAACAGACTGGGCCAGTCATGGAAAAGGAAGGAGCCTTGATCTTGGACTTCTTGTTTGAAAGCTCTGGAGTTGTGTTGACATGTGGTACTCAAATTTCTATCCCTACACAGCAGCAGGCAAGGCCAACTCTGACAAGGTTGAAGTGAGGGTTCACACTGCGCGGACGTGACCTCCCCCACCCCCAGCACTGTATGCCAAAGTGATTTCAAAGAATTCAAATGTCCCATCAGCTGGTCTCTAAAGGAAAAGAATCCAGAGGGCCCGCTAACACTCTTGTTATATAGCATAACCAACAGGGAAAGCCGTCAGCGGATTTCAGAAAACAACGGTGCTCATAGGAACACGGCATTTTGAAATAAAACAGTATCACAAAAGCAATTCTTTCTAACCTAAGTTTCTTTGGGAAACTCATAACAATCTGTTTGCAGGCCCGACCCAAGCCTGGATTCCATCATCAGGCACAAAGGGTCTGACCAGGGCAAAGCTCGGGGTGCTGTGATTCACGGACACACAGGTAGTGGAGGCCCCCCCCCCTCCCGCACTGCTAACCCGTACCTGAAGTACTTGCCGCTCAGGGGCTCCAGGCCTTCCTCCAGGGCGCAATGCAGGCTGGTCTGAGCTCCCTGCCGGGTGGACTTGAAGAAGGGCGAGAAAAGCCTCCACAACAAGCACATCAGGTAGGAGTGCCTGACGATCTCAGACATGACGATACCTGGGTGTACCACATAGGCGGTGACCCCCGTCCCTAGGACACAGAGAACACAGTAAGACCAAGGACACACCCCCTGCCGCAAAACACCCAAATGAGAAGGGACTTGGGAAACCCTCCAGGGTTCAAAACTCTCTCTGCCCAGTATTCATGAATTGATCTCTTCGAGAAGAGTTCAACATAGCCTTCTCAGCTTTCTGTGCTCCAAAAGAAGAGTCCTATTTCAATGTCATCTTATATGGGGGCTTACACGCTACTAATAAAAACGTGGGAAATAGTGGTATTAATCATTAATAGCAGTATCTTTGCTGTCTCCATGGGAGGAGCTTTGGGACAACAATCTGTTTAAAAGGTGTGCGGTAGAGGCTAGTTGGGCAAGCACATTTATGAGGTGTGGGTGGAGGAGTGTTTATGGGAATTATGGGACATTAAGCAGCCCAACATGACTCCGGCACCAGCTCATTTTCAATACTTTTTACGTGCAAGGGCTGCACTGTGCCCTTTCCCTGTGCTGTTCCCTTTCTTTTTAGTCTTTTGGTTTACACAACTACCTGAAGGAAAATAAATCAGTTACCAGCAGAGTTACCACTGGATCAAGCAGCCACCAATGACTTGCATCAGCTATTCAGTGAGATATTAAACTGTATGCTGGAAGACGGGCTAAGTAATAACTCCAAGTCTCCTGGCAACTGAAAACTACAAAAGTTTTGAGATTCTAATTTGGAGTGCAAAGGGTGTTTTGATTTTCAGTTTCTACTCTGTGAAGAGTAGGCCACTCCTTCACTGACGCATGTAACTTATATCACATTTCCGCTTCTGATGGTGCTATAAATTCAATATGGTTCGCCAGCCATATCAGTCATGAACGTAAAGTATATCTTCAACAGTGAATGCCTTAAACAAGGACGGATGAAGGTAGACTCTTGTTCCCTCCTTTGATGTGACAGCAGAGTATCTCTCACAACCAAGTCAAAGTGAAGATACTGGCCACATAGTGCATATGTTCTATTAAAAAGGCCTCATCAATCTTGGACAACTTGTAACTCTTTTAGAAAGTAGTTATTGTCCAAAGCCGGGAGAAAAGAAAATAAGGGTGAGGTCTGACAGGGGAGCAGCTGGGTAAAGAAAGAAAAAAAAATCAACACAGGAACAGCAGTTTAGACTCCATTCCAGCTATAATGCAGGTTCCTCTGAATTCAAGGCAACATCGCATGGCATCCTTCCGGAGTCTGTTCCACCGATGTGCTCTCATCTGTAGCCCTCTCTGTTTCGTAGATTTATGCAATCTCTGGCACGAGGGGGGGGGGGGGGCATGTGAGTTTGGATCACTTAGCAGTGGACAAAACGGATAAGGTAACTTAGGAAATAATTCAAGCAGAAGAGCGCTGTGACCTCAGAATATTGAGACAAATGATGCCATTACTGTTAATATTCGAATGATAAATCTGGTTGTGAATGCAACCTTGGCTGGTGGAGAAGGGTAGCCCTATGGGAAAATAAATTGTCAAAAGACAATACTGATTTGGTATGGACTGTCATCAGGTTTCATAATTGTGCCTTGTCAAAGAAGCATCGTCCTCAACTGACCTGCAGGACACTGTGGGGGAGGGTTATGGGCCAAGTCACTACGTGCTTTATTAATCCCTTTCAACGGCTCGTCTGTGCTTCTCACCTGGCTCCCCACTACCTCGATATGTCTCCAAAGGTCTGATGATGAGAGGTTGTCACTTCCTCTCACACCAGCTCTACCCAGCACAGGTGTCACGCCAAGGTCAGGCGATTCTGTGCCATCCTTTCCACTCTCTTTTTTTGGAACAGCCCTTCTTACTCAACTACTCAGAGGCAGGGGGATTTGGAGAGCAGGGGACAGAGGCCAGTCATGTCTCGGTTCTTAAAAGAGGCTTGTGCAGAAGGTAATGTTAAAATGCCCATGTACCGCTAAGGAAACTGAGACACAGAGAAACTAAATAAACTGCCCGAGGTCATATTTAGTAGGCTGCAGACCAAGCTCTGATGCCTCACAGGGAGTAAAGAGTATTAATCCCACTGCTAGATTCTTGCGTGAGGACTGTCTCAGCGAGGAATGGTACTTGAACAAATTCCTCAATACAGCTGTGCCTTTCTCTTTGTCTGTAGTTAGAGGAAATATTAATACTTATCTCAAAAGAATGTTTTGGGACTTATGCAGTGACTGGCATACAAAGCTCTCTATTATTTCTATTTATTGCCATGATTATCTTATTCTTCTGCTTTGGCATTCTGATACAGATCATTCTTCTCCAATTCTGAATTATTCACAATAGCCAATAGTCCCCTAGACTCAGAGATGTCAGAGATGCTCACAGAATATCTAGACCCCAGGCAAGAGCAGAATTATTAAGGATTAAGGCCTCATTTTATAGCTGAGGAGAGTCAGGGAAGTTAAAGGAATGTGTCTACATATACACAAGCTTAGTATGTACAAGGGCAAGGACTCGGACCCAGGACCCTGAAATCCAGCCCTATCTCCCTGACGGAGGGCACAGACCCCTTTGGAGCTTGGCAGGATTTAGTGAGAGGCACACAGGAGGAAGAGCTCTGGGCTTAGAGCAGAGAGCCCGCGTTCCAGTTCTGACTCCTTTACGAACTCCGGAAGTAATCCCTGAGGCACAGTCTGACGACTCCATTTGTCATGTAAAGTTGAGCTAGCCTATTCCATGGACTTCAGTTCTGACCTATGAAATAGGAGTAATAATACCCACTCTGACTGTTACAAAGGGTTGTTTGTAACAACAGAATGAAATAATAAGAGGCAAAAAGGCAACAAATATGAGGCAACTTTACAGAGTTCCAACACCTCCTTATGACAGTGCTTCCCATGGGACAGTGGCTCCGTCTGTGAAGAGCCTCCTTCTCCGCGGCACACCAAGTTCCTTCTTGTAATGTATGGTTGTACCAGTAAATTTTTATGTTCTGTTTGAGCTCCCTGAGAAGCCAGCTCTGGAATCCGGCTTGCCTCCCCTTCAGCCTCAAGCATATTTATGTCAAACGTCTTCCAACCCCCCCTGTCCTTTCCTAGGTCAGGCTGGCCCCTGGCTCTCTAATGGGAAGAGGGAAAAATGGCAAGCGGCTAAGAGCGTTAAAAATGTGTTCCTGAGGACAGCTAGACAGCAAACTGTTTCCAGCCCAGGTTACTATTGTCTATCCTACAACATTAAAATGCCTGGAGTAGGAATAGGGAGTCGGAAGTTCAGCTGCAGGAAGCTTATCCATGGGGAAAAGCTCAACAGGGAATTCCAGCTGCCTGCTTCAGTTTCAATAGTTGGCTTCTGCTGGCGGGGGTAGGTGCCTGCTTTGATAATGTTATGTTTATCTGAAGCTATTTGTTTTTTTACTTGGAAGCAATTTTATGCTCTATCCAGTATTCTCCATCGGAACTCCAGCTGACTGCCACAACAGGGCTTCCTCAGTGAATTTCCAGTAGATGTTTGTAAGCCTCTGGTGCAACGACCTTACCTTTTATTTGCTCTCTCAATTGGGTGACTCCAGTTGTCTCTGCCAGATGTTGTTAGTGCCCAATCTGATGTTTTAGTACCCATCCGCTGCTTCTATCTATTCCCACTATTTATCCTTTTATTTTTGCTTGCTACATATTTAATAAACTCACCCATTCAAAACAAAAAACATAGCCATCATAGATAGCAAACATAGCTATCATTCTCTGAACCATGCAGAGTACAACTAAAATGTGTATGTTCAACAGCCTGGTTACAGAAGTTTCTATGAACCTCCAAGCTGGACCAAGGATCCTGTTTCTTATTATTTAAATAATCAAATGCTTTATTATCCCTCCGCACGTACCTTGGAGCCGCTTGGCCAGCTCTCGAGTGAAAAGCACATTGGCCAGCTTGCTGTGGCAATAGGCAAAACCGCTGCAGTAGCGCTTCTCGCCGTGGAGGTCGTGGAAACGGATCTTGCCACCAAGGTGGGCCACTGAGGATAGGTTTACCACCCGTGAGGGAGCAGACTCCTTCAATCGCCCCAAAAGCAGGTATGTAAGAAGAAAGTGGCCTACGAAGAAATCCAAAAGAAAGACTCAGGGGTATAATGGCTTTAGGCTCAGGGTATGAGAACTGAAGACAGGACTTCTGTATTAGCTCACTGTCTTCTGAGGGTGAGTAAAGTCTGATAGCATGAGTTACTCCATGCTAAAGGGTCACTGACTCTTCAGTTAGTCAATTCTCCAAAGCAAGGGCCAAAGCTAGACTGTAATAACGATATTTAATCTATATTTTTGTACCTATTATTTATATACCCATCTGCTAGCCTCCGATTTCTCTGTATAACTCATACTCATATAGAAAGAAAGCTATAATAGTCAGGGAAAGTAACATTTGCCTAGGACCCAAGAATATGCCACGTGTTTCTCTGACTAAAACCTTAATCTTGAACTCTAAACACCAATCTATCTTGTATGTCAACTTCCCGAGGTTCACTCACCCCTGCATACCAGCCCAAGGCTTGCTTTGGTTCTCAGGTGGATGTTCCTTCCCCTGCCAAACCTGGATTCCTGCATACCCACAGGTTGACCCTGCCTAGCAAGCCCTGCATTGCCAGTGCCTCATCCAAGGATGACATTTTTCTCCCTAGGTTCTTCTGAGATGGGGGGTGGGGTGGGGAAGGCTTCTAAATAGAAACACAGAGTCACATTTTTGATTGCTCGGAGAAGTGCAAACAAGCAATGTGTCTTGTGTAGAGGTATCCTATGAGGAGTCTAGAAGGCTCTAGGAGGATCAGTGGAGATCCTGAGCACTGGTGCAGGGGCACCTTGCTATAGAGGACAAGGTGGATTATAACTCACGTTTTAGCCACCCAAGGATACTCACCCAGGTGGTTGACTCCCAAGTGCATCTCAAAGCCATCTGCTGTCTTAGAATATGGATACAACATCACTCCTGCATTGTTGATCAGAATATGGAGCTTCTTTTCCTCTGTTGAGTACAGTCAGAGAGGTCCTGTGGCTAGTGATGCATCTTCTAGCCACCCGTCACTGTCTTGAGTCCCCCCCCCTCCCCCAGCTTTCATCTGTGAACATTCTTTGCTATGCAAGATTATCACTCATCTTTCTCCTGTCTTCTAAGATAAGATGATGCCTCAGAGGTCAATAGCTATTCCCCATTTGGACCCATCTGTGTGATAGGAATCACCATTGTCATTGGGTTTCTGGTTTTAGTTGCTGACATCTTCCTGGACACCATTTGTTCATGTATATGGCCAATGTGTACTAACCACCAACTCTGGACAAGGCCCACACTGATGGGCCCTGGGACAATGAAGACATGGTAAAACAAGGCACACCTAGACCTTGTCCCTCAAGGACCTGTAGTCCTTGGAAGATGCTGGTAATTTCCCAAAACATGGGAACATTTTGACAATGGCACAAACTCCTCTAGTGCCTGTAGCCACAGAAGGTTGATTTTCTGGATGAAAGAAAAGAGCAGCAGCGGACCACGCCTCGTGCCAAGGTACAAGCTCAGACATGGAGACGAAACCTCCAAGATTCCCTATGTGGAGCAAAATGTTGATAAAGATCCTGCCCAGCTTGTCCCCCTGCCATCCCTTTGCCAATTCCCTGTCCTGCTGGTTCATGTGGCTGAACCTGTCCAGTGGGATCATGGGTATGATGCAAGGGCCATAGATGGTCCTGGGTGGGGCAGCCATCCCTACACTTAGTTTCCTGTTTTCCCGGCTAACTCACTGGAACCTTACCTGCCAGGAAGCCTTCAGCAAAGGCTCGGATGGATTTGGTGTCTGATAGGTCCAGTTTCCTAACCAGCACCTGGGAGTTCTTGGTATCTGCTCGAATTTCACTAGCTGCAGACTCTCCCTTCAGTACATCTCGACAGGCAATGTATACTCGTGCTCCTGGGGCCAAAGTAGAAAGGGCAATGTGTGCAGAGGTACAGGAAGTGAGCTTTGCAGCTCTTGGGTAGAGCATACTCACAGCTTTCCCTAGGGTAGCTGAACGGCCATACTGCCACTTCCAGATTTTCATGGTAGAGCTGAGGACTCTCATTTTACACCCTAATGTTTAATTCCGCTTAGTATCTACCTTCGAATAACTGACTTGACCAACATTATACAGAGACATCATTCTCCTCACTCCTTGAAGTAAGGAAGGTACAGGAAGGGAGCAATGCTGAAAGCCAGAGTGAATTAGTGTCACATTGGACTTGGATTCCAGTTTCCTTGAATTCCCATCAGGGCCTCTGAGCCCAGGAAGGAAGACAAGGGAATTCAGGCAGGACCCCGGTGAAGTAGGCAGGAGGTGTGGCCCTGAGGAGACTGAAGGGGAAGGACTCACCTCTTCGAGCAAGCTCTCTGGCTGTCTCCTTGCCAATGCCGGTGTTGGCACCTGTGACGACCACTACCTTCCCAGGAATCTGCACAGTTGTTGTACAAACTCCACCAGCAAAGAACTTCCTGTCACCAAAAGGAGGAAAATCAGACACCATTTTCCCAATCTCATGCTGACATGCATAAAGTGAGGCCACATAACTCCAAAGATGGAGGGCTTTAAATTGGAGTCATAAAATTTTTGTCATCTTAAGTTAGTTTGAGCCACGCAGTGGTGGTGCACGACTTTAATCCCAGCACTTGGGAGGCAGAGGCAGGTGAATTTCTGTGAGTTCCAGGCCAGCCTGGTCTACAGAGCTAGTTCCCGTACAGCCAAGGCTATGCAAAGAAAATCTGTCTTGAAAAATAAAACAAAACAGAAAAAGAAGTTAATTTACATGGGCTACTATGATTGGGCAAGGTAGTGACCAGCTCATAGTCATAGAAAGGTTCATGTGTCCAGAAACAGAAAATAGTCACCTGAACAAGCAGAGAAAGGGCTCCTGAGCCAGGGCCAATGGAGGCATTCCTTGTCAGGTAACAAAGATATCAGTCTAATCTCTGGATTCCCATAGGTCAGCTTCCTCCTCTGACCCACATTGGAAATACATGGGTGATGAACACTAGTGGAATCAATAGCCCTGAGCCCTGGGGCTCCAATAGTCACCATAAGAACTGGTGGACAGCATCTGGACTGACACATGTAAGTATCACCCCTCAACTGTCTCTTCAGTTTTAGAGAGTAGAGCATCTTGACTTTCTGCCACTGTGTTAAGGATTTTATTCAGGCAACTGTCAGACAGAGAAAACTTTGTTGGAAACAAGACCAGAGAGGCTACAACACTTCCTGAACATCATTGGCTGACAGACACTGAGCTAGACACTTTCTATACACTGTCATTTCTAGGCTAGAAATTTCTTACACTCACTATCCACCCCAGGCTAGACTTTCTACACTTAATATCTATCCCAGGCTAGACACTTTCTACACTCACTGTTTATCCCAGGCTTGACTTTCTACACAATAATCTATCCCAGGCCAGATACTTTCTACATTCGCTGTCTACCCCAGGGTAGACCGTCTCTATACTCAATGTCTTTCCCGAGCTAGATCCTGTCCATACATACTATCTTTCCATATGTAATTTATATTATTCTCCCCAGCCATTTCAGTATTATTTCTACATCACAAAGAAGAAAACTGAAGCCCAAAGATGTTCAAGTCATTTCTAAAAGTGGCCAGGATCAAGGATGACACTGACACTCTGTCCCTAATATGTCTATCTAATCTCTTTTTGTGGGTGGGGTGGGGGTGGGGGTTCAAGACAGGCTCTCTCTATTTAGCCCTCACTATCCTGGAACTCCCTCTATAGACCAGGCTGGCCTCGAACTCACAGAGAGCCACCGACTTCTGCCTCCTGAGTGCTGGGATTAAGGCGTGTGCCACCACCTCCTGGCTCCTATCTAACCTTCTTTTGGGGGGAGGGGGGAGGACAGCATTTCTCTGTGTAGTTTTGGTGCCTGTCCTGGATCTCGCTCTGTAGACCAGGCTATCTAACCTTCTTAATCACGGGCAAACTTTTAATTCTCCACTCGGAATAGCTCTTTCTTTGGTACCTCCAGAAATCCCCAGTGAAAGGGCCATTTCCAAAACATTTATTGAGAGAAGTATCATGGGAAAGGAGTTTGTTTCCTTCCCAAAGTGCCTGCTACTCGACAATGTGTCCCTCCACAGTGACACCCCATCTTACCTGGGGTCAGAAAAGAAAGGGAAAGTGTCAGAGAAACTTAAAGGGATCAAAGGAAAGATTCCGGACAGCCATCCCCTCAGCCTTCCCTTAGCATCAGCATTCAAGTCAGCCCCACCTCCACCCTCCCAGGTGCTTCCTCCTCATTTTCCACTGCAGCTTCCATGACCTCTCCTTTCCTGCTTGCTGCACTCATCTCTCCTTTAGCAGTCGCAGCCAGCTACCACTGCAGGGCTTTGCAAAGTGGTGTTGAGTGGCTGGATTAAGACATACCTGATGGACGGAGCTGTCAAGTACAAGATGGAGAGGAAAGACGTGAGCAGTCCCAAGATAACCAGCATCTTGTCAACCTCCTTGGTTGCTGCTGCTCCAGATTCCGCCCTCAACCTGGCCTCGGGAGCCTTCTCTGGCTGCAACTCCTGGCAGCTCCTGCTGGCTCTTGGCTCCTCTCACTCCAGGGCACTCTGCAACAGGCTGGTTTAAACGGAGCCCAGAATCCGACTTAAATCGGAGAGCCGTCAGAGCACAGCCTCCTGGGAGATGTAGTTCCAGAGGGGTGGGGCTTAAGGGAAGATTAGAGCTTCACCTTTTACCAGTAGAGAGAATTTGGCGAAACTGGGAGTTCCCTTAACCATTGTATCTTCAAGATAGAGTATGTTAAACTTTATCAGCAGACTTCATAAAAAGCCACACACAGTGACACACTCTTATAATCCAAGTTATTTGGCAGGGCGAAGCAGGATGATCACTTCAGTCTACAAATTCAAGACCAGCCTAAACAATATAACAAGACACCCTGTGGCCGGGCGGTGGTGGCGCACGCCTTTAATCCCAGCACTCGGGAGGCAGAGGCAGGCGGATCTTTGTGAGTTCGAGGCCAGCCTGGGCTACCAAGTGAGTTCCAGGAAAGGCGCAAATCTACACAGAGAAACCCTGTCTCGAAAAACCAAAAAAAAAAAAAAAAAAAAAAAAAAAAAAAAAAAAAAAAAAAAGACACCCTGTGTCAAAAAAAAAAAAAAAAAAAAAAAAAAAAAAAAAAAAAAAGCAAGCATGCAAACAAACCAAAAACCCAAGACCTAATGATGCTTGAAATATGTGTGATTTAACATAGAAGAGTGAGGGTCAGGGAGGAGGCTTGGGGGCTGGGGAGGGCACTTTCCAAGCAAGCCTGTTGACCTGAGTTCAATCCCCTAAACGCATATAGAAGCCAGATGTGGTGACTCAGGCCAGAAGAGGTGGCTTCCATCTGTGATCACAGTAATACTGACATAAAATGGACGCTTGAAGCTCAGGGACCAGGGATCCCGGAGGAACTGAAAGTATAGCAGAATCAAGAGATACCTTGCCTCAAAGAGAAGGCACAACGAGAGAGCTGACTCCAGAAAAATTCTCCTCGGATTTCCATATGCATGTACTCACACACCCCAAAATAAACAAATAGACCAGGGAAAATGGATCAGCAGGTTTCAGCAAAAACAAGCAGACTTGATGACCAGAGTTTGCTTCCTGGGAATCGGCTTGTGGGACCCAGGAGTTATCCCATGCCCTCTACACACACACACACACACACACACACACACACACACACACACACACCATGGCATTTGCATTCCTGCACTCTCATACGTACACAATTATATAAGCAAAAGTTAAAAATAAATAAATTGAAGAGATAGGATGAAGAGGAGGTGGCTGAAGGTCCTGTGGGGCTGCTAGTGTTCCATCCTTTGATCTGTGCACTAGTACAGAGGTGTGCCCGCTGTGAAAATTCATTGAGTCAGACACTTGTGACTTCAGCGTTTTGTGTGCATGCTTTATGTTATACTTCAACGACGTTGACACACCCAATGACTGTCAAGGGAAGGGTATGGTGTTCAAGAACTTTCGAGCTAGACTTCCTGGCTCAAATCCCAGGTCACCGTCCCACAAGTGCTATGGTTCTAGGTTAAGTCACCAAGCCTCTCTGCTCCTCAGTTTACTGTTTATCCAAAATGGGAGGGATAATCACTTGCAAGCCTCCGTAAGGACACTGTAAGGACACTGTGCTTTGCTCACCTCAGGCGATTCACAGGTCAGCCAGACTGCTAAGATGACACAGCAGTCTGGCCTGCCAAGATCATGCTCCGTGAAACAGAGCTGGGAAGCGGCTCTCTGATTTGACGTTTGCTGGGAATTCGTCAAGTGGAGTCACTTGACACATGAGCTGTAGCTGATGTCATCACTGTCCTCAATATTCCATAAGAACCAAGGCTGCAGAATCAGAGCAAGCGGGGAAACTGTAAATGCCTCTTCCTCCTCTTCTTCCATTCCTCCTCTCTCCCTGTCTTCATCCTCAAATTACTGATCCAGGAATCCAGATGAGAAAAACGGAAGCCTAGTACTGCCCCCAAGTTTCCCTAAAATACCTTTTGTACAATAACATGCCCATTTCTAGGCATGCGCAGTCTGCTGCCTCTGCCTGCATCCCTACCCAAAATTAAACCAAAATGGAAGTGTGTTTTTTGGCTTTGTTTTTTTTTTGTTTTGTTTTGTTTTTTGTTTTGCCTGGGGGTGGGGGTGTTTGGTTTGAGTTAAGGTCTTACCATATAGCCTCTGGCTGGCCTGGCACTGTTCTACTCTGTAGACCGGGCTGACCTCAAACTCACAGAGTTCTTCCTGCCTCTGCTTCCCATCGCTGGGATTAAAGGTGTGTGCCACCACGCCTGCTTGCATCTATTTTATTCAATAATGAGTTATTGTTCCTCTTCCTCGATATTTTTTAAATTTTATTTTAAATTACGTGTATGGGAGAAGGTACATGCCCATGAATGCAGGTGTCCACAAAGGTGGGCTTCAAATCTCTCTGGAACAGGAATTTATACGTGGTTGTGAGCCACCCAGTGTGGGTGCTGGGAGTTAAGCTAGGGTCTTCTGCCTAGCAGTACACGCTCTTAACCATTGGACCATCTCACCAGACTCTCTTCTTGATCTTAAAAGGTAAAATAACACATCACCTTTCTTTCTCAAAAAAAAAAAAAGTTCGCTGTGAGCGCTAACTGCCATTGCCATTCCTGTATAGACGGCAACCTCTACCTTTAACCTACAGCAGATACTAATACCATTTTGAGTTGTAAAATGAAGAACTGTTCTGTACAGCAGATAGTGTTTAGCAGGATCCCTGGACTCCATTCAGTAAAATGCCTATGCACTACTCCTGCAGCAACCAGACATTGTCAACTGTCCACTGTGGGCCACAGTCACTTCTGCTGGGAGACACTGTCCTTCGGGAGGTAGGATCTATGGGAGAATCCTGTATAAGGTTTTGGTCCTGATGCTGGAGAATGAACACAGAGCTTCACCTATGCTTACTTCATTCTCTACCCCTGAGTTACAGTCCAGCTCTGGCATGTGTGTTATTGAAACAATCATAGCACAGCAAAGCTTCACTTAGATCCTGTGCATTTTACTCAGGTCAAGCCAAGCTAATCTGCTTACAGTCTGCTGCAAATGACTAGTTTCTCTCAGGGCCCAGGATGCTGATCATCTACTAATCATTTTGACCTTCCAAACTTTATTCCTCATACTTTAATTCTGTCTACCACTGGTCATTTCATTAACCCACAATATCTGGTATCTGTGCATATGAACAGGCCAAAAACACATCTCTCCAGCTAATAAGATGGCTGAGCAGGTAAAAATACTTGCTACCAATCCTGATGACCTGAACTCAGTCTTTAGGACCCAAATAATGGAAAGAGAGAATCAACTTCCTAAAATTGTCCTCTAACTTCCACATGCTTTCTGTACCATATAGTCACATACACAAAATACATACAGAATATAAATGAATGAATAAATGTAATTTTTTTTCCTAAAATTGTCCTCTAACTTCCACATGCTTCCTGTACCATATAGTCACATACACAAAATACATACAGAATATAAATGAATGAATAAATGTAATTTTTTTAAGTTAAAGCCATACCTCTCATGAATGACCTTCTTGGATGATAGGAATGTTCTGCCTTGGTAGAAGCTTGGGTTGGACTTTAGAGTGGTCAATGAGATGGTAAAGGCACCTGGCGCCAAGCTTGATGACCCAAGTTCAATCCCTGGGACCCACAATGGATCTATGCATTGGTCAAAATAGAAAACATACATTTAAAACTTTTATATTTCACCATATGTAAATTTTAAAATAAAAAACTAAAGACATTGAGCTATAGTTTGTGATATACATGCAGAAGTTTTTGGAGTAAATTGATGCCTTCAATTTACTTTGCACTTAATCTGCTTAACACAAATGTAATAAGATTTTTCAGATTTTGTGGTATTTGGAGCAACTGTTGGTTTTTTAAAGATTTGTAATATGCGCCTGACATCTTTTTAAAAGATTTATATTTATTTCATGTGTATAAGTGTTTTGTCTGCATGTATGTATGTGTACCATGTGCATGCCTAGTGCCCAAGGAGGCCAGAAGAGGACATCAGATCCCCCTAGAATTAAAGTTACAGATTGCCGTGAGCCATCATATTGGAGCTGGGAACTGAACCTCGGTCCTCTACAGTAAGCTCTCTTAACTGCTGAGGTATCTCTCCAGTCCTGATATTGACTATTTTTTCAAAGTAAAAAAGTTTTTAGGTTCACACAATTTTGTGAGTCCTATAAGAATTCGGTTCCAACAGCAGCAGATGGAAAGCCAAGGATTGTGGCTCATGCCTGCAGCCTCAGTTACTGGCTGAAGGGGGAATTCAAAGCCACTCTGGACAGCATGGGTATCTTAGTTAGGGTTTCTATTGCTGTGAAGAGACACCATGACCACGGCAACTCGTAAAAAGGAAAACATTTCATTGTGGTGGCTGGCTTACAGTTCAGAGGTTCAGTTCATTATCCTCATGGTGTAACATGGTGGTGTGCAGGCAGACGTGGTGCTGGAGAAGCAGCCAAGTGTCTTATATCTCGCAGGCAACAGGAAATGGTCTGAGACACTGGGCTGTATCTTGAGCATATATGATTCCTCAAAGCCCGCCTCCACAGTAACACCCCCCCATAAGACCACACCTACTCCAACAAGGCCACACCTCCTAATAGTGCCACTCCCTTTGGGGACCTTTTTTTAAAAAAAAAAAACAAAACAAAACAAAAAAACACTACAATAGATTGCAGAGAAGTAAATGGTGAAGCCTCTCCTACAGAGGTTAAGTAGAAAACAGGCAACTGGGCACCAGGGATTGCAATGGGATATAAAGTGAAAAAGGCCGGGCCGTGGTGGCTCACGCCTTTAATCCCAGCACTCGGGAGGCAGAGGCAGGCGGATCTCTGTGAGTTCGAGGCCAACCTGGTCTCCAAAGCGAGTTCTAGGAAAGGTGCAAAGCTACACAGAGAAACCCTGTTTCAAAAAACCAAAATAAAATAAAATAAAATAAAATAAAATAAAATAAAAAATAAAATAAAATAAAGTGAAAAAGATGGTACTGAGGAGCTGGGGCTTAGCTCAGCTGGCAGAAGGCGTGCTTGGCATGCACAAGGCCCTAAGTTTGATCCCTAGGACTACAGAAATGGGGGGAGAAAGGAAGGAAGGAAGGAAAAGAAAGAAACTATGGTGAGTGGCTCAGAGGTGGAGGGGGCAAGGCTGTCCAAAACTTCTGCCAACTTGCATGTCCACAGATATGAGCAAAGTCCTTGGGCACCATGCCTCATTGCTTGTTTTAAAACAATGCATTTTTCACGTGGGGCAAACCAAAGAATCTAAGGAATAGTATGGAGAATACTCACAAGCACCTGGCACACCTGGAATCCCACACATGGAATGCTGGGAGAGAAAAACTGAGTTCCAGTTCCACCTGGACTACATAGCAAGACCTTGTCTCAAAAAGAAGAAAAAGAGATAGGAAAAAGGAGGAAAGGAGAGGAGAGGGGAAAAAAAGAGAAAATCAAGATCAAGAATGCTGTGCAGGTTGCTTTTATGTCCACTTACACAAGCTAGAGTCATCTGGAAAGATGGAGCATCAATTTTTGAGGAAATGCCTCTGTTTTAGTTAGGACTTCTATTGCTGCGATGAAACACCATGACCAAAAAGCAAGTTGGGGAGGAAAGGGTTCACTGAAGGAAGTCAGGGTGGGAACTTGAACAGGCAGGAACCTGGAGGCAGGAGCTGACACAGAGGCCATGGAGGAGTGCTGCTTACTGACTTGCTCCCCATGGCTTGCTCAGCCTGCTTTCTTATAGAACCCAGGACTGCCAACCCAGAGACAGCACCACCCACCATGGGCTGGACCCTCCCCCATCAATCATTAATTAAGAAAATGCCCTGCAGGCTTGCCCACAGCCCAATCTTAGGGAGGCATTTTCTTCCTTGAAGTTCACTGCTCCCTGATAACTGCAGCGTGTGTCAAGTTGACATAAAACTGTCTGGTACAGCCTTCATCAGACTGGGCTGCAAGCAAGTCTGTGGAGCACTTTCATAATTGACAGTTGATGTGGGAGGACCTAGCCCACTGTGTGTACTGTCACCTCTGGACAGGTGGTCCTGGAGGTATGAAAAAGGAAGCTGAACGAGCCAGGGAGCAAGCCAGTGCTCCTCTGAGGTTCTTTTTCTTATCCTTTGCTGTGTGCTTTGATGAGTACATCAAATAATAAGTATTTTATAGACAGAATTTTCTACAGAGAGACTGAAAACATATATTCAGCCTTTCCTGCATCATGGCTGATCAAATTAGTTTTGTAAAACATCTTACTTTGAAATACTACAGAAATACTAGGGGGAAAAAACATACAGAGCATTTCTGAACACCCTTCCCTTAGCTCCACTAGTCTTACCATCATAAGCCTTAACCAGCTTGGAAACTCCCCCATTACTTTGCTTTTGTTTGTTTGTTTGTTTTTCAAGGCAGAGTTTCTCTATCACCCTGACTATCCTAGAACTCGCTCTGTATACCAGGCTGCCCTCCCTTGGCCAAATGGGCTGTTGCTCAGATAGTAAGGCTGCTTGCACCCCTTAGAGAAACTGCTTTCTAGCTTTCAACTGCTTTTCCACAAAGAAATTGTAACAAGGCAAAGTCTGTATTGTTTTATAACCACTATGCTTTGCAATCTGACAGGTGATGGATAAGAACGAACTTTTCTCCCAGAAAATGTCTCCAAAGACCAAAATGACCAGTAAGTATATGAAAAGGCCTTCTGCCTCTTCAATCATCAGGGGAAACTAACCCACAAGAAAGGTTAAAATCAAATACACAATGGCAAGTGTTTGCAGGGATGCAGAGAAATTTAAACCTTCATACCTGCAAGTGAAAATATATAATGAAATAGCTTCCCTGTAAAGTAATTGAGCATAGAAATAAGAGATGCGGGCTGGAGAGATAGCTCAGCCATCAAGGCTAGACTCAAAACCAAGAATATAAGAAATAAGAAATGACCCAGCAATTCCGCTCCTGGGTATATAGTTAAGATGATAGAAACATGTCCACCCAGAAACTGCACACAAATGTTTATAACAGCATTATGTATGATAATCAAAAAGGTAGCAGAAAAACCAAACTGCATTAATTGATGAGTGGCTGAACAAAATATTTACGTAGTGAAATATTTCTCAGCCATAAAAAAGGAATTAAATATTAATACATGCTAGAAAATCATCAATCTTTAAAGAAACAAAAACAAAACCTTCTGCTGGGTGGCTGGAAACATGGCCTAGTGGGTGGTTAAGAGTACATACTGCTCTTGCAGAGGGCCTAAGTTTGGTCTCCAGCACCTACATCAGGTGCTCACAACAGCCCATAACTCCAGCTTCAACAGGATCCAATGCCTCTGGCATGCCCCCATACAGGCATGCACACATACACATAATTAAAAATAATAAAAATAAAACTTTCAAAGATTATGCTAAATGAAAAAGGCCAGATTTAAAGGGCCACATGCTGTAGGATTTCATTTATATGATGTGTCCTAAATAGGTAAATCCATAGAGGCAGAAACTGATTAGTGTTTGGAGGCCAGAGGCGACTGTCAAAGGTGGTTCTCTCCTTCTGCCCTGGTTGAGGTGGCACTGCATACTCCAGGCTACCTAGTCCCCAAAAGTTCATTCTTATCCCCACTGATTCTCCTGTTATCCCCCGACCACCTCTCAATGCTGGAATTAGAGATGTCCACCACAAAGTCTGAGCCATCTCCCCATCTCTAAATTGTACTTTAAGATAAATTTATTTATTTTTATTTTCTGTGTATGAGTGTTTTGCCTGCAGGTATGAATGTGTACCACATGCCTGTATGCGGCTCACAGACCTTAGCACAACTGACAAAATTCAGGCCTCCATGGAACCCAGCATGTAGGCAGCAACACCTTACCAAAAGGAGAACAAAGACCTAACCCATCCAAGTCCATGGTTCTGGAAAAGTCCATAAATGTGCTAACTTTGCCTTTTGGTTCTGTAGTTCTGCTTCTGGCTAACTGCTCCTGCTAACTTAGTGTAGTTTCCAGCCAATTAATAAAAACTTACTATTGGCTTGAATCTGTGTCTGAGTGGTCTTCTCTGGTGGGTACCTCACAACATGCTTGTCTGCTACCTGCAGCGGCCTGAAGAAGGTGCCGGATCTCCTGGACCTGGAGTTAGGGATGATTGTGAGCCACCATGCAGGGGCTGGAAACCCAACCCTGGTCCTCTGCAAGCACCCCTAACCACCGAATTATCATCTCACCAGCCCCCAAAGTTTACTTTTTTTTTTTTTTTTTTTTTCGAGACAGGGTTTCTCTGTGTAGTTTTGCGCCTTTCCTGGGGCTCACTTGGTAGCCCAGGCTGGCCTCGAACTCACAGAGATCCGCCAGCCTCTGCCTCCCGAGTGCTGGGATTAAAGGCGTGCGCCGCCGCCCGGGCAAAGTTTACTTTTTAAAAGGATGAATTCAGCACAGTATTCAAGAGGCTGCAATGAGGATCACTTGGGCTCAGGCTTTGGAAACCATCTTAGGCAGCATAGTGAGATTACATTGTTTAAAAAAAAAAGAAAAGAAAAGAAAAAAAGATGCATTCTTTTTTGTATAACTATATAACAAGCAAAAACATAATTCATTGATTAAAAACAAAAACAAAAAACCTTAGGGGGCCTGGAGGGATAGCTCAGCAGGTAAGAGCACTTCCTGTTCTTCTAAGCTATTCAACTGCAGTTCCCAACACCCACACTGTATGGCAGCTCATAGCCACTTACAACCCCAGCTCCAGGGGATCTGACACCCTTTTCTGGCCTCCACAAACATCTACACACAAGTGGCATGCAGGACATACAGACACAGATACATACACATAAATAAAAGATAAAATGAATCTTTAATAATAAAAAAACCAAACCATTTAGGTGGTGGGATGGCTCAGTAGTTAAAGCTCTTGTCATAGAAGCCTGACAACCCAAGCACCCACAGAAAAGTAGTAGAGAACTCGTAAAAGTTGTCCTCTAAGCCGGGCAGTGGTGGTGCATGCCTTTCATCCCAGCACTCCGGAGGCCAAGGCAAGTGGAACTCTGTGAGTTCAAGGCCAGCCTGGTCTACCAAGGCCAGCCTGGTCTACAAAGCCGGGTTCCAGGACAACCAAAGCTGTTACACAAAGAAACCCTGTCTTGAAAACAAAAACAAAAAACAAACAAACAAAAAAGTTGTCCTTTGACCTTTACACACACATATAACAATAAAAACATAAGTAACCAGGCTTAAATGTCTTCAGGCACATTTAGTATGAGAACAATCTCGGTTGTTTCACAGAGGATCAAAAGGCTAATTTCACTAGAGTCACACCTGTGAGACTAAACACAGCAGCAGCGCTCAGTCTTCTTGGCTACGGGGAGATCAATCTCTCTGTGTCCCCTTCCTTTGAATCTCAAAAGACCAGGAAACCTCCATGCCACTTTCTTATAAAACAGACCACACAGAAGTGGCATCATGCAGCTTTCTATGTTCAGACTCGGGAGTCTTCCTGTCTCTTGACGATCACTCCTGAACTCAAAGTCATCTTATTAGAAATCCAACGAACAAGATCTGCATGCATAGCTAAAATTGTATTCTATTATGTATGGACTTAACCAGCTTCCTATTTCTTTATAACTATCCTATGAAAAGGAGTTTGTAACTAACAAATAAAATTCCCAAAATAAGAGAAGAAAATAGATAGGAGGAGAAAGAAGAGGAAGAAGGGGAAGAGGAGGAGGAAGAGGAGGGGGAGGAGATGATGATCAACCAGCATTCTAGGAGGACCATAGAGCGGTCCTGAGACTACAAAGAGAGGGTGGCCCAGCCCCACCCAGCTCAGCTTCTGGTTATTCCTGCCAAAACTTGAGACATTTGAGGGATACCTTCTTGAATTTCCCCAGACCTACCCACAAGTCAATTGTACCCCATGGAGCCGTCATAGTCAACTCCATAGGGCACGGAAGAATCACCCTGTGAAGCCCTCCTGGACTCTTAATCATGACCATTGTGAAGTAAATTTTATTTAATTCCTAAGTGTGGGTGGAGTGTTACCCAACCGTGGAACAATGGTTTGACAAAACTGCCCTGGAGAACTATTACTCAACTCACATTTGCAAAATAAATACCTTAAGCAATAAAACAGAGATCCCTTACTAATGACATCTTGCTACTCTTGAATCCATGCCTATATGTAAACTTGAAAGAGAATGGTGGTAATTTATAAATCAGTTCTATCTGGAAGCCAGTTTCTCACCTAGGCCATAAGCTTGTTCATTTCTTTCCAAATATCAGTTGAACACTTAACCAGTATGGATTAATGAATGTGATGTTGGATTGCAGTTGCTGAGGGGTGATTTACCAGATCCCAACTTATCCAAAGTGAAAGATACTCTTGAACAGCACACCCTTCAGGCTTTCTGTAGATACACAGAAGGATGGTCCCAGTCACCCAACCTAAGGAACTCACGGAGAGGACCAGGATATCCAGATAAAGGGGCTGTTGGGTGGTGGGAAACATCGGTCTGGCACTCAGAAGTCTGGGATGGAGAAATGGGTGTGTTGAGTGTTGTGGGGGGGGTGAGCTGAGCATTGTATTTCTTTGGGGGAATGAAACAGAACATGACCTCTGTGCCTTATTTCTTTTGTTTAAACCCTTCACTGCTTGATGTAACGTAAAAGTGTAGCTCTAGCTTGGCAATCCCATCATGTTCTCCCGGGTTTCTATCTGTGCCTTTGACCTTAGTGGTCATCCCTTGCCTGTACCACCCTTCCAAATTATTAAAATTAGCAAACAAAGTAACAGGGTTCATGATAGTATTTTCACATATATTATCACACCCTTTATAATATGTGCCCTTCTGCTATCTCTCCTATCCCTCCTCCCACCTCACTGCTTGCTTCTCTCTCCCTAATGCTTTCTTGGTGTGTGTGTGTGTAGATAGATAGATAGATAGATAGATATACAAATAAGTACATAGATAGGATACTTAGATAGGTAGATAGGAGGAGAGTTCAATCAGATTCCATAAGAGAGAAGATATGTACAATTTATTTTTCTCTCCCACCCTCATTGGGGAGGACTTTGTCTTGTTCTCTCTGCCCTCCTTTAGGCCTCTTCTTCCCTTTCATAGTCTTCCTTATATTCATATCATATATATGTATTGCCATATTTATATTTAAATCTAGATTATGCATGTGAAAAAAAATGAGATATTTGCTTTTCTGAGGCTGGCTCATTTCACTTAACATGATGGTCTTTAGTTTCACCCATTTTCTAGAAAATGACGTAATTTCATTCTGTATAGTTGAATAAAGTTCCATTGTGTCTATCTATTACTGTGGTGGTTTGAATGAGAATGGGCCCCATCAGCTCGTATATTTGAATACTTGGAACCCAGTTGGTGGAAATGTTTGGGAAGGATTAGGAGGTGTGGCCTTCATAGAAAGAGGTGTGTCACTGGGGTGGGCTTCGAGGTTTCAAAAGATTCATGCTGTCCCCAGAGTGCTCTCTGCCTCTTGTCTGTGGTTTGAGACGTGAGCTCTCCGATATTCCTGCTGACATGCTTTTGCTCCGCCATCATGAACTTTAACCCTCTGGAACTGTAAGCCTAACAAAACGCTTTCATCTGTAAGTTGCTTTGGTCATGGCGTCTTATCACAGCAGTAAAAAAGTAACTAATACAACCACAGTTCCTTCAGCCATTCATCTGTTCCTGGGCACCTAAGCACTTCAGAACCTTAGCGGCTGTGAATAATGCAACACGCATAGATTTGCAAATATCTCTGCTCAAATTACCCTTTGATCCAGATGTAGCCACATTCTAGAAACATCTGTCTTAGTTAGGGTTTGTATTGCTGCATCGAAACACCATGACTCAAGCAACTTGAAGAAGGAGGGGTTTGTTTGGCTTACACTTTCACAGCAATGCTCATCACTGAAGGAAGTCAGGACAGGATCCTGGAGGAGCTGATGCAGAAGCCATGGAGGGGTGCTGCTTACTGGCTTGCTCCCATGGCTTGGCTCAGCCTGCTTTTTTTTTTTTTTTAATAGAACCCATGACCACCAGCCCAGGGATGGCACCATCCACCATGGACTGGACCCTCCCTCATCAATTAAGAAAATGCCTTACAGCTGGACCTTAGAGAGGACTTTTCTCAATTAAGGTTCCCTCCTTTCAGATTTATCAAGTTGGCATAAACTAGCCAGGACAATTGACCTCTTGTCCACTTGACACACAAGCATCACTGTTTAACCATAACCATTCCTTTCTTGTTCACCCCCAAGATCACACATTAACATCAAAATCACAACATAAAACATTTTCCAAACATTAAAAGTCCCACAGTCTTTAAAAATCAAACACTTTAAAATTCAGTCTCTCAGGGCTGGAGAGATGACTCAGTAGTTAAGAATAGTTGCTGCTCTTCTGGAGGACCTGGGTTCAAATCCCAGTACCCACATAATGACTCACAACCGTTTATAACTGCAGTGCCAGGGGATCCACACCCTCTTCTCCATCCCCCCACACCCTGTGAACATCGCACGAATTTGGTAGACGGACATACTTACAGGTGAAACATTCATACACATAAAATAAAAACAAATCTTAATAAAAATTCAGTCTCAACCATGGGCTCCTGTAAATAAAAAAATAAAAAAATAAACAGTCACAATCTGAACAAAGCAAAAACCAAACTCTAAGAGTGCAAATAACTCAATGCCCAATGTCTAGGTTCTACTTACGATCTTCTGGGATCCTCCAAGAGCCTTGGGTCACTTCTCCTCCACCCTCTGCAGCGCACACAGCTTGTCTTCTAGGCTCAGATGGCTCCACACCGCTGCTGCTGCTGCTGTTCCTGGTGGTCCTCCCATGGTCCTGGCATCTCCAAAATGCCGAGGCCTTCTGCGGCAACTGGGCTGCACTTTGACCAACAGCCTCTTCTAGGCTCACTTCATGGTGCCAAGCCTCATCTTCTCTGCATGACCCCTTCAATCCTGTTCCTTCAGCTGCTCCTGGGGCTGCACCTTCGTCGGTGGCTACTCTGGGCCTCTCATAGTTCCCAGCCTCAGCTGTTCTCCACGGCCTCTTCGTGACTTCAAAACCAGTACCACCTGGGTGCCTCTCATCCTACCAAGTTTGGCTGCCAATGTAAGGTACAACCTTGGCCGCCTCGGGAACACGGCTTCTGTGTACTGACTCAAGAAACACTTCCCAGAAAATTTCACCTCAGTGATGCTGGTCTCTTCTTAATCATCATTAATTTCTGAGCTCCGGCTAACCATTGTCCCAGTGATGCAAAAAGATTCATTTGTCTGGTCTCTTGTTAATCATGGCTGCTTCTTCAGCCCCAGCTGACCAGAATGACAGAATATTAATTCAAAATAGTGAACGACCTTGATAGAGTCTGTAAACTTCCCTCTGAAACTTTAAAAGCCAGGCCTCCATCTCTCTCTCTGCATATTAAACCTAATACATCTCTAATTCTCTGGCCTTTTTCAGTCCCACTCACCACCATTTCCTTCCTTTAGTGATCCTCCAGGTTCTCCTCTGGATCTCTAAGGAACTGACCCATCCTAATATTATTATTATTACTGCTATGGGGAGTTTGAGATAAGTTCTCTCTGTGTAGCCCTGGTTGTCCTGGAACTCATTATTTAGATCAGGCTATCCTGGAACTCATAGATATCCAACTGCCTCAGCTTTCTGAGTGCTGAGATTAAAAACGTGTGCCACCATACTCAGTTTAACCAACGTTTTTGCTTTTTAATTCTTATTTCATGCATATGGGTGTTTTGCCTTCATGCATGTCTGAGTATCATGTGTGTGCCTGGTACTTGAAGAGACCAGAAGAGGGAATTGGATCTCCTGGACCTGGAGTCATAGATGGTTGTCAGGCACCCCAAAAAAGAATGAAAAGAGTTGGAGCTGAAGATGCGGTTCAGTGGCTAAGAGCACTTGTTGCTCTTGCAGGGGACCAGTTGAGTTCCCAGCACCCACACTGTGGCTCACAGCCGTCAGTGCTTCCAGGTCCAGGGGACCCAGTGCCCTCTTCTGACCTCCGTGAGCACCAGGCATGCACATTGTGCTGTGCTGTTGGGTGTTCTGTGTTGCTCGGTCAGTTGAAGAAAGAGGGTCACTCCAAGATGCAATTCAGGCTCTGTCACAGCAGGGAGGAACAGTTCCTATGAACTGACTGAACCCCAAACAGCCGGCAAAGGTGTATTTATTGATTGTTACACAAAGTTGTGTTTTGGGTAGAGCAAGTTCCTCATACCAAAGCCCCTGATCTAATCTGTATGTTTGTATGTTTGTTGTTTTTTTGTTTTGTTTTGTATTTCTGGTTTTTTTCGAGACAGGGTTTCTCTGTGTAGTTTTGGTGCCTGTCCTGGATGTCGCTCTGTAGACCAGGCTGAACTCGAACTCACAGAGATCCGCCTGGCTCTGCTTCCCAAGTGCTGGGATTAAAGGCGTGCGCCACCACCGCCCAGCCTAATCTGTATGTTTTCTGAAGAAAAGCAACACACCCCTGCAACCTTGGTCCTTATTGCGTACTCTTTGCAGGACCCAATAATGCAAGACACTCCAGGTGTGCCAGGACTGTCTTGTGACCAAAGTCATGCAAAGGCTGTAAAGCTCCTTTAGAAAAACAACTCTATAGATATCAGACAACTGTTTTCCACAATGATTTCTTCAAGACTTAAGTACTTGTAGCAAACAACTGTTCATTCATATGTTTAGCTTAGATTCAGTGAAAACAACTATTTCATTCTAATGCTTATCCTAGATACAATGACTCTACTAAGTTTTCCTCTACATCACATACATACCTACAGTCAGACAAAGCACTCATGTACATAAAATAAATCTAAAAGCTTTTTTTAAGAACTAAAAGAGCTAATATATTTGAGGTTAGCTGAGGCAATTTAGCAATGGGGTGTTGGGGAGAAAGAAAGAGAGGGAGAATATAAAGGGCTTGGTCCTGATCTGGCACATAATAAGCCATATATAAACACTGGCAAGTATCATTTCTGGCTCTTCTCCTTGCCCCCAAGTCCTCTGCACTCTGCCCTGCTTTTCCCCTTTGGTGTGTGTGTGTGTGTGTGTGTGTGTGTGTGTGTGTGTGTGTGTGTCTTTCCTCTGTGAACTCCTGTGTGTTGAGCTGCATTAATCCTGACCTCCTCTGAGGCCTCAGCTCCAATGCCATTTTCTTACTGATATCCAGAGCAGGAGAGCCCTGCTTTTTGTCAACTGCCAAAGCTTTTGCTGTTTTCCTCCACAATCTTCCCATGATCTATTTAAGGTAATCCTCCTTTAAGACTTCCCCTGACAGCCTTTAAGCTTGAGAGGGCAGAGGTTATGTCTGCCTGGCTCCCTCTGGGCCTCAGCACAATCCAGTTCACAGTAGGAATGCCTGAAACATTTGCAAAATGAATAAAGAAACAGAACACATAAAAGGCTTTTTTATTGAGCTGCAAGCTGCTATCCAAAAAACTAAACAGCACAATGACAAAGTGACAAAATCTAATGATTACTAGAGAAATCTGGTGCTAAATCTGTAAGAATATGTATTTTGTAACGGAACCTCCTCCTCAGTTGCTATACAACATATTGCTTCAAGTTGGCCATGCAACAAGTGTCTTCCAATCAAATGGAAATTAATTAAGCAGAAGAACCAGAAACTACCAGTGTAGATGGGAAATCACAAATAAATAAGGACTTGTTAAAACTTAATCCATGTTCATCCCCACAAAATAGACCTCAGATGAAAGAAAAGTTGACTAGGGAGCCTGCCTGATCCCAGAGAAATGTTAACTGGCTCTAGTTCAAGACAGGATTAAATATTTTCATAAACTGGCAAAACCAACTGTGCCAATCTGAGAAATCTGTTGCTAGTTTGAGGACTAACACGTGACAGTCATAAAAAAAAACAACTATTATTTTATTATCATGCAATGATCAAATACTTGGGAAATTATGATGGATAGCATCATGGTTCAAAGTAGGCACTACGGTGATTCTCTAGGGGAAAGTCTTACATGCTTTGTCCCCATAGGACCGAGGTAGTCTCTGAGAAGGAATGCCTTCCACCTCACCAACTGTCAGGCTAACGATTCCTTTCCTGTGTAATCGGCCTCAGAATACTTACCAGACGCTATCTCCCGGAAAAAATATGGTAATTTCCTAATCATGATTGGGGAAAATTAAGCAAAGCACTGGACTTGGGCTCCAGGAAAAAGCAAACTGGGGCAATTTCCAAAGAATCACTAGTGGCCAGAGGGCGGCAGAAGGGCTGGTTCAATGATCCCACAGGACCTAGGCCATTGGATACTGCCTCTCTCCATTATTGTGTTATTCAATAGTGCTTGGAAGCATCATTCTGAAAGTACGCCGCCAAATCCTGGACTACATTTCCCAGAGGGCTTTGCTCTTGGGCGGTTGCAATTGAATCGGGGTGTGACTAGGAAAGAGAAGCCATAGTCTGCCAGCGGCTTTGGAGCATCAGCCTCCTCTGGGCTACGGTGGTGCTGAGATGGTTGTGCTCCTGCTGCTCCTCTGTCTTCCCTTCATCCTCTACCTGGCCACGCCAAAAATCAGGTCTGTGCCAATGTATTGCCTTTTCTCTCCAGGTCTTTTTGAGAGGACAAGAATCCCCACTGAAGCTCATCTTTTTCCCTCCCTTTAAAAAAAAAAGACTAGGAAAACTCCCCGAGGAGTTCTTTAGATAGTCAGGATCTAGAGCTCAGTGGACTGCAGGCGGGATCCTGGTGCCCTGGATGTGGGCATGGAGAGACGCCAGACCCCAGGTGGTCGTGAACGGGCGCCCGGTCCCCAGCATCCTGCTTTGCTCCTCTGGCCTACTTTTCCTCTAGCACTACCTGCTTCTGGCTGGGGGAAGCCCGACAGCATGGCGGGCTTCAGACCCTAACACGGGGTGCAGCTCTGAACGCTATTTCCTCTACTCCCACGCTTAGAACCAGCCTTTGTCTAGCTGCTTGCTTTTAGCCCTTGAGGTAGTAGAGAGCGCTTGCTTGCACTTTTTGCTATCTGAACCCGACGCGAGTTTTATCCGTAGCCTCACTGCATGCTCCCTTTACTGTTATTCACTCCTCCGTGCAGATGTTAAAGGAAGAATTGAAAGGGGAGATTGCTTTCTTTTGCTCCAACGGGAGCAGGGTGTGTGTGTGTTTGCCTGAATTAGACTCCTAGGGACCAGGAGAGGAAGGACGGAGTGAAAGAAGGCGAAATGGTCTCTTAACCAGGTGTCAGATCAGCCCAAAACTGGCCATATACCGCCGGAGAATCAGAGGCGCGCTACACTAGGGGCAGCCCACTGATTGGTTCTGAGTAAGTCACCAGGAGTGACGGTGGACTAGTAATAATCGTCTCCTTCTTTCTAGCAGCATGGCTGTAGTTCCTATTGGACCTGAGGCTGTGCCCGACCCTCCTGTCATTTTTTACCGTAGTAAATGGTTTATTAAGGCCGGCTTCCCTCTCTTTTTACTTTTTCTTCTCTCCCTGATGGCCTTCTTCCATTTGTAGTTTTCCTTTCTCTCTGAATACTCAATAGTCCCACATGTAGTAGGCACACATGGACCTTGTACTCAGATGAAAACATGGATTTCTTTCCACCACCAGATCTTCATATCCACATAGAATCTGAACAGACTTGAACCGGAACTCCGTCCAGGGAGATGTTTCTGAGAAGACTACCCTCTAAGGACTTGATTATCCCCATGGGAGCTTGTGGGAGTGGGGCCAGAGTAGGGCTTTCATAGTTGATCGGATCTTTTGTTTTTGCTGATTACAGAGAAAGAACCAAGCACAGGTCCTGAGGATTTGACAGTGTTGACGCTCAATCTGAAGGGCTGTGAGAGACAGAGACAGAGAGAGGCCTGACCCCTGAGCAGAGAGGTTCAGTTGGCACCAGGCGTTAGTTTGCCTTAAGCAGTAGCCTCAGTGGCTGTTTGCATTTAGCAAGTTCAACAGAGCAGGTTGAAATGCTCTTTCAAAACACACCTCTTAGTCAACGGATGCTTTAGAGCAGGTTGAAATGCTCTTTCAAAACACACCTCTTAGTCAACGGATGCTTTAGAGCAGGTTGAAATGCTCTTTCAAAACACACCTCTTAGTCAACGGATGCTTTTAGTTCCAAGATTGTAGAGAAAAGAGACAGGGTTTCTCTGTGTAGTTTTTGGTGCCTGTCCTGGATTTCACTCTATAGACCAGGCTGGCCTTGAACTCACAGAGATCCGCCTGGCTCTGCCTCTCATGTGCTGGGATCAAAGGTGTGCACAACCACCACCCGGTTTATTATTCTATTACTAATGGGTGACCTTAGTAATCAAACCTGGGGCTTTGGACATGCTAAGAACATACTTTTACCCCAAGCTAAAGTCCAATACTCCTGGCCATATGTGTGTGTGTGTGTGTGTGTGTGTGTGTGTGTGTGTGTGTTTTAAATTTTATGTGCACTGGTGTTTTGCCTGCATGTATGTATGTCTGGGTGAGGGTGTCAGATCCCCTGAAACTGGAGTTGCATATAGCTGTGAGCCACCATGTCTGTGCTGGGAATTGAACTCTGGTCCTCTGAAAAGGCAGTCAGTGCTCTTAACCACTGAGCCATCTTTCCAGCACCTGTCTCATTCTTAATTTTTTTTAATGTGTGAATGATGTGTTATCTTTTTCTTATTGTTGACCTATATTCATAAGCTTATCTTTGAATTGGATTAGCCATTCTCAAGATTATAAAATGCCATTTGTCACAGATTGGCTTACAGAGATGAAGTTTCTTCTATTTGGTTGAGTCTTGTGATTTCCTAAGCCAAAAATGCCTGATGGGGAACTCAAACTGAAGTCAGGTGCCTGACCAATCAGTCAGCCAGGTCTTGTGCTTCAGGGAGCAGATAGAACTTTGTTTGTTTTAGTTTTTTGAGACAGCATCTCTATATCATCCTAGCTGTCCTGGAACTCACTATGTAGACCAGGCTGGCCTCGAACACACAAAGATCCCTCTGCCTCCGAAGTGCTGGGATCAAAGGCATGCGTCACCATGCCCAGCCAGATCTAACTTTTGTCTTTAAAATGCTATCACGTTTTGTCCTTAAAAAAGAGCATAAAATTTTTGTTTGTTTTCCTTTTTGAGACAGTTGCTTAGTAGCCCAGGCTGGCCTTGAACTCAATTCTTCTGTCTCCTAAGTGGTAAGATTAGACCTGGCTTAAGAGCAGAAGGCTGTCTTATTTCTTTCTTTTAAATTTTTTTTTAACATTTATTTGTTGTGTATATGTATTTATTGTATGTTGGGTGGGTACACATGGGTGTACCATGGCATATACATGGAGATCAGAGGACAACTCCCAGGAGTCAGTTCTCACTTTCCATCATGTCGGTCCTGGAGGCTGAACTGATGTTGACAGGCGTGGAGGCAAGCATGCTTACCTGCTAAGCCATCTTGCTGGCCTTGTCGCTTTTCACCTTAAGCTTATAAAAGAGTAACATTGAAAAAAATAAAAGCAAACTCAGCCTTGGGGTTGGAAGGCAGATGGGGTTGCAGGAGTCCTCAGCAGGAATGGATAACGAAGAACTGATATGTTCTCCTATGATTCTAGGAAAATGCTGTCCAGTGGGGTGTGTACATCTAATGTCCAGCTTCCCGGAAAGGTAGTCATAGTCACCGGCGCAAACACAGGCATTGGGAAGGAGACTGCCAAAGACCTGGCCCAAAGAGGCAAGTGCAAGTGTGCCTGCTCCCAACTTGCCCTGCTGATGTTTTATCCTTCATAGTGATTATCATATTCATTGTTTCTTCCCAGATTTTGAATGAAGAATACTCCAAGCACCTCGTTAATTTCCTATTATAGACGGAATCTAGTGTGGTGCTCTATATATAATGGGCATTTAACAAAAAAACTTAAAAAATAACAAATATCACTTCTATTTTTTTTCTTTGCTCATTTGCTTCATATACTACTGTTGTGACGTAAGGGATAAAAATTGCTGTTTTGTAAAATATCAGGAACATTCAGCATCTGTGTTCAGTCTCTCAAACCACTTGAAAATAGAGCTGACAATTTTTCCTTCGTTTGGTTGCCAGGAGCCCGTGTGTATTTAGCTTGCCGGGATGTCCAAAAGGGGGAACAGGTGGCTAGAGAGATCCAAGCCACCACCGGGAACAATCAGGTCCTGGTACGGAAACTGGACCTAGCTGATACCAAGTCTATCCGAGCCTTTGCCAAAGACTTCTTAGCTGGTAAGTGGAGACAAAGATTATATTATGACCATTGGGACATCATTTTATTTATATCATTATGTCAATATATTATGATCAAAGGGACACCTTCAGGATGCAGAAACAAACAGAGAACCTGTCTTAGTTACTTTTCTATTGCCATGATGAGATGCCATAACCAAGGCAACTTATAAAAGAAAGTGTTTAATGTTGTAGGGGGTTTTTGCTCTTTGGGGGGATCACCACCCAGCTCCCAAATAAATTCACACACGGAGGCTTATTATTACTTATGAATGCCCAGCCTTAGCTTGGCTTATTTCTAGCCAGCTTTCCTTATCTTAACTTATCCCATCTACCTTTGTCTCTGGGATTTTCCTGTTTTCTTACTTCTGTAAATCTTACTCTTACTCCATGGTTTGCTGTGTAGTTGGGTGGCTGGCCCTTCATGTCCTCCCCTTCTCTGGCTCCTTCTCCTTCTCCCTTTCCAGATTTCTCCCTCTATTTATTCTCTCTGCCTGACAGCCCCACCTACCCTTTCTCTTGCCTTGCTATTGGCTGTTCGGCTCTCTATTAGACCATCAGGTGTTTTAGACAGGCACAGTAACACAGCTTCACAGAGTTAAGCAAATGAAACATAAACAAAAGTAACACACCTTAAAACAACATTCTACTACAGTTTCATTTGGATTTCTCAGTTCCAGAAGGCTACAGTCCATGACCATTATAGCGAGGATCATGGCAGCAGGTAGGCAGGCATGGTGCTGGAGCAGTAGCTGAGAGATCACATCCTGATTGTAACCACAAGGCAGAAATAGTTAATTGGGAATGGTATGGGCTTTTGAAATTCCAAAACCCAACCCCAGTAACATACCTTCTCCAACAAGACCACACCTCCTTATCTTCCCCAAAGAGTTCCACCAACTAGCGATCAAGTATTCAAATACATGAGCCTATGGGAGCCGCTCTCATTCAGACCACCACAGAGCCCCAAACCCACAACTGGGAGCAAGAGCTAAAGTCAAACTGTAGCAGGAACATCAGAACTCAATGTGAGCTGGGCTTGGTAGGGTCTGTCATAAACATCCATGCTGGAATAGGAAAGCGATGAGGCCTCAGGCCTTTGAGAGCTGGAGCTGTATAAAAGGTTGAGATTCATAGAAAGCCATTTGGTCCTTGATATAAGTACTAACGAGAAAAACAAAACCCTGGCTACCGCCTCTGGGCCATAATAAAGCAGCTCACTCTTTCTTAGTATATTGGATACTTTTCTCTTGCTGCGATAAGATACTATGACCAAGTCAACTTACAGTAGAAAGCACTTAATTGGGTTTACAGTTCCGGAAGGTTAGAGTCCATGATTACAGAGCAAAGTCATGGCAGCGGGAACAGCCGGGAGCTCACATCTTGAACTATAAGCAGGACACAGAAAGTGTCCTGGGAACGGCATGAGTCTTTTGAAACCTCAAAACCTGTCCCCAGTGACATACTTCCTCCAGCAAGGCCACACTGCCTAATTCTCTCCAAAAAGCTACCAACTGGGGACCAAGTATTCAAGTGCCTGAGATGTATGGGGGACATCTGATTCAAACACACAGTTAGATCTGGATCGATGAAAGAAGGAAGGGTGGTGATCTGCAAGAAATTAGAATCCAAGCTGATATGGTGAAGTCAGTCTACTAAGCGTTGTAGCATCTTAATCTAAAAACCTGTGGGGCCCACAAGATGGCTCAGCAGGTGAAGGCGCCTGCTTCCCCGTGGTGGAAGGAGAGAATTAGCTCCCCCAAGTTGTCCTCTGACCTGTACACGCGCTCCATGTCGTGTATTCTCTCTCACTCAAATAAACAAATGCAGAAACGTTGTTTAGAAAGCTGTGGGTATTTCACCAAAAATACACCCACGAGTACTGTTCGGGTATGTCCCACCCCCATCACCCAGGGATCTAGACTGCTTAAGGAAGGGAGCTTCCACCCACAGGGGTTTACAGTCATGAATTACAAATCACCCAGGAAATGAACTACCAGAGAGAAGTGGCAGGTTTCTTTGGGGGCCCAAATCCTAGACGTATCAGTGCTTATGGAGCATCTTTTTCCTGCTGACTTCTACATCTTCCCATTCAGCTTGGGAAGTCTTTCTGTTGGGAGAGATGGACAGAACACTTCCCCAAGACAATGAGTGAGGAGCTTTTGGAGAGCCTGGACATACTATTCTGTGGTGGGAAATAGAATTTTGCCCTGTAAAAGTGGGTAAGATCAGCCCTAGTCTTACCATATAAAACAATAACAAACTGAAAGGGGAGATGGGAAAAAGAGTGGAGTCTTACAAGGAAACCAATACACAGTAGCAGGAGGGGATAGAGGGAGAAGGTGGAGTCTTACACCCCTGCTTTCATGCCCCCTCCTTGGAGGCCTAGGCCTGGGTTGTGAGGACGATTTCTGAGACGTGAAAGCCATGGCTGTTTTCTCTTCCCGCAGAGGAAAAGCACCTGCACATTCTGATCAACAATGCAGGAGTGATGATGTGTCCCTACTCTAAGACGGCAGATGGCTTTGAGATGCACATTGGAGTCAACCACTTGGGTGAGAAGTCTCTCCTCAGTCCAAAGCCAGAGGGGACCTAAACTCTTTTGGAACATCTGGGGTCAGATCGAACCTTCTCTGTGGAATCATTGGGGCCGAGGGCTAACCAGCCCTGAGGTCTGCTCCAAGTTCTGCCTACTGTACATACATACATATGTAAAAACATACATACATACATGCATACATACACATGTGTGTATTACTGTGTAGGTGTATGCTACATGTATGTATTTGTCTACAGAAGCAGAAATAAAGCATCAGATCCCCTGGAGCTGGAGTTCCAGGTGGTTGTGAGCCTCCACATATGGGTGCTGGGAACCAGACGGGTCCTCTGGAAGACCAGCAAGCACTCTTCCCCCCCTCTTTTTTTTTTAGTTTCTCGAGACAGGGTTTCTCTGTGTAGCTTTGCGCCTTTCCTGGAACTCGCTTTGGAGACCAGGCTGGCCTCGAACTCACAGAGATCCGCCTGGCTCTGCCTCCCGAGTGCTGGGATTAAAGGCGTGCGCCACCACCGACTGGCCCGCCAGCAAGCACTCCTAACTGCTGAGCCACCTCTCCAAGTCCTCTCCCTACTTTTTAAATCTGTGATTCCGATTTGGCTTCTGTTGGGGGTAGATTTGAATGGCTTGACTAGATTGAGGGATGTGTTGCCATTCTTATGAATAATCTTTATGGTCAGCATCAGGTGGAGGCCATGTTCTCTTCGTGTTCATTTGTTGGGGGACAAGGTCTTGCTCTGTAGCCCAGATTACCTTCCAGCTCGTGATCTTTCTGCCTCGGCCTCCTGAGTGTGGCTCACTCAGCGCTGTCAACATGAAACAGGACTCATATTCTTAGCACAGACCTGCCTTGTGTAAGGGTGTCTCATGTCTTTGGCTGCTTCTGTTTCCTTAAATCCCCTCTGAACCTGTTCTCTAATTTACAACGGAAGGCTGCAGCGGTGGGCCTCGATCCCGAATGCCACCTCACCTCTCACAGAGCTGAGCTCTGCTGTCCACTGCGCTGCTTACCCAACCCGGGCGCTCAACAACTCTGATAACCCTGCTTTCTCCCGACAGGTCACTTCCTCTTGACCCATTTGCTGCTCGAAAAACTGAAGGACTCAGCCCCATCAAGGATAGTCAATGTGTCTTCCTTGGCACACCATCTGGGAAGGATCCACTTCCATAACCTGCAGGGGGAGAAGTTCTACAGTGCGGCTCTGGCTTACTGCCACAGCAAATTAGCCAACGTTCTCTTCACTCAGGAGCTGGCCAGGAGGCTGAAAGGTGAGTGGGGAGTGAGCAGTGTGAGAGGCAAGAGTGAGCGGGGAAATAGTGAAAAGCCACAAGATGGGGACTCTTTTTCCAGAGCCCGTCACCTAAACAGAAACTGCTTCCATGAGTATAAAGGCATGGTTTTGTAAGTCGCCCACATTGACTATTGGAGGTGGCTGGCTGGGGTCAGGGAAATTCTGACTCTGAATCTGAAGCCTTGGCCCCACTGCTTACTGCTGTGTGGCCTGCAGGAAGTTACTGAGATTTCCAAGATCTAGTTCCTCCTAGGTACAGTTCGGACTGCTTCCTGGGTTGCTGTCATAATCCATGCTGTCCTCACAAGCAAGTCAGAGTTTCTCACTTCTAGTGATAAGTGAGATGGAACTTAATAGCAGACATTAGTAGGAAGCATAGACCGGGATTGGTGGACACGGGGAGGGGGCATCTCTCTAATAGCAAAGGGTCAAATAAGGGGCTGGAGAGATGGCTTAGCAGTTCAGAGCACTTGTTGCTTTTGTAAAGGACCCAGGATCAGTTGTCAGCAGCCACATGGTGGCTCAACCATCCACAATTCCAGTTCCAGGAGATCTGATCCCTTCTTCTGACCTCCTTGGGTACCAGACACACATGTGGGGTATATACCTGCAGGCAAAACACAACAACAACAACAAAAATAACTTTTTTTAAAATAAAAGGGAAAATATATTTGAGAAGGGGGATCTCTAGTCCTAAGTAAACAGAGGTCGTTAGCACCGTCTACTGTGCATTTCTGATAACGAGAAAGGGAATCTAGGATGGGCAGTGCTAGGAGTTGAGCCAGACAGAATTCAAGCTCGAGGAATCAGGAGCTAGAGCCCCACCGTTGAAGCAGTAATCAGACCACACGGACAGCGGCAAAGCAGGAAGGATGAGAGGAAGGAATCCGGTGGTCAGCTCAGCCCCGATGCCGAGTCTGTGCCCAGGGCCAGGCATCCTTTATCAGACCAGGATGGGTCAGGAGAAACGGAAGTAAGAACCACTAAGGAAGTTAAGATGACCCAGAGGTAGAGACCTGCATCCAGGGTGAGAGTTAGGTAAAAGCAGAGTGTACGCCAGTGAGGGACCCTAGCAGCTGTGATGATTAAGTGGAAAATAGTGGTATGCTACAGGAACCCTGATGCCAGGGAAGTCCATCATCCATGCCACAGACGTGCATCCCATGTCCTAGTTAGGGTGTGGGGATGAAGCACAGGACAAGACAGGCTCAGGTACTTCCTTGACTTGGCTTACATCTAATGGGGGAGAGAGATGGTAACAAGTGTTTGTATAAGCCACACATGTAAAGCCACTCTAGTTCTGTGTGAATAGCACTCACTGTAAAGAAGTTCAGATAGTTTAGATGCACACTAAAGACAAAAAGCCTCCACTCATCCACATCCTTCCAGTTACCATTGTCGGCAGCTGCCAGTCATTTTTCCCAAGCGTTTTCTCTGTGTGTGTCATACATGAGGCACTACAGCTCTAACAAGATCTCAGTGGTCTTTCCATGTAATCAATACAAATTTACCCCCATTCAAAGGAACAGTTTGGGGTGTAGATTTATAAATGTGAGCATACAGCAGTTAAGAGTTCTTGCTGCTCTTCCAGAGGATCCAAGTTCAGTCCCTGCCTATAACCCCAGCTCCAGGGTGTCTTCTGGCCTTTCCATGTACCCACACACGGCATACACACAGAGAAACACACATATACGCAAAATAAAATAGGAATAAATTTTTTTTTAAAAAGTGTCAGCATCAGCCAGGCAGTGGTGGTGCACACCTTTATTCCCAGCACTCAGGAGGCAGGACAATCTCTTGAGTTTGAGGCTAGCCTGGTCTATAGAGTGAGTTATAGAATAGCCAGAGCTACAAAACAAAACCCTATTTCAAAAAACAAAAACAAAAAACAAAACAAAACAAAAGGCATGAGCATCATAAAATTGTAAGATGTGTGATGTCATCATCACAAGTGTAGATTCTTGTTGGGGGCCGGGGGGTCATATGTGTCTTCCCATGCCTTGCTCTCTTTGGCTAGTTGGTAAAATTGAGTCTTATCTTCCTTCTTGACATGACACCCTCCTGCACCAGGCTCTGGAGTGACAACGTATTCTGTCCACCCTGGCACAGTCCATTCTGAATTGACTCGGCACTCGTTGTTCATGAGATGGATGTGGCAGCTTTTCTTCCTTTTCATCAAGACCCCTCAGCAGGGGGCCCAGACAAGCCTCTACTGTGCCTTAACAGAAGGTCTCGAGAGCCTAAGTGGCAGTTACTTCAGGTATGAATGTATCTGTCTTTGGAAATGAGTTGTTACTGTTTAAGGGAAAAACTTGGGTTTGTCTGGTGTGTTATATGCTTTGTATGAAGTGTATTTCCCAGAGTTGGAGACGAGGCTGTTCTCGGCACAGGCTGCTCTTCCAGAGGTCCTGGGTTCCATTCTCCACACCCAGTTACAGCTGTCCGTAACTCTAGTTCCAGGGAATCTGACACTCTCTTCTGGCCACCAGGGGCACCAGGCATGGACATGTGCACAGACATACAGACAGATAAATAAATACTCATACCTATGAAAATAACAATACATTTTTAAAAATCTAAGTACATTTTTTTTTTTTTTTTTTTTTTTTTTTTTTTTTTTTTGGTTTTTCGAGACAGGGTTTCTCTGTGTAGCTTTGCGCCTTTCCTGGAACTCACTTGGTAGCCCAGGCTGGCCTCGAACTCACAGAGATCCGCCTGCCTCTGCCTCCCCAGCGCTGGGATTAAAGGCATGTGCCACCACCGCCTGGTGCCTGTTCACATTTTTGTAGTACCTGCGAGGTTTAACTTTATTTCTATGCCATCTTTTATAGTAATAATTATGTTTTCTCTGTTTCTGTTCTCTCTTTCTCTCTCATGTCAATCCTATTTTCCTCCTTTTTTTGGACCCCAACTTCTCTTTTGTTTTTAATTTGTATTTCTCTGTTATCTTCAAGATTGAAATAGTATCAATAGATTCCCTTCCATTTTGTTTTATTATTTTCTCAGGGCTGGGAATGGAAACCAGGGCCTCTTGCAATGTTAAGGCAAGTGCTCTAGCTTTGTTATATCCCCCGCCCTGTTTTTTTTTTTTTGTGTGTGTGTGTGTGTTGTGTGCATGTTAGTGTGTGCAAAGGTGCGTGTGTGTCAGTACATGTGAAAACCAGAGGATAACTTCAGGCCATCCACCTTTTGAAGAGGCTGGGACACAGAACGACAAGATTTCTCTTTAGCTTGAGACATGCCAAGGTAGACTAACTGGCCAGTGAACCCCAGGAACCCACCTGTCTCAATCCCCTAGCCCTGGGATTACAAGCACGTACCACCACATCTGGCTTTTTTTTTTTTTTCACATGAGTCCTTATGCTTGCAAGGCATGCATACACTAAGCTAATTCTCCAGTCCTATTTTCTATTTATTTATTTTTTGAGACACAGTCTTTCTGTTTAGCCCAAACTGACCCCAAATTCACAATCTGTCTGCTTCTGCCTCAACTTTTATCGTGGAATGTTTTGAACATATGCACACGTAGAATATATAGCATATTAATCCCATCTGTACCCGCTATCCAGCCTCAGCTGTCAATAACCATGGCCAAACCTGTCCCATCCCCATCCTCAGCTCGTCACCATATTTTTAGTAAGAAAATAGTAAGAAGACATAGATCAAACTTCTAACGTGTTTTACCTCCACCTTCAAGATATTGTGGAAATCTACATTTTTGAGAAGAGGCTGTGGATAGTATTAGATTGGAAAGATGAGTAAGCAGATGATAAAAGCTAATAATGCCAGACTTGGGGAGGAGCCCTAGAAGTTAGTTCAACAGAGAGATAGAATCTGATCTGTGATTTAGGGGAAGAAAAAGAAAAGAGAAGAAAAGAAAAAGCTTTTTTTTTTTTTTTTTTTTAAATAAATGAATGAACAAGTAACCCAGTAAGACACAGAGTTTCAAGTAATGAGAACTGGAATGAAAACGAAGTTTACAAGGGAGAGGTCTGAATTTTAGGGGGTGCCTATGAGTGTGGGGCTGGAGGAGGATTTGGTAACCCAGTTTCACATCCGTGGTACTAGGAGGTTGATGAGAACATGAACCGAGAAACAGCATGGGGAAAGAGGACATGTGACTTAAAGATCTTGAATTCCAAGGCAGTGGGCATGGATTCTGGCTGACAAGGCAGAAGGAAATGTACCACAGTGTTAGAGGGGTTGGCTCTACGTCTACAGGGAAGACCGCAGGGCCAACTTGGAATGGTCAATGAAAACTCCACTGTCTGACACACCCCACTGGGAACTGTTTTGGGAGGGTGTGACACCAACTGTCGAGTCTTAATCCCCTTGTTTCCTATTCACTCTCCAAAGAGGACAAGTTGGTTAGGAGGGTAAGCTTGCCATCGCCAAAAAAATTAAAAATGAAATGGATAGTCAGTTGAAGTGACAGTTGAGACTGTATGTGTCTCATATGTGATATCTGCATGCCACACAATGCACAGCAGTCAGTGGGAAATGAGGATCTGAAGTTTAAGAACTATATAAACTGTAGAAGCACCATACACTAGACAAATACATAGCTCTGTGCATTGCAATGATTTTTTTTTTTTAGATGTGGTCTCACTATGTAGACTAAAACTTGCTGTGTAGACCAGGCTGACCTTAAAGAGAGGCCTCTACCTCCCACAGTGCTGGAATTATAGGTGTGCATCACCACATCAGCCTCTTATTTATTTATTTATTTAGAGACATGGTCTCTTGTAGCCCACACTGGCCTGAAGCTCACTCTATAGATGAGGCTGGCCTTGAACTCCTAATCCTCCTGCCTCTGATTCCCAGATGCTGGGATTACAGGTGCGCACTAGCACACGTGGTGACTGAACTGACTTGTAAGAAATTTTTCTCATGCTGTGGACATGACTTTTACTTCACTTGACCTCGCAGCAGTCATATAGATCGGTACCTAGACGCGAGCGTAGGAGTCTGTTTGAATTGAGGCCCCGGCTGTTTTAGTGGCTCTTCCCTTGGCCTGGTTTTACTAATCTGCTTCCTGTCTCTAAGGATCTGCCTATTCTGGATGTTCTCTATAAATGGAATCGTACAACTAGAATCTTCTGTGTCTTCTTTCACTTAACCCTACTGTTTTCAAGTTTCATCCATGCCCAAACATATGTCATTACTTAATCACTTTTTAATTACAAAGAATATTTCATTGTATGGACATAGCATCATATATCATGCATAAAATGAACATACTATTCTGCTTTCTGACTATTTACATATACTCTAAACATTCATATCATTTTTATTTTACTATTATTATTTGCTTGCTTTCATTTTAGCTTTTCAGACGGGGCTGGCCTGGAACTTGTGGCAATCCTCCTATCTCAGCTTCCCAAATGCCGGGATTATAGGTGTGAGCTACAATGTCCCAGCTCTATTTTTTGGTTTTGTGTTGGCTTTTGGGACAGGTTTTCACTCTGTATTTTGGCTGGCCTTGAACTTTCTAAGTAACCCAGGCAGGCCTTGAACTTATGATTCTCCTGCCTCTGCCTCCTGAATACTTGAATTAAAGTCATATACCACCATACCTGGCCCATGTAGAAATTTTCGTATGGACATTCCTTCTGGTGTGAGGTGGAATTTCTGAGTGAACTGCGGAGGAACTACCGCCCTTTTCCAAAGTGGCTGTCGTATTTTGCTGGACACTGGCAGTGTATGACAGTTTTGGTTTCTCCACAGTCGTGGACACTTGTCCCACCTCCTGGTCTTGGCCATCCTGGTGCATATGAAATAGAAGCTTGTCCCTGTCACTTCCCTGCTGCTGTAGTCTAGATACAAGTCCTTTATCAGATATATGATTTGCATATGTATTTTCATATTTTGTGAATTATCATTTCACCTTTTTTTTTTCTTTCCCCGAGACAGGGTTTCTCTGTGTAGCTTTGCGCCTTTCCTGGAACTTGCTTTGTAGACCAGGGTGGCCTTGAACTCACAGAGATCCGCCTGCCTCTGCCTCCCCCGAGTGCTGGGATTAAAGGTGTGTGCCCCCCCGCCCGGCTCATTTCACTTTTTTTAATAGTATCCTTTGAACCTTAAACACATTTAACTTATGACGTGTGTGTGTGTGTGTGTGTGTGTGTGTGTGTGTGTGTGTGTGTGTTGCTAGGATTGAACCCAGAGCTTCAATCACTGAGCTACATCCCTAATCTAAGTGTTTAATTTTAATTTTGACTAAGTCCAATTTATCATTTTTCTTTGTCAGATGGGATTTTGGTGTCATATCCAAGAAACCATTGCCTAATCTGCGGTCACAAGGATATACTACTGTACTGTATTTCCTTCTAACCGTTTTACAGCGTTAACATTACAGTGAGGGCTAAGAGCCATTCCAGTTAATTTTTTAATGTGACACAATATAAAGGCCCATGTTGGTGACTTTCCTCCTTGCTGTGACCAAGTAGCTGACGAGATGGAGGAAGGGTTCACAGAGATGCACAGTTCAGAGAGGAGTGGCTAGGTCCTGGAGAACAACACGAATGCCTATTGACCTGTGGCCAACCTTGCAAGTTGAAAGAACTTCTGATTCTTTTTATACCTGTGTTGGGGAGGAAGTCTTGCTGGGTAAGGCTTTGAACCTCCTACAACTGTAGGGATGAGGATGGAGTTGTTCACTCTTGGTGATATGGGGAGGTCAGCTGTCCTCAGAGGAGTCTTTTCTAACTGCAAACAAAGTTTAAATGTAAAGCAGAGTTTCTGAGCCGCAACACTTGTCCTGTCTTGTGGGAGGCTGCCCTGTGCACAGTAAGATCTTGGGCAGCCTGCCTTCCCCCTGCTAGATGCTGGTAGACCCCTGTCCATTGTGAAAACCATAACTGTAGTCAGACATTACCAAGTTTCCTTGGGAGGGATGTCACCCTTGATTGAGAACCACTGTCCTGGAGGACAAAGCAGGGATAAAGGACAAGGACAATCCCAGCATGAGGATGTGCTAGAGGGGACAGGGAGGTTGCTCAGTTGGTAAACACTTTGCGTTTGTCCAGAGTTACTCTGCTCGGTGTTCCCACCGAGCATTTCTTACAGGATCGTTGGATAAAATGATTTAACTAGCACATCTCATATGAGGACCTAAGATCATTCACCAGAACCCACAGCAAAGTCAAGTGCAGTGGTACACACCTGTAATCCCAGCACTGGGAGGCAGAGACAGGAACATCGCTGAGGCTTGCGGGCCAGCCAGTCTAGCTGAATTGGTGACCTCTAGTTCAGTGAGAGACCCTGTCCTAAAAATAAGGCAGATTGAGGAAGTCATTTGACATCAACCTCTGCCTTCCACATACCTGAGTACACACATGACATGTGCACACATGCACATGCGTATGCACATGTATGCACACACAACATGTACCAGATGCAGGGAATTTTAAATGACTAAAAGGATTGTCCTTGATACAAAGCTTGGATACCTGTCATGCAGAAAAGGCATGTGAATACCTTTCTGTGGCTTGACTGTGTCCTCAACACAACAGTGTTGACCAGAACCATCAAGATCGGCATTATTGCCATTATGACAGAGTGGGTTTGGTATTATGAAAGTAGCTTCCTCTCACTCCTGCCCAGGTCCCCTGGTGACAGGGCTTCTAGCAGGCCAGGCAGTGCTCAGCCGCTGAGCTGGCTTCCCCAGCCTTCTTCACTCATGTTCCGATGCCTTCTGCAGCCACTGTGAACACCGGGACCTTAGCTCCTGCACACTGTCTGAGGCCTTGAAGGGTAGACCTTGTGGCCTCATTTGAAATAGATGGAGCTGTCCAGGTGTCAGGGAGGCACTGATCACATTGTATAACAGACAAAGCATTCTGATTAGAGATGGTATAGGGAGAAGATCGAACTATTTTCTTGGGGGAAAGACTGGAGAGTAGGTTGGATGTGGTGGCATATACCTATAATCCCAGCATTTCAGGGGAGGGCACAGAGGCAGACAGATCGTGAGTTTGAAGGCAGGCTGGGCCACAGAACAAGTGTTCCAGGCCAGCCTGGGCTACATAGAGGGATGCAAACCAACAGAAGGACCAGGGAATGAATGGGACAGCACTGTCCCCGTGAAGTACCTGGGGGCCTGTGAACACTAGACTGCATTCCTGTCATATTTTTCATTCTAGGCAAAAAGCAAATTCCATTCTTTTTTTTGGGGGGGGGGGCAGGTTTCGAGACAGTGTTTCTTTGTGTAGCCCTGGCTGTCCTGGAACTAGTAATGTAGACTCTAACTCACAGAGATCCACCTACCTCTGCCTCTCGAGTGCTGGGATTAAAGACGTGTGCCACTATCACCCAGCACAAATTCTATTCTTAACCCTCTGTTCAAATCTCTGTTTCCCTTCCAGTGATTGTCACTTGGCATGGGTCTCCGGCCAAGCTCGTAATGAGACAATAGCCAGGCGGCTGTGGGATGTCAGCTGTGACCTGCTGGGCCTCCCTACAGATTGGTAAGTGCTAGTTTGGACTCAGAGAAGATTGGAAGAGATGATGATTGTCCTTCAAAGTGGCCAAAACCTTGAGCACGAAGAGCAGAACTTCGAGCCTTGCCTGCTTGGTCTCCATCCAGTGAAATCCCAGTACACTGCCAGGTTCTTCAAAACGTTTTGAGTTTGTACTGACTTACTTTGTTCCTGTACCTGCTGACATTTCTAGTGCTACCTATCACGCACTAAGATAGAGGACCCTCAAATGACCCACGCAGCTCCTGGTTTCCTTTGGAAACCCATTCCTAGGAGAATGGAAACCCTAGAAGGATCGGTGCATGGCAATATGGATTAGATAGAGCTCCTCCCAGCCAACCAAACTTTCCTTGAAGAGCTCCACTGCCACATCAGCTGAACCCCCGGAGTCCAGTGACTTGGCTCAAGAGCAAGGCTTTGTGGCCCCAACGTCTGGCCACTTAGAGGAAAGTCTTCACTAAATCTGGCAGTCTGAAGCATTTGCTACTGAAACACTTTCCCATGTCCAGATCACAGATGAGCTTCCTTCTCTAAGAAGTTTGTGGAATTTGAAGGGCAGAAATAAAAATAAAGTCCAACTGTCATTTCCCACTGTTTCTCAGCCCAGTGAGGAGGTAATGAAGCCTTATGAGAAGATAGGTCACTTGGCTTCAGTTACTGACTCCAGACCCGTGGAGGCCTCTTTTTTTGTACCTTTGTTTCTCTTAGGAAACAGAAAAGGCAAAGCCTTTTCACTATCACTGTGCTGGCCTTTGTGTGTCTCCTTGTGCATTCATGCAGTTGAGAGTGTTTCCACAAAATTCACGGCAGCTACAAAGGAAAAGTCCTAAGTCAGACTATAGTTTAGACAGATGACCAGAGGTGGAGCAAACCCATGTGGCGTCTTCGATATTACTGAGTATGGCTGCAAAGAGAGGGAGACACTGTACATGTTGTAATCAGTCACTGAGAAGCACAGATGCGGCAGGGAAGAAGTTTTAAAAAAGAAAAATCCTGGGAGGTAATCCATGATAGGAAGGGATCAGAACTACACAGAGAAACCCTGTCTCAAAGAAACCAAAAAAAAAAAAAAGAAAAGAAAGAAAGAAAGCTCACTCTGTGTGTGTGTGTGTGTATGTGCGTGTGAAAAGTCCAAAGCACAAGAGTAAAAAATTAACAAGTCTTTATTTATCCTAAGGTCTGACACTGGTAATTATAGTCAATACATAATCTCTCAGAGCATATCTTTATACTAGCTTAACAATATTAAGGTGTCAGTTTGGGGGGGGAGTTGTGAAGAGATGAGATGACTTAGCACTGGCTGCTGCTCCAGAGGACCCTGGTTCAATTCCTAGGACCTACATGGCAGCTCCCAACCATCTCTAGCCTCAGTTCTACAGGATCCCACACCCTCGTCTCCCTCCATGGGCATTGTCCAGATGTGGTGCACTGTCCAGATGAGGTACACTGTGCAGATGTACTGCACTGTGCAGATGTGGTGCACTGTACAGATGTGCACTGTGCAGATGTGCTGCACTGTACAGATGTGGTGCACAGGTGCACAAGCAGGCACTCACACTTGAATCATTTTGTTAAGAAAAAGAAAAGATGTCGATCTTGGGAATGGACGCGAGTGCTTTCCTGGCATGTGTGAGGCTCTGGGTTGGATCCCAGCACTGCAAAAGAAACTAGAGATGGCTTCCACTGACTTAGAGTCTGCGCTTTATTTGGAGAGCTTTACCAGCAAAGGGAGTCAGGAATTCCTCACGTCCCATCACTTGTTTGGAGGATGTTACTGTAGAGCATTTGCCATCTTCTTGGGCTGACAATTATATTTTCACTGGAATAGGTAAGATTGATAGGACCACAATCTTTAACTTCTAATATTTATAAATTAATAATTTGGGTGGGTTTTTTTCTGACCATTAAACTATATACTTAAAAATGAGCTTATGGGGAAATTGGAAAACTTTTGGTAATGCAGCAAATAACTGAATTAATATTTTACTTAATTTATATTCAACTGTCAATGAAAATAAAGAGTCTTTTCAATTATCATGTTTTTAGTTCCAGATTATAACAGTAAAAATTAAAACAAAGTTTAATTGTAGTTTAAAGAAAACACTTACTGTGGTTATGCAGCTATTTCCCATTCTAATGGATGATGTGTCCCAGAATCATTACAGTACAAATGCAATTCACATGCCTTAATTTGGGTTGTGATCATCAGACCAATCATCAAATCTATTTCCTACTTACCTTTCATGCCACTATCTAAAGGTCACTGTTTCCACAGCTCTTGGTCATGGCAGGCTCTCCTTGTTTATACCTCTTTATTTCTGTGACAAAAATATAAGGCTTGGGGCTGAAGAGAAGGCACAGCTCTTAGGATCACATGACTCTTACATGGCAGCTCACAACCACCAGTGACTCCAGCTCCAGGGGACCCAACACCCTCTTCTGGGCTCCACAGGCAGTACACTTGTATGCATACATATACACTTAAATATAAATATTTTAATTTTATTTTTGAGGCAGGATTTCTCTGTGTAGCACTGGCTATTCTGGAACTTGCTCTGTAGACCAGGCTGGCCTGAACTCAGTGATGTACCTGCCTCTGCCTCCCAAGTGCTGGGATTAAAAGTGTGTGACACCACTCCTGACCAATCTTTTAACTTATAAGAAAAAGGAATATAAGGCTTTGCACCACCACTAACAATCCCAGATTTTATCTCTGCACAATGCATATTACATTTTATTTATTGAATTCAATGGTTATTGAATTCAAGCTAGTAAAACCTAGGGCCTCAAAGACAAAAATCACCAAAACATTCCCCAAGGAACCTGCTCCCCTACACATCTTGGAAAATGGAATGTAGGACTTTGCTTATGCTAGATAAGCGTTGTACCCCTCAATTGCACCCTCAGCCTCATATATATCTTTCCATGCACAAATACTGAGCCCTCACACAAACCATACCATCAGTATACATAGGAACTAATTCCTATGGAAAGTCAGAAGTCATGATTGTTGATATATTTCACTTAACGGCAGATAAGACGCAGTAAGACGGCTCTGCCTTCCACACCAGATCATAAATTACCCAAGCGCAGAGACAAAAATCTATTTTGTTCAACATACGACTTGGCCTTTGCACAATGTCTGTGCTTAACCTGTGGTGAGAGCCTAATGAACTAGACGGGCTCAGCCCCTAGAAGCTGTGACTGTATTTTGGGATCACACAGCCCAGTTTCCTCTTGTGAAAGCATGTGACCCTGGCCACTTATAGTCTCCCCAATATTAGTGTTTTACCATCCGAGGGCAGGCATGACTCGGCTCACCTAACAATCTAGGGCTAAGAGTGAACATTTAGTCGAAGTCAGGGGGCAGAACGAACTGCGGTGACAGCGAGGATGAAGCCGAGGCTCCTGTGCTTTCCAGTCACTGCGCAACAGGGCTGGCCTTCCACGCCCCTGCACCGTGTGACCCATCAGCCGAGCACCCTCACTTAACTACAACCCCCAGCATGCACTGCAGGGCCGGCGGGCCCGGATGAGGCGGCCGAGGCGCCCGTCCCGCGGGCCCCCTCGGGCATCTTTGCCTTGGTACCTCCCCAGCCCCGGCTGGCTGTCTCCAGGTCGGAGACGGCTGCTGGTCCCCCGCGCGGCGCCGGGCCCCTGAAGGAGCGGGGAGTCGTCCCCGCCCCGGCTTTCCGTCAGGCTTTGGCGCCTGGCGCCCGCGCGGTGACAGCAGGGGGAGGGCGTCCGGCGTGGAGGACCCCGGAAGCGCCTGGTTCCGGGCCGCCCAGGTCCGGCGGTCGCGGTGATGGCTTCGGGACCCGGCAGCTGAGCGCCGAAGTGGGAGTGGGCCCCGCGCCCGGAGTCTCAGAGGCCGACGCTCACGTGCAGCTTGCGCCATGGCCACCTCCGCCGCCTCCTCCGAGCATTTCGAGAAGCTGCATGAGATCTTCCGCGGCCTCCTTGAAGACCTACGAGCGGTGCCCGAGCGGCTGCTGGGGACCGCGGGGACCGGTGAGGCGGGGGCGGGACCAGACCGGGAGAACTCCGCCCGGTGCTGTCCTCCCAGATGCGAACCCGGGTTCCCCGCTTCCCCTTCGGACACGCCCCCTGCTGCGGGACCAGACCAGGAGAACTCCGCCCGGTGCTGTCCTCCCCAAAGCGAACCCGGGTTCCCCGCTTCCCATTCGGACACGTCTCCTGCTGCCCCTTGGCGTGACGGGGGGCGTGCAAAGGGATGGACATTAGGGTGTCGTCTCAGGGATCCTCTCATGTCCTAGCCCCCCAAATTCTCAGTTATCTGCCTCTCCCAGGAGCATAGGAGGTTCTTAAATCTGCGGTCCTGTGTTTCAGTGTGATGACATTTAAAAAAAAGAATCGTTAAGATTGGGGGTTGGGGATGTAGGAGTTTGGCAGCTTGGTAGGCAATGAAAATTTTAAAATAATTCTAACCATAGAGTTAATTTATAGGTGAGACAGAGGACGGAGGTGAGGGAAGTCAAACAGCCACATTGAAGAGGAACTTGAAGGCTCTTTTGATGTCTTGGGGGAAGTCAGTAAGGACCATAAGCAGCCGAGTAATGTGGATTTCATTTTTGAAGCAAGGCTGCGGTAGCTGGATAGAGGATGTGAGAATGGATATGAGGCTGTGTTAGGAGCTCATGGCAGTGGACTAGGTAAGCATGGGAATCTGGAGAGTGAGCATTAAACCCAACAGGTGGCTCTGAGGCAGATTTATGAGGCTGGTGTATAAGAGTAGGAAGAAAGATTTAGGAGTTTCCATGTTTTCTCACGGATCAGTTGAGTGTATGAACTTAAATATGAGGAGCAGATTCGTTTGAGTTGTAGATGAGACTGTCTACCTGTGGAGTGTATTCTGTAGCTAGCCTGACAAAATATTCTTCTGCCATTAAAAACATGAAGAATTTATTAAATAGTAAAAACCAATGGCAAATACTTTTAATCCCAGCACTTGGGCTGTAGAAACAGGAGAATCTGTGTGAGTTAAAGGCCACCCTGGTCTGCCTAGTAACATAGAGCGTTCCAGACAAGATTTTATGTAGTGAGACAGTATTGGGGGGGGGGGCAGATAAGGAGAGAATGGAGAGACAGAAAGAGAGAGAGAGAGACTGGCTTCAGACTGGCTTAATAGCATTGTGACCTTGCAAGTTATTTTAACCAAAGCAGTTTCCTCTTCAAAATAAAACAGCATCTAACTTCATGGGTGTTTTGTGAAGAGTAAATGAGTTAATATACGTAAAGCCCTTAAAAATACCATCTGGCAATAGTAAGAGCTATTAGCTTTTGTTAATATATGGGAACTTGCTATTTCATTTACATTTAAAATATTAGCTCTTTATACAGCCATTCTTAGGATGCTCGTTTTTGGTTGTTGGGTTTTGGTTTTCTTGTTTCTCTGTGTTGCCCTGACTGACCTGGAACCTAATCTATAGACCAGGCTGGCCTTGAACTCAGAAATATACCTGCCTTTGCCTCCTGAGTGCTGGGATTAAAGGCAAGCAGCACCATGCCTGGCCTCAGAACACTTACTTTCTAATGTTCTCAGCACTTTATATATTTATGTTATAGTATATTGTTTGTCTTTCTGTCACTAGAAAAGGAGTTTGGAAGTGTGGTCTACAAATCGGCACCATCAACACCACCTAGGACCTTGTTAGATGCACACACTCAGGCCCCACCCAGACAAACAGAATCAGTAACTATTGTGACAAGCAGTCTGTCTTAACTGTGCTCATAAAGATTTCTGGTGCTGGCTTAAGTTTCAGAACCAATGAACTAGAAATAAAAAAGCATTTTGTTCTGTTAGCTTGTATCATAAACTCCCAGGAATAGAACCCAACACATCCTTATCTGAGTGTTGTAGTGCATGCTTAGGAGACAGAGGCAGGGGATGGGTCTCGATGAGTTCAAGGCCAGCCTGAATTCAGACAGTGAGACTGTCTCAAACAAACAAACAAACAAACAAACAAACAAAAAACCAAACTACATAACACATAAAATAACTTGTTAAATTATTTTAAGCATCATTTTTGGTTGTTTAAGGTACTGTGAGTTCTTAGAAGAAAATAGCTGCGTAAGCAGAATATTTCTATTTTTCCCCCATATTTTCATTACTCTTCAAATTGATGTATACACCTATTAAAACAACCAAAGCAAAAGAGATACTTATTTCCCCAAAGTGTAGTCTGTGTTCTCTCTTGACCCTTGAAGGATCGCTGTCACTTGTGTCCTGATTTAGGAAGTCTTTGTGGCAGTGGCAGTCTCACCATGGATGATACTCATTGTCATCTCTTTATTGATCTCTTTATGCCATTCATCACCTATAGCTTTGTATCCTCTGAAAAGCTTTTGCTAAAGCCTCAGAGTGCTGTGGTTTGTCATCTAATTGGTCTATTGAATGAAGTTTTGATTTTGTGGTACCTGTAGACATGTGTCCCTGTGATAAAATGATTGACAGTTTTCTGTTTTCATATGCTTGAATTCTAGTGTCTATACCCGAGTCCCGGTTTTGTTTGTTTTGTGTATATGTGTGTGTAGAGATCAGAGGACAGCTTATGTTTTCCTCGTCCACCACATGGGTCCTAGGGATTCAACAGGTTACCAGGCTGCAGCAAACACTTTAGCCTGGTAAGTAGTCCTGCCAGCCCTTTCTGTATTTTAAGAGCTAGGAAGGAAACATGAAGTGCCACGCCCATGCCGAGCAGTAAACACTAGTCACTTACAGGTTACAGAATTTTAATTACTTCATCTCTCTGGTGAGTTTTGTTGCTTTCTTGTTTGTTTGTTTGTTTTTTGCTCATTGTCTGTGAAAAGCAATGGTAGTTCCTAGTATTTGAAAGTTGACTGTGCCTGGCACTTGCTAAGTGCCCTCTGAAGTCAGTATTACTCATTGCATTTACAAATGAAACAGGTTGAGAGAGCTGATGTTTTTGTTCTCTTCCATCAGATAAAGTAAGCACGTTGTTAGTCTACAGATAGACTCTGTAGGTCATAGAAATGCCACGCTAGGGCACTAAAAGCAAATGAATCCTGTGTTTTCAAGATCTTGGTGAAACTGAAATTTTCCTGTCTAATGAGCCAATATTCTGTAAGGAGAGGGTGCCAACCTTCATAGTATATTAATTTGAGCCTTTTCTCACTGTTTTTCAAAGCCTATTTCTATTTTATTCCAGAATATGGTGCTAGCCCATTTATCAAATGAAACAGTCGATCCCTCACCCTTCGCTCATACCTCAGGTATTAGGTGTGTGCACATTGCTTCCAGTGGTTCACTCTTGGTTTGGGGGCCCATCCTTCCCACTATCCAATTCTGCTTTGTGGTTGATTTTAGTATGCATTCTAGTTCCCCAGAAGGAGTAAGAGATTTTTTGTATTTTAGCATCTTTTACTGGTTAAGGATGTATACTTTGAGTATACAAACACCCTTCACTTGTACACGGCCATGTCTGAAGAATTGGCTTCTGAGTCAAGAGACTTGCTTCTTAAAGCTAGTGTCCCCACGTACTCCTGTGGCCTTAGATGCCAGAGATCTGCTTCAGTGTGCGGTTCAGGTCCCAAAGAGGATGTGTGGAGTGGGAGTGGAGGTGGGGGGCTGGTAAAGAGGAGATGATACTATCTGAGGGTCAATCGGGGAATCAGGTTGGCTGCCAGCAGCCTTTAATTGAGAAAAGATGACACCTTTTCTACTGTATAGTTGCACATAGGATTAAACGGGAGACAAGGGGCATGTGAGCTGGAGTGTAGCTTGGGGTAGGGGTTGAGGAATCTAGCATTGACCTTGACAATAGGTCCCAGTCATATGTAATGGAAGGGCCATAAGTTCCTCTTGGCTAAGAATGACTGCTTTATCAAACAGGAACTTTCTGCAAGCTCCCAAGGAAATGGAGACCCTTATCCAAATGCCTGACCTTAGGAAGAGGACTTCTGGGGAGCAGATGCTATACTACAGTTTCTTAGTCTTACTGTAAGGGCCTGTTCCCCTCGTAATGCTTCCAAAAGGGAAGTCTTACTCTTTTCCCATTATACTGTACCATTCTGATTTCTCTGTATTTATTAACTAACTGAACTCTTGACCTTAATGGCCTCAGGCTCAGGATCTGAATTGTAGGCATTTCATCCTTGGGATCAGGTGTCTAGTAAATCTCTTAACACTCCTGTTCTTGGTGTAATTAGGAGGGCACAGTGGAATTCCTGGTTCCACACTGGCGGGGATTTTTTTTTTCCAAAGAATTATTTTGTTTAGAGAGGCTACCATTGTACACATTTTTATCCTTTACAAAATTTCCCAAAAGGAAAGGCATTAATAGTGAGAACCATTAAAAATAAAAGTAAAAAGGTGCTGGAGAAGTGTGGTCTGCAATGTTGAAATGCTGGAATTTTGTTAAGCAGCAGTGGTCACCATGCAGTCCACGTCACTTAGGGCACATGCTTAGTTGTCCAGGTTCTAGCTTCTATAGCTGTAAAATGAAGTTGATGATCTCTGAGATCCATCCTAGCTATAATGTTGACTGGTGGGTGAGACTGAAACATAAAAAAGCAGCTCGTGGCCGCTCTTGAATAGAGACGAGCCTCTTTTGACTTCTGAATATTTGCTTTTCTAGCATCTATTTTTCCCAGGTGTTTTTCTGTCCTAATGGGCTTTGGTGGAGGTTGAGGGGCAGCACCAGCAGGTCTAAATCATGGTGGGGGTGTTAGGTCTCCTGGCTTCACAAGATTGAATCCTGACTACCTTGCTGTGAACGGTACAGCTCCCGCAGTAATGCAGCTTGACATAGAGCTTGGGACACACATAAGCCTCAGACACTTGCTTTGAAAATGTCCCTGACTGCAGCCTTCTCTATGTTCACAAAGGGAAAATAGGACCGACACAGCTACAGGAAGACCCAGGCTAGGAGGGGACACAGGCATGGACACAGTACTGCTGCTGTGTGCTTTCTAGCTTGGGTCACGAAGACAGGCTCTGTCATAGGAGTGTTGTGCCCAGATCGCGGGGACCCCCGAAGGACCACCACGGAGACTGAATCCCGCATGTAAAAGCAAAGAGCCTTTATTTCAAGCTCTGGAACTTGGTCCCTCTGGCTGTGTGGTCAAGCTACTTTGGGGCCCCTCTACAGGAGTGGTGACACTCGACTTTTTGAGGCACATTTATTACAAAAGAATACATTATTGCTCTGTGCAAGTGGCCAGTCTTGATGGCAAGTATTACGTTCTTTCAATATCGGTGGCTCAGAGCACAGCCCCTCAGGAATGTGCTTTGGTGTCTATATCAGTAACATCACAGATGGTCAAGATGTGTGCACCATTTGCCAGGGCTAACCTTCTCCCTGTTTTTATTGTTGTTGTTGAATTAATGGAGCCTTGAGTTTGGTTACGGATTTCCGTTTGTTTTGTAAGCAGTATGAAAAATAGTTCACTGGGCGTGCCTTGTGTATGTTAGGGAGTATCAAACTACAGGAGTGGACGTAGGACACGGTGAGTCGGGAGGTGGGGGCAAGAGGATCAGAAGTTCAGGGTCGTGCTTGGCTATACCATAAGTGGGGAGTTTTGAGCTATAGGAGACCCTGTCTCAAAACAGGGAAAAAATGAGTTCAAAAACTATTGTAACAATAGTAACTTTGGGTTTTTTTGGTTTTTTGGTTGTTTTGTGTGTGTGTGTATGTGTGTGTGTGTGTGTGTGTGTGTGTGTGTGTGTGTGTGTGTGTGTGTTTCCAGACAGGGTTTCTCTGTAGCTTTGGAGTCTGTTCTAGAACTCGCTTTGTAGACCAGGCTGGCCTCGAACCCACAGAGATCCACCTTCCTCTCCCTCTGCTGGGATTAAAGACGTGCGCCACCACTGCCCGGCTGTAACTTTGTAATGAGTAGATTATGTTGTGTAGATTTCCACATGTAGCTCTTTCAGGGGAATTTTTTTTTTTTTTTTTTTTTTAGCTCTGGAACTCACTACGTAGACCAGGTTGGCCTCAAACTCATAGATCCATCAGCCTCTGCATGGTGTTAAAGGTGTGAGCCACTACAGTGAATGCATACATTTTTAAAAGTTCAAATTCTTCACAAATGAAACTGATTGCTGCTTGTTAGATATGAAGGCTTGATCTTCTTTCTTGTTTTACAGCCATAGAAATGAAGAAACTTATCCAAGCTTTCACGTTAAGGCAGGTCCAATCCTGGTTCTAGAACCTAATCCCCCTGACTAACCAGAGCTCTCCCCTCTACAGGTTCACCAGCATTCCAAGTGCCTTAGTAATTTTTACCATGTCAGGTGCCATTTTTCTTGTTATTTAGACATTGTTCCTTTATCAGTGTATTCATATAAAATATATGTGTCTAATACAGTTATAATAGAAATGTATATTTTTTTTTTTTTTTTTTTTTTTTTGGGTTTTTCGAGACAGGGTTTCTCTGTGTAGCTTTGCGCCTTTCATGGGACTCACTTGGTAGCCCAGGCTGGCCTCGAACTCACAGAGATCCGCCTGGCTCTGCCTCCCGAGTGCTGGGATTAAAGGCGTGCGCCACCACCGCCCGGCTAGAAATGTATATTTTAAGCGGAAAATCTTTATATTATAAATGATCAGAAGAAACATAGTAAAGGTGAAATAATATTCATTTAGATATTATTACTTTGAAACTGAAGCTTTTTCTCTTATTGCTAAAAGGGAAGATCAGGAATTTCTGTTAAAGACAAAAACCAGCCAGGAGTGGTTGTACTCACCTTTAACTCTAGCATTTGGGAGACTAAGTCGGGAGGATTGCAAATTTGAAGGCAGCCTGGCCAGCATAGGGAGAGCCTAATTAAACAAGCCAATAAACAAACAAGTGCAGCACTTAAGATGGCATGCAAAGGGCTGGAAGGAGTGACAGTCTCATAACGAAGTCATTATCCATGCCACCATGGGTGAGAGAGCGGTGTCACTAGTGAGCAGAGGAGGTGAATTTTGAGTTTGTTTTTCAGAATAGTGGTGGTTACAGATTCACTTTGGAAACCCAGTGTTGGTAGACATTCATATTGATGAGAGAATGCCTGCCCCTCCATGAGGATGGGGAGGAGAAAAGGTTAAAAATGATTATTAATTTAAACCTGTAGTAGGGATGCTGTTGGCCATAGAGTCAAATAATTATTAAGCTAGACTTTGTCCTCAGCAGAAATATTTCCTTGGGAACTAAATGCCAATGCAGTAGGCATCCTTCAGGCATGGTGAGAGCAAGTCTTCAAATGTTTCTAAGCCTCTGGGGAGCAGGGGGGTTAAGTGTTACCACCCGACCCAGGGAAGAATGGGAAGGTGGTTCTAAGCAGAGGGAGTGGCCTCTGCACATGCACAGAAGCAGCCATAAATGTTTGAAATGTGCCTGTCTTTTCTAGAAGAGAAGAAGAAGCTGGTCAGAGACTTTGATGAAAAGCAACAGGAAGCAAATGAAACGGTGAGGACAGGGAGCAAGTCCTTGTTTCTTGTATTTGGTTTTGATCTTTTCTAGAAATACTGTGACTTCATAACGGGTAACCTCTTCCTGTCTACTGCCTTGATTTTGACTGTTTGTAACTCTTAGGTTCTCCTTCATTATTGTGATAAAATACTCGGACAAAGGGGCCTGAAGGGAGAAAGGATTTGTTCTGGCTCACATTTCAAGGGTACAGTCCACTGTAGTAGACAGTCAAGACAGCAGGTCACATCACAGAGAGTGATGATGAATGCATGCCGCTGCTCAGCTCCCTTTCTCCACTCAGTCCAGGGTGCTAGGTAGGGAATGGTGCCACCCACAGTGGCAGTCCTTTGCATTCTTGAGTAATGCAATCAAAACCATCCCCTAGAGGCTACCCTAGATAACAGGTGTGTCCAGAAATTTGTCTCCTAGGTGATTCTAGATCCTGCCAAGTTAATACCACTAACCGTCACACTTACTAAATGTGGCTGACGGGTGGGAATGGATGTTGAGGGGGCTTAACAAACACAAACAGGTAAAGTTTGAAGATTTCTGAAGTACAGGCCTTTGATAATGCATTCCTGATATGAGTAGTAGGGGCACTCCCATACCTTTCCTGAAGCCAGCCACTGAGATCAGTTCCTGACCTTTGTTAAACTTACTAGCACAGAAGATGTATACTTCATGGGGCATGCGTGTGTGTGTGTGTGTGTGTGTGTGTGTGTGTGTGTGTGTGTGCGCGCGTGCGCGCACACGCGCGCACACTTATTTGCAGTGTTAGGTATAGAGCCTAGGTCCTCACACATGCTTGGTATTGGTAGGTAGGTCCTCATATTTGCAAAGCAAGCACTTGACTGTCTCTCCAGCCCCATAACCTACTTCCTTGAGTGAATGTCTACTAGAAACTATTTCAGGTGCTTAAAGTGAACATGGTGTTTGTGGCCCCTGCCACAAAATACAGTTGCTATTTTAGTAGCCTGTGGTAAAGTTTAAACTAAGCGTATGCCCAGGTTAGGGAAAAACCAGGCTGTCCACTTATCCCTTTCTGCCTCCCTAGTTGGCAGAGATGGAGGAAGAACTACGGTATGCACCCCTGACTTTCCGTAACCCCATGATGTCTAAGCTTCGAAACTACCGCAAGGACCTTGCTAAACTCCACCGCGAGGTGAGAAGTACACCTTTGACAGCCGCACCTGGAGGCCGAGGAGATGTGAAGTATGGCTCATATGCCTTAGAGAACGAGCATTTGGTGAGTGGTCAGCATTTGGTAAGAGTGAGCGGTGGTAGCTGCTCCTCCTTAGGGTCTGTGGTACAAAATCTGATGGGCAGCAGTCACATGGGTGCATGTTGGAGTCTCGGGCTTTACTTTCCTGCCTTTGGCCTCTTTCCTGCATCTAGTCCATTCTCCCCACTGGTACCTGCTCTTTCTAATTCAGGTTCTCTAGACTTCTTTGTGTGCATACAGATATAGAGATATAGAGCAGTACTTTGTTTCTAGCAAACCTAGAAACTCTTCCTAGCTAGAATCTATCTTGACCCATTGCTCTAATTCCTTTTCTTCTTGAATTTTTATTCTTTTTTTTTTTGGTTTTTCGAGACAGGGTTTCTCTGTGTAGCTTTGCGCCTTTCCTGGAACTCTCTTTGGAGACCAGGCTGGCCTCGAACTCACAGAGATCCGCCTGCCTCTGCCTCCCGAGTGCTGGGATTAAAGGCGTGCGCCACCACCGCCCGGCGAATTTTTATTCTTTTATATAAATTTTAGAATCATTTTCTCAGATATAGTCCCCAAATCCAGTTAGGTTTTAAGTTTTCATTTTGTTTTTGAGATAGGGTTTTGTATTAGCTCAAGTAATCATCCCATCTCGACCTCCTGAGTAGCTTGTCAGTTAGGATTTTAATTCATCGGAGATTTTGTTTTTGCAAGACTAATGTAAGCTTTCTGTTAACTTAATCTCAAGATAGCTCAGCAATGATAGAGAAGAGACACGGTGCTTCCCAATAGGGCCATTCTGATCTCCTAGTCTTGTAAAGTCAGCTGGAATGCATCTAACACAGAGGATTCTGACATAAAATTAGACTCTAAGAACCCATATCTTATACCCTTAGAGAAGCTGGCTAGATAAAGGAATAGAATAAAAACTTGACAAAGATTAAGTTTAGTGTGCTGCACTTGGATTATATTCCACAAAGAACAAAGTTGACATAGAATTTTTACAAATGGAAAGGGATCCAGCATGCAAACTTAACATCTATAGAAAGACTAGCAGTAGAATTTTAACTGCTGCTCTATGACGGGTCTTCATTAGAGTTTGAGAAACAGAGTGATACAGACTTGACCTTGCTGGTGTTAAAGAACATCATTTGGGAGTAATGTAAAACTTTAAAATGGAGCAGGCACAGTCAAGGTAAGAAACTGGGAACCCAAGTCGTGGGACAGGCAGATACCATACAGTGAATGAGCTCATGAAGTTCAAGGTGAGGCTACTGTCTGTGCTCCTGTGCAAGGGCTATGAATGCATGCCTTGGGACCCCGATGCAGATGGACACCATAGAGCTCACTGACAAGCTTATCAGCTTCTGTCTGGAGGCTCATGGCATGGAGCTCACAGTGATTGTACTTAGAGACGTAAGCATGTGGGAGATGGCCAAGCAGCTGGAAATGGTCATTATCAGAGTCTGATGCTGTGTCAACTGTGACCAGTGCTGTCAGCAGCAGTAAGTTTGCTGCCTTAATTTTAAATGCCCTTTTTTGTCCTGCCCCAGTTAAGTTTGTGTGAAAAATGTGCAGTTGGGTTCCGGAAGGTGCTGGGGATTAGTTCCCCTGTGGTTTTTCCTGTTTGGAAAACAGTGTCCGCCTTGCCTCTGGATACAGAGTAACCATTCCTTGACCCCTGATGTTAGAGGGGTGTATAAACCCATGTTCTTATGAATAAAGAGAGCTGCTTCCCTGACGACATGAAACTGGGTGTCTAGAGTACTGTTTAACCACCTTGGCGTCCCTCGCCAGATTTCGTGCTCCAGCTGCGTGGGTCACAGCACAGTGCTCCTCCTCAGATGGCAGCCATTTCAGCACATTTTGTGTAACAGCCCAGGCAGGCACTCACTGCCAGGATCCCAGACTTTGATGGGGTGCCAGCTGCAGAACAGTACCAAGCACTTTGCACAGAGACCACCAGTCCAAGCAAGGCAAGGGAGCTCTTCAGCTTTGCTCCAGCCTAGAGCTGCAAATACCTGCTCCTCAAAGCCCCGAGGTATGCACAGCCCTGCTTGGTGGCTGACCTGGAGCAGAGCTGAGATATCCAGCAACAACCCCTATCATACGCAATTTAGCTCCTGCCTTATCATACACAATTTGTGAAGAATAAAACGCTGAAACAACTTTGAAATGGATACATGTGAGTACACCTGTGAAGACAGGCTGGAAAAAGGCAAATAGAATCTATTAAAACAGAAATTGTAAAAATTACTCTGGTCATTTGCTACTTTCTCCTCAAAAACAGGAGGGTTGACAAGTTCAAACATTTGTTTTAGATATATTAATTTCAGAACTTATAAGTTCTCTTGAAGGGGGAGTCTCACTGTGTTGCCCAGACTGGCCTCAAATGCCCAATCGAGCCTCCTGATTCAGCATTCTGGGACCATAAACCCAAGTCCATATGTCATTGTAGATAACACATATTACCTTCAGTAAGATTATTCAACATCTGTCTGAGGTTGATTTATGTGATGTCATTTCTTGCTTTCTTTAGACTAATCATTTAAAACTGTATGTTTTATTTAAAGATTGTTTTTTTCTTCCTTTCAGCTAATATAATTGTAGTTTATTTTTTAAGATCTATTTTTATGTGCATGCGAGTTTACCACATGCATGCAGCTCTCTTAGAGGCTACCTCTCTCATGAGGGTATTGGATCCTCTGGAATTGGAGTTCCAGATAGTTGTGAGCCACTATGTGGATGCTAGGAATTGAACCAAGGTTCTCTGGAAGACAGCCAGTGCTCTTAACCACTGAGCCATCTCTCCAGTCCTACTTTGTTTATTGTTTATTACATTATTTATTTTGTATGCGTGCACAGGCACATGTGTGGAAGACTAAGGACATAATTGAACTCAGGTCTTCAGGCTTAGCACTGAGCCACCTCACTAGCCTCCACATTTGCTGGACTGGACCTCACTATATTGACCAGGCTGGCCTCAGAATTGAGCTATCCTCCCACTTCTACCTCCTGCTTGTTAAGATTATAAGCATGCCTCACACGCAGTTGGTTTATTTGACCCTTGGTGATTTCTTCACTTACTAGTCTGTATGATATCTGTGAAGTAAACATTCTGTTCTAAGAATCTACTTTAAAAAAATTTTGAGACAGAGTATATTGTCCTGGAACTTGCTATTATAGACCAGGCTGACCCTTAGCTCAGATCTCCTGCCTCCTTCCTGAGTACTGGGATTAGCAGTGTGCATCACCCCAAGCCCAAGAATCTTTTCCCCCCATACAGGGTTTCTCTTTGTAGCCTTGGCTGTCCTGAAACTTGGAGATCCACCTGCCTCTGCCACCTGAGAACCTAATTCTTGATGACATCTTATGCCATTTGCCGTCTGTCCTGTAATGAGCTCTGTGAGCCGAGCCCCTCTTGGCTGCGTGTGCTTCGAACAGATCAAAACCTGGTACTGCACCCATCCTGTCCCTAGTTACTAATTCTGGCCTAGGCTGCTTTTGTCGGTATTCTGTGGTTAGGATTATAGGTAGAGGACAAGTTCAGTGGAGACTTTAAAATTTAGAGCCCCTGGGAGTTAGGGCACCTAAGAAGCTTGAGGCCTAGATTCTACCTTCCGTGTCAACACATCACCATTGTGATCATTTTGGAGTGTTGTTTGCCTTGAGGTGAAGTTCACCAATAGAGTATAGCCACATAAGCTATTTATTTTTTATTTTTTTTTTAAGAATGTGGCAATGTCTCTGGCTTTTAATGACTTCTGTGCTGAGAAAGCATGCTTTATATGGTCCCCGAGTCCTCAGTATCAGTCAAGCCCATCTTCAGTGAACTAATGTTCCAGAGTTTTAGAGTTAGTCGTTTACTTGTGGCACTATTAAAGTTCAGGGGTAGCCGGGCATGATGACACACGCTTGCAGGTCCAGCATTCGGAGGTTGAGCCAGGAGGGTCATGATGAGTTTGAGACCAGCTTGAATTACAGTGACTGTCTCAAAAAAGCAAACGTGAATAAATATTTAAACAAAGTTTTAAAGTTGCAGGCTATTTGCATTATCAGGTCATTTTTCCACCTGCCCCTGCCCAGTCCGGTTGTTGACTGAAGTTGCTAGTAACCAACCAGTTACATGTTTATGATAGATTTTAACTGATCCACAGCAAAATGCTCCAGTATTCGTTTTGTTTGTTTGAGTCTCTTCTCTTGCCTCACAGAAGTATAGCGGGCAGTGGGATGCACCTCTTTAGTCTATGACCTTGAACAGGATCTGACAATTCATTAGTATCTTTGATTCTATTTTAGAAACACAGCTGGCCAGCTTTTCATACCCACTGCCGCTGAATACTCAGCCTTGAGTTGAAAATATTTTTAAAAATATTGCATCTACTCAGTGTGGTGGCCCATACCTATTTTATCCCAGCTCTTGGGAGGCAGAGGCAGGTGGATCTCTGCTGTGGGATGGTCTGTATGTCAAATTGCTCTGATTGGTCAATAAGTAAAACACTGATTGGCCAGTGGCCAGGCAGGAAGTATAGGCGGGACTAACAGAGAGGAGAACAGAGAAAACAGGAAGGCGGAGGGAGTCACTGCCAGCCACCACCATGACAAGCAGCATGTGAAGATGCCGGTAAGCCACGAGCCACGTGGCAAGGTATAGATTTATGGAAATGGATTAATTTTAGCTATTAGAACAGTAAGCAAGAAGCCTGCCACGGCCATACAGTTTATAAGCAGTGTTTATTTGGTTGGGTGTGAGCGGCTGTGGGACTGGTGGGTGACAGAGATTTGTCCTGACTGTGGGCAAGGCAGGAAAACTCTAGCTACAGATCTCTGAGTTGAAGCCAGCCTAGTCTACAGAGTTCCAGGACACCAGGACTACACAGTGAGACCCTGTCTCAAAAAAAAAAAAAAATGGATCCTGAGGGATCCATTGCCTTCTTTTGGCATCCAGGGGTACCTTGGTGCTTACATACAAATCCTTGCAAACTTCCTCATTTATGCTGAGCATCTTCTGACTTTTTTCTGTCATCATTCTCTTGAACCATAAATAACTATTTACATAGCATTTACCTTTCATCAGGTATAATTAATCTAAAGATGATTTAATGTGTTGGGAGGATGTATATATATTAATATGCAGATACTACACTATTTTACATGTGGATTGCAGCACTAGTGTCCTAGAACCAATGCCCTGTAGATATAAAGGAAAAACTAATGAAATGATTGCTCACTGTTACCTTTTTGTTGTGTAAAAGGTCACAAAGACTGTATTGACAATAAACTTATAATGACTAAAGAAGTCTAACCCGACTCTTCCCTACTCCTGTCAGAATCGGCTACAGTCTCAAAGAGCATTGCTCCTTCAAGGCACTGAAAGCCTGAACCGGGCCACCCAGAGCATTGAGCGTTCTCATCGGATTGCCACAGAAACTGACCAGATTGGTACAGAAATCATAGAAGAGTTGGGGGAGCAAAGAGACCAGTTGGAACGTACCAAGAATAGAGTAAGTCTGGGCAATATGTGAAGTAGGTGGGCCCTCCATACAAAGGCCGGATACTACAGCAGGACTGAATTCTGGGAATGACTTTGTTCTTCTCTCCCCCTCCCCCCACGTACAATATACTTTTCTTAATTTTTAAATTGCTTGGCTGAGAAATTCCCCCTTAGAATTAATTTTACAGAGCTAGGGAGATGGGTCAATTAATAAAAGTAGCAGCTAATATCTGTAACTCCAGAGCTGGGGGATGAGGGTTAGAAACGGTTGGATCTTTGGAGCTTGTTACCAGCCATTGTGGACAGGTTTATGTGAGAGATCCTTTCTTAGTAAGGTGGAGAGCAGTCAAGGAAGGCACCTCCATTCCCACACAGACGTGCACATACAACACACATACATACCAAAAAAATACATGTATGCTTATATATTTGTGACTGAGTCTCATTTAAGCCTGGCTGCTGGCCTGGAATTCAGTGATCCTCCTGCCTCTGCCTCCTGGGATTAAAGTTGTGTGCCACCATGCTAGACCACAAAGAAGTAATTTTATCTTTAAGAGTTAGAAATCATTAGAAGCTTTGTTTCTGAAGAATCTGATTTATGCCACTCCATCTCCTGCTTTATTCATTACAAGAGAATGTGAAAACACATGCAAGGATTCAGTGTCATCAGCATATTTTAATTTCAGGTCTAGTGGCATATTTTTCTATTCTTAAAAAATAAATATATACAGGTGTTTTGCCTGCACATATGTCTCTGTACCACATAGGCAAGAGGAGGACATTGGATTCCCTGGAAGTGGAGTTAGATGGTTTTGAAGCTGCCATACAGGTCCTGTCAATCAAACCTGGGTCCTCTGAGCAGCAAGTCCTCTTAACCGTTGACCACCTCTCCAGCCCTATTTTCTATTATTATGAAAACACTATTTACTTATGTGACTATTTTTTAATGCAAAGCCTCTTTTTTCTCACATGTCAAAAACAGTACAACTGATAGTTTATTGGTTTATAAATTATAGTTCAATCCCATTAGCCTAAGGTAAGTTGCTCCATTGAGGGAAGAAAGCAGAAATGTGGGTCAACTGATGACTGTATTGAGCTTCTCTGGTCTACTATGATTGTAAGAGGCTTTGGGAAATTCCTTTTTCCTTTATATAAATGGGATAGTTTACTTCAGATTTAAAGAATAAAAAATAATTTGCCTGTTGAATGTTATAATTTTTTTTTGTTTTTTTTTTCTGTTTTGTTTTTTTGTTTTTGGAGACAGGGTTTCTCTGTGTAGTTTTGGTGCCTGTCCTAGATCTTGCTTTGTAGACTAGGCTGGCCTCGAACTCACAGAGATCTGCCTGGCTCTGCCTCCCGAATGCTGGGATTAAAGGTAGACACCACCACCGCCTGGCTCCTGAGGCAAATCTTAACTAAAAACATTGTAGCCAGGATTTGGACAGGAAAGTACTAGCTCATTGTGAGGACTTGATTTTCTTGTACATCTTATTAAAGGGATTCCTCCCCCCCACCCCCCACATTTTCCTATTTTGTGCAAATTCACAATAAAGTGCTACTCTCAAAGCAAGCTATGGAGAAGGCAAATTGCTAACAGATTGTGTAAGTTTTGGGTCTTGAATATACTTTGTAGATTGGTTGAACTTAAAACACCGAAGTTTGATTTGAGAGAGTGACTTACCAAGGCCACAGATCAGCAGTAACAGACAGCAAGGAGCATCAGTGAAATGTCCTTCTGCTAACTAGATTAGGAACAGGTAATCAAATGAGAAAGGTACACCGGGGCTAATTCCTTTCTGCATTCAGTGTAACTACTCAAGCAAGTAGAGGAAAAAAAAATAACTAAGATCCTAAAAGCAGAACTAGAGAGCAGCACTTTCTGCTCTTACAGAGGACCCAGATCCAGGGGATCTGATGCTCACTTTTGATTTGTGTGAACACCAGACATACACATGGTGCACATACACACATTGAGGCAAATACTCACACATACAAAATAAATCCTTAAAAAGAAAAAAATAAGCGAACACCAACTCAAGAGGCTCTCCTAGTGTTTGATGAAATTCAAATCTTAAATTGTCCTGCAGTCACTGGCCAGGTACAGATGAAGCCTTCCTATCTGGCAGTCAGAAAGGTTTGATGCTACAACTGTGGCACTATTCTTTTTTTTTTTTTTTTCTCCTAAGACAGGGTCTCATTCGGTAGTTCTGGCTGTTCTGGAACTCACTATGTAGACCAGGCTGTCTACAATTCACAGAGCCTGCCTCTGCTTCCATGTGCTAGGATTAAAGGTGTACACCGCCATGCCTTTAGCCTTCCTGTTTGCATAGCCAGGGTGAAGGATTAGTTTCCTCACAACCACCAACTCCTACAGGAACAATGAGCCACAGCCATTCCCTCCTCGATGGGCACCCACATGCCTTGACCTTCCTAGATTCTTTCACTTAGACTCAAGTATAAGCCATTAAATCCATTGCATTTTTTAACGAAGATCTTTTAGTACCCACTGTTCAAATTCTATAGAATTTTTTTCAAAGGAGAAGGAAATGATTGTTATTTTCTCTTTCAGCTGGTAAACACAAATGAAAACTTGAGCAAAAGTCGAAAGATTCTCCGCTCAATGTCCAGAAAGTAAGTTAAAAAAAAATAACAAAAAAAACCCCCTCAACTTCTTGAGACTTGTTTTAAGCTTTCTTAGTTGAAATACAGTAACTTAACCAATGTCCTAATAAATAACCTCAGTGTTATCAAGCACTCCACCCAGCACTCACCGTCCAAAGAAGAGCGAAGGTTGGTGCAGTTACAACCTCAGGATAGAGTCCTTTGTTAAAGCAGTGGGAAGCCTGTCTGCTGGACACTGTTAGCGTCACTTCCCATTTCTCAGGGGGACCTGAGGAACGGATAGGCTTCTCTACTCCCTGAGCAGCTTTGCCAGTGCCCGGAGTGAGCACTGATAGAGCTTAGTTCCTGCCTTTCGTGGCGGACCCTTTTGGGAGTCCTGTCCTGTTAGCAAGAAATATTAAACAAGCTGGCAAGTGGTAAAGGTGGTTGTGGGATGAGTTGAGGGGGAGAAACATCTCCAAAGTTGTCCTCTGACTGCCACAAGTGAACTGTGGTGGTGCACACATGTGTGTGCACACATGCACTGATTAGAACAAAACAACCAATCTGAGGGAAGTACTAACAGTAGCAAAAACAAGGCCAAAGGGGAGGCACTGACTGGGCTAACCTGGCTGTATAGTAGTAGTGTGACATGTCTTTGTGTACATGTGAGCTAACAAGAACTACCATAATCTGTTCATTTAACTAGCAATTGGAGTAGAATTTTCCCAAACAGTGGTAAATTCCTTGTGAGATAAGAGAAAGATGATAATTTGAAGTAAATTTCTAGAGTGACTGTCCAGGTAGCAGAGCAGAGGGAAAGATGGGGAAGGGAGAAGTTACAAGAGACTAAAAAGCAGAACTCAAGGCCACTAGTTACTTGACCTAAAAGCAGGACCCATCCATGAGCCTAATGAACTTTGAAACTGGAGTATACCTCAAACCCTGCTTCCAGTGTGCACTCAGAGCTGTATGTATAACGGATAGGACCATATTTAAAGCAGCAGAAATGCAAGTGGAGGATATTTTTAGAATTAAGAAGCCATGTTTATGTTTTGGTATTTATATTCCTGTTTGCCACATGTCTGATGTACTAAGTAATGTCCTTCAGTTACAACTGAAGAGCACCATGAATTGTCAGTAGCCCAAGGACTTAGGCCTTAGTGCTAAGTGGCTGTGAACGAACACAGACTCCATCTGCCTCACTGTATCCAGCATTAGAAACAGCTAGACCTAAGGTTACCCAGACTCATGTCTGCTCTCTCTGCTTGTCTTTGTAGAGTGATAACCAACAAGCTGCTGCTTTCCATCATCATCCTACTGGAGCTAGCCATCCTGGTTGGTCTTGTGTACTACAAATTCTTTCGACACCATTGAACTTTCTGGAGGGAAGGGCTTGTGGACCAGAACCTTGACTCTGAAGGAACGGTGTTAGGTGTATATATTGCTGCTGTGGGCTAACAGTTCAAGAATGCATTGTGTAGCCAGACTCTGGGGGGGCGGGCGATGGAAAACCACATCAATGTGAAGGAACCGCAACAAGACCAGTATGATATACTAAGGTAATAAATGCTGTTTATGACTCCTTCAGATTTACACGTATAACATTAATATCTTATAAACTTCAAAAACAAACAAAAAACCCAAATACATTTACAGTAGTAGTATTGGTCACCAAATAGAGAAGGGGAATTTTACAGCTGTGAATGCACAGATGTTCTCATTAAGGCAATATTGCTCCAGACAGCTACTTAATACTTGTCCCCTTCACTGCCTTGCGACTCTGAGTGCCGTGGTGAAAGGTGCAGTTTACAGTAGTTCCTAAATTCTCACACGTTCTTCATTTTCCGATTCATCTGGTGAGCTAGGAGTAGGAAGGTGGTCATAGACAGTATGTCCTCCTTCTCTTGTCTGCCCGAAACTTGAAGCAATCACGTCCACCGCTAGGCTGGCTGTGGCCTTAGCCTCTTCCTCTGAAGTGGCCAAGTGAGGATTGACTTCAACAAGATCCAGAGCTGACAGCAACCCTGGAACAATAAAGGTAGGAGAAAACCTTAGAAAACTCAGTGGTGGCACACGCCTTTAGTCCCAGCACTTGGCGGGCAGAGGCAGGTAGATCTCTGTGAGTTCAAGGCCAGCCTGGTCTACAAAGTGAGTTCCAGGACAGACTCCAAAGCTACACAGAGAAACCCTGTCTCGAGAGAGAAAAAAAAAAAAACAAAAAAAACCCTCCCTACTGCTACTTCCACTGAGGGCTGTTCCACCTGGTAGAAAGTCCTTTTCCAGCCTACGGTTGCTACTGTCAGAAAACCCTCTGCAGCTGGTAGATGGCTAACTAAAGGTGCCTTTGCCAAGCCTGACTTCCTAAATTCAATCCCTGGGTCCCACATGGTGTTAAGAGAGCCAATCCAGCACGTTGTCTACTGATCTCCACATGTGCGCACCACTCCCCACAAACATAGAAGCAAAATTAACTTAAAAACAAACAAACCAGCCAGGCAGTAGTGGCACAGACCTTTAATCCTAGTCATTGGGAGACAGAGGCAGGCAGATCTATAGCGAGCCAGCCTGGTCTATAGAGTGAGTTCCATGGCAGCCAGGGCTACACGGAGACTCCCTGACTCAAAAACCCATGAGGGCCTGACAAGATGGCTTGCTCCTCTCGTAGAGGACCCAGGTAAGTTCCCAGCACCCACATGGTGGCTCAGTAGTGTCTACAGTTCTTAATTCTAAAAGATCCAAACCTTCAGATCTCCTTGGGCACCAATCATGTGGGTATACATCCATATATGTAGGCAGAATACTCATACACACTCAAAATGTAAAGCCCTTTGTACCTCATCCCCTTGACCACAAGTTTAAGTTAAAAGAAATAACTATATTAGGACTGAAAAATTATAAAATCTACCCCGGTTCAACTACTGTAATAAGCGTTGTCTGTCAGGCTTTTAGGCATCTTATCTGTCTGGGATTTTTATTGGTCCTCTTCTCTCCCACCCAGTGCTATGGATTGAACCCAGGGTCTTCTGCATACTAAGCACATACTTTACCACAGAGCTGCATTCCAGCCCCACCAGCACTTTTTTACCCTTTTGTTAAGGTGTGTATGTTTGTGTGTGTGTGTGTGTGTGTGTGTGTGTGTGTGTGTGTGTACACCTGCCACTGTGTGCATGTGGAGATCAGAAGGCAATCTTGGGTGTTGGTCTTCATTTCTACTTTGAGATGGAGTCTCTTTAGTTGCACATGCCAGGATATCTGGCCCTCAAGTTTCTGGAGATTCTCATGTCTCCATCTTGCCACAGGAACATTGGGATTACAGACATGTGCTATCTCTAGGATCCAAACTCAGGTCTTCATGTTTGTGCAATTGATTTACCAAACAGCCATCTCCCTATCAGTATCTTTTAAAGCACCACCCCCCACATGCCCAAAGTATAGTAACTGCTCTTAACTTTCTTTGTTCTTAGACAAGGTCTTGCTATCCCAGGCTATCCCAAATTTTCATGACTCAGTTCTAAGAAGAGTTTCCACATATGACACAATTTTTGTCTCTTATCTGACTGGCCTAGCGCCTTGGCATTCCGTCAAAGAGAAGGATCCAGCCATGTGTTGACTGGTTCAGTCTGGATTCCAGTTGCCTTGAGTTTGTGCCTCAGCATTGTTCATTTGTCTGGAGTGGGCTGAGGGAAAGGAAAGAGCCTCTCCCTGTCTGCCTTCTCCCTCTATCCCCCCTTATCTGGCCTACTTCCCTTCAGACATTTTCCCCCAGGACAGGGTTTCTCTGCATGGCCATGGTGGAACTCACTCTGTAGACCATTCTGGCCTCAAACTCAGATCCACCTGCCTCTGGAGTGCTAGGATTAAAGGCATGCACCACCACTGCCCAGTGTGGTGATAAATTGTGTATTCTAAGAAACTTGCCTGAGAATCAGAGGACAGAGCCAGCCACTAGATTAGACATAGAGGTCAGGCAGTGGTGGCACACACCTTTAATCCCAGCACTTGAGATCTCATGCCTTTGCTTGGGAAGCACACACCTTTACTCCCAGGAAGTAATATGGCAGGGTAGAGAAAGGTATATAAGGCGTGAGGAAACAGGAACTCACTGTCTTTAGGCTGAGGATTTTATAGAGGTAAGAACTAGTTAGTGGCTGGCTGCTCTGCTTCTCTGATCTTTCAACTTTTACCTTGATATCTGGCTCTGGGTTTTTTATTAAAAGACCATCTAAGATTTGAATAACAGCCCAACACCTCCTGGGCTTAGATTTTTAATTTTGTCAGTTACTCTGGGTTAATCTACCTCTTAAAGAGTGATCTGAACAAACTAGAATTCATTATCACAAGTATTTAAGAATATTTAGAGTGGCTATAAAGTCAAAATATATTCTAATACCTGATGGTTTACTTATAGTACATTATGGTATGTGACAAACTACAGTGGTTCTTACGTCCTTAGTGATGCATAGTTGAGTGTATTGTACAAAACTACAATGATCAAGGATTTAACATTGCATTCATTATTTCCTGCACAGGTAACTTGTGTCCCTAGTGATTTGTGTCTTATTTCTACTGGTTGAACCTAGTATCTCTAGCATATCCTAAAGAGGGTTTGAACCATCAAAAAAAAAAAAAATGTATGTTGCCTATGTTTCCAGACTACTGTCATCCTGCAGATTAGTTTAAGCAAAGTGTTGTCTTTGTTGACAATGCCACGTCAACAAAACAGAAGGGAAACAAGACACACCATTGCCACAACTGTCTAAATTTGTTAACCCCTCCTGAATGAAGCCACATGAAGTATTGAACTTCCAAGTCCTCTGTTAACTAAAAGATCACTGTCAATATTTATATTTGTGTATTAAGAATAAGTGTCTTCCTTATTCTAATCGACAGTTCTCACCTAAGGTTCTAGTAGACTCTAGGACCCAATCCCCGTTTCTATTGTAGCTAGTTAAGGGTTCCTTGTAGGCCTGGTGAGATGGGTCAGAGGGAGAAGGTTTCTGCCACGAAGCCTCACAACCTGAGTTCTATTCCCAGGACTGACATGGTGGAAGGGAGCCGACGACAAGTTGTCCTCTGACTCCATGTGTGTGCATAATTCCTAAAGGGTTCCTCGTCAGTTGTGAGGTGTGCACCTTTAATCCCAGCACTTGGGAAGCACAGGCAGGCAGATGATGAGTTAAAGGCCAGCCTAGTCTATATAAGTGGGACCCTGCATAAAAACAAAGGATTCCTTACTGGCCTTGGCCTTTGAATCTTGGGGTTCTGGTTGCTTTTGTCTCTCAGTTTCATGAAATGATTAGTGAAGTTGTATCATGTGGTAGTTACTGTTGATAATCTAGAATTCACCCTAGTTCTTTATCAGTCATTCTTGTAAAGGTATCCTCATTAAAATTACCAACAAGTTAGCTGGGCGGTGGTGGCGCACGCCTTTAATCCCAGCACTCGGGAGGCAGAGCCAGGTGGATCTCTGTGAGTTCGAGGCCAGCCTGGGCTACCAAGTGAGCTCCAGGAAAGGCGCAAAGCTACACAGAGAAACCCTGTCTCGAAAACAAAACAAAAACAAAAAAAAAAAAAAAAAAAAGCCAGGCCTAATGGTGTGTGATTATGATTCTAGTTAGGGAGGCTGAGGCAAGTGGATCTTGGCGCTCATTGGCTAGTCAACTTGCCCAGTCGGGGAGTTCCATGTAAGTAAGAGATCCAAGAAACAGGATGGGTGGCACCTGAGAAACGACACTGGAGGTTAACCACATCAAAAAACAAAAAAAAACAAAAACTAAGAAACCCTCTTAAAAACTGGCCATGGTGGCTGGTGCATGCCTATAATCTCAGCAGCTGGGAGGTGGAAGCAGGGTGTCATTCAGTCATTACCTGCTCAACTACATGAGTTTCAAGTCAGCCTTGACTACAATGAGACCTGGTCTCCAAAAGGCGGCTGTGGCAGACTTAACTCCAAATCCCAACTCCTAGTGCACCAACAAGCCCTTATAATGAGAGAAAATGAGCTACTTGGCTTTGTTTGTCTTAATCTGCCTTTAGACAGCTTGGACACTGGGACTGCATGCTTGGCATTCTGTTCGTATATTAAATCTACTAAGTGTGAGTGACACAATTTCTTGTTCAGTGTTAGCATATTTTGGTACAGTCCGGATCCAAAGATGCCTCAAAATATCTATGTCCTCTGTTAACCTGTGACACAAATTCAGTGACACAGAAAAGAGCCCCTGCAGAAAGATTTTGACATGTTCCATATAGTTAACATGGCTGCAGACTTGAATACTACATACCTGTTTTATGTATTTCTTCAGTAATATACATTCCTTCTCTATAAGTTATTCCCCCTACAACAGGGGTTCCTGTGGCTGGTGCCAGTTTAGGGTCAAAAGCATCAATATCAAAACTCAGGTGGATTGGCCTCTGTCTTCTGGAAAGGAAAAAGACGAGAGAATACGACACTAGTTATGCTTGGAGTCTTCATTCTGTGGCTATAACTTGGTTTTGTTCTAGTCCTGGTGCTTTGCTAGTTCAGCATATTTCTAGATTTTCTATTCCTGGAAATTACTCAGATTGGCACATTAACTTCTTACATTGTACTTTAATATATTGCTGTTTATTTTGCATGTCTCAGAAAAACCCCAGTGCATATTTCTGGGTTACCTAAAGCAGTAGAGCCTCTCACACTAGTAACTGCCAGTACAAGGAATTCTTCACTTCCATGATGGACTAATTAAGTTAGCTTCATTTAGGTTATAGTTGTTGAGATGAACATAATCCAGTTTCCTGCTTGCAAATTTATTCTCCAATTCTAACTTGAGGGAAGCTATCCCATGACTGAAACTAACATACATACAATATCCTCGTAGCAAATGACTAACTTCTTAGAGGCTTACAGAGTGACCTAAGACGGCAGTTCTGACCTGGACCGCCAAGAAGGCTGAGAAAACTGTCCTAACTGGCATGCAGTTTTATGCTTAATACAGAACTTGGTTGAAGTAATGAGACCACTCGAACAATGAATCTTCTCATCGTAAGATCGTAATAGAGAACAAAAAATTCATGAGAAGAAGGATGGGTCAGTGACTTAAAGGAACACCCCCACCCCCAGTCCACAAGAATATGATTTGTTTGACAGTTTGCCTTCTGAACTATTTGAAAATATATGCACGTTTTGCTTTTATTTAAGAAGTGCATTTACTGTGTTCAAGATACCGGCTTAAGTGTGCTGCTCTCCCAGAGTTTGCCCATCTTCCCCTGGGACCTAGAAGTAGACATTTGCTGTTTTACTTACTTGCCAATCAGCAGATCAAATGTCTGTTCCATGACCTTCTGGATACCAAGTCGATCAATGTCTCTCATGGAGAAATACTGGATGTCATAATTCTTTAAAATAAAACTGGTGAGATAAAAGGAAAGACTCTAGTTTTAAAAGCAGTTTTAATAAACGTGTATTTAGGAACTCTCATCTTCATACTGACCTACAAGAAGTAGGCAGAACAGGCCCAGAGCTTAACTCCTCTACATCAACTTACTGTTCAGGAGGGTCCACATCTCTTAGGCCAATGTACACAATACTTGGGGAAGAGAGACAGGGTTTGACCCAGGAAAAGCCTGGCAGTTGTGGTACCTGTGAAGAGAGGAAATTCTTACTCACTGAAATAATCTTGATCCTTAGAGCATACCATCCCTTTCCTCTCCTGTCCACTGTTTGTTTCAAATGACACAAAGCACACTTGAGCTAGAAGAGACAATTGTCCAATAGAAATGTTTCAGAAGAGAAGCCGCAAATTACAGGTTTCTTGAGAAGGTTTAAAAAAAAAATATTCTGCTGGGGGGGGCGTGGCACACACCTTTGATCCCAGCACTTGAGAGGCAGAGGCAGGCGGATCTCTTGAGTTCGAGGCCAGCCTCGTCTACAGAGTGAGTTCTAGGACAGCCAGGGCTACCCAGAGAAACCTTGTCTTGAAAACGAAAACAAAAAAGTGTTCTGAGGTGATCTGGTTTCTCATTAACTACCTCCGTAGCAGGAATATCCTGGCCAGTCCTTCCCACCCCTTTGCTCATTCCAGATTGGTTCTTTAACTTGTCCTGGCATAGCTTGCCTTTTCACTAAGTGGAGGGATGTAGAGTCTTGTCTGCCTAGCATAGACTCCCTGTCTTTTGAAGAGCTCAGAAGAATTTTACCCAAAGGCAAGCTCCAGATCAGTGTGTTTTAGTGTGGGAGCCTGACATAGCCCCTGGCTATGAAGTGTCCAGCACTACAGTTACTTACTACTACAAACTGAATTTCCTCAACAATTATGAGCCCCACTGAGGACAGAAACCTAGTTATCTTTGTAGCCCAAGCATCCAGCTGACTGCCTGGTCCTTAATAATGTGAATAACAAGTAAAGGAGTTGAGTTAGCCACATTCAGCCCACCCTTCATCCAAATCTTAATTAGATTCCCAAAGTCCCAGAATAATCTTGCAGGCCATTCCCTGTCTCATTTTATCTCACTTACCTTGTCTTGTAGTTCTCTAACAAGAAAGGAAAGTGGCTGTCCATGGATATTTCCAGATACAGTGGTGAGGGGTGTATTAATGTCGGCATGAGCATCAACCCAGATGACACAGAGATCTGGGCGGTGCTGGGCGTGGCCGCTAATGGTACCTATTGCCAGGCTGCAAAGAACAAATATAATAATCTTCAAGGCCTTCTGCTTGGCAAACAGATAACCTCAGCCAACATTGCTTATACTCTGCCCCCAGGGCAAAGTCAGGGTCTGGCCTGAGGCTGGGTTCCAGGGAGACAAAAGTCCCTCGGTTGCACTTCCCAAAGATTAACTTTTTAAGTGGATCAGACCAGAGAAAGATAAAGCTTTAAAGAATCAGTGCCCTAGTCCTAGGGGATCCAACACCCTCTTCTGGCCTCTGAGGGCACTCTACTCACGTGGTGTATAGATATGCAAGCAGGCAGAAGACCGTATACATAAAATTAAAGGCTAGGGGAAAGAATACTGATGATTGGCTGTCCCTGCAGTGAGACACATGTCACTGCAGCTCCCAGGCCCCTGGTAAATTGTCCATTAGCCCTAGCCCAGAAAAAGAGCTCAAATATTAACATTTGTCCAGTGGATGCAATTTAGTCGAGCAATGGGGTCTAGTCTAACAATTTGCAGAAAAGCTGCTTAATTCCTTTAATTCTAACTTGCAAAGAATCTGGGACACTGAAGGGGGTTTTATTGTTCGGTTGAGATGGGTCTTGCATGTTGCAATAGATCTGCCTGCCTCTGCTTCCTGAGTACTGGGATTAAAGGCGTGCACCACCACCACCCAGTCTACATTTTTTTTTTTAAGGTAAAAATTAAGAAGCCGACTTGCAGGTGTAGCTAAGTAGTCCTGCATTTGCCTTAGTGTGTGTGAAGCCCTGAGTTTAATTCCCAGCACAACAGAATCAGCTGTAAAAGCTGGTTTGTAACACTTCTTAAAACCTGAAAAGTGGGGCTGTGAGACATTAAAGTTGCAAGGCAACCTCTGTTGAGCTCGTGTACACCACTGAATAAAAGTCATTCAAATTATACATTTATTCCTGCCTGCTAGAATTTAACAGACTAAAACTCTGGCAAGTTTTAACTTTGAACTGGAAATAGTTGAGTAACCTGGTTACCGTATATACAGCTATAGACAAAAAGGAAAACTAAAGGCTGTGGCTGTCACATTGATGAGGTCCCCAGTGAGACTTGACCTCAAGGGGAAAAAAAAAACAAAAAAAGATTAAGCATTCAGAGACAGGACTGAGGTAGGAAGCAAGAGAGCTGCCCTCTTCTCTGGTTGATTCCCCTGAATGCCCAGTCATCTCTAGAGCACCCGAGTCTGACCTGTTTTTTCCCTGCCTGAATTTTTATTCCCAAAGAGGAATCTACTTTCTCTGCACCCGGAGCAAAGGTTTAACTTCAGGTAGTTATCTAGAAAGTTCTCTGAACACCTCAGGGAAAATTGCTAGGCTGAATCAAGAAGAGAAACAGTGGATTTGGATGCCTGCTCAGCTACTTCCTGGCGCTAGGCCTTGAACAAGTTAGATAACTTGTTCAATAAATGAGATAAAGCCCTATCTCCTTTGTGACATTGTTCGAATTGTCTAACTGAAAGTACCAGTAAGTGTTCAATGCTAGTACCACAGAACCTCTTTCCACTTTCACTGCTTAGCTCATTCCACACTCCCTGGTGAACTCTGACTCCACTAGCCCAGACCTCTCCCACCTCTGAACTTCTTCTGTAGTATTCAGTACTTTACAGTTTTTATTTTACTATAATGTATTTATTTTATCTAGTCCTAATAGATCTCGGTTGGAAAACACTATTCACTAAGAATGATTGAAAGGAGTGTGTCTTTATTAGAAAATAAATTAGCATCCCAAGGAAGGATCACTAACAAATGTAATAGCAGAAATGCTTATAAAAAATTCAGTATGGATGGATCAGAAGAGCTTCATGAAAGTCTTGAGACATGGATCAGAACAGCTCCATGAAAGTCTTGAGACAGTTTCTCAAGAAACTTGCTTTGTCTACCTCTACACTTGCACGCATGATCTTATCTGTTGTGTATTTTTCCCCAAGTAAGGACACTTAAATAAAGAAGCCCATCACTAAGCCCAAAGCACACTTGCTCCCAGCTTACCTGTGGTCACCTCCTATGGTGACACAGCTGTAACCACCTGACACAGCTCTACTAACCACTTCAGACAGTTCCTGGTTGGCAAGGCCCACTGAGCGAGGATACACTACCAGATTATTGTACGGATCATCTTTGGGGACTTTAGTAAAACTCAAATCTCCGAAGTCTTTTAGGTGGCATCCTGAAACACATGGAAATAACAAAATGAACGGTTGATGCCATTCCAGCTTCTACTGGCCTGGGCTACAAGTAATCACTGGCAACAAAGTCGGGACATGTCAGCCTCATTTTGTCAGAACAATTCCTGGTGTCATCTGACTGGCAAGGTTGGCTCAAGTCTTCAAAGTAGACCCTCTTAGGAACACCATTTTCCAGAAGCTGCACGTTGGACAGTGAAATCCAGAGCCATTATTAACCCAAGAATCACCAGATAGGTAACAAGCAAATAGACCTCACATCTCAGAATTATAAAATGTAATTCAAATAAAAACCCATCAGGCTATAAGGAAAATTAAGTACTGTTAATTTAAGACAAAAATACATGTGTAGAAATTCTCAAGGCCATGGTTTGAGCCTCAGCAGGGCAAGAAAACAAATTCTCATTTTTTCCCCCTAGAATAAAAGATCAGGAGCTGAGGCTGGAGCATGGCGGTTAAGGACACTTTCTGCTCTTCCATAGGACCTGAGACAGCACTTAACATCAGCTGCCTATAACTACAGCTCCAGGAGACCCAGTTCCCTCTTCAGGCACTGGAACACACAGAGTATTGCCTCGCCTGTACAAAACCCTGTGCACACAGTGGTACTCCTCTTGGGAACTGATAGCAGGAGGATCGGAAGCTGTCGCCTTGGTTACATAAACAAGGTCAAGGCCAGCCAAGGCTACAAGACTTGTCCCAAAATAATAATAGTAGAGGACATAAAGGGAAAAATATCTAATGTTTATTCATTACTTAGAGGGGCTTGCATCCTGTTCGAATTGCTTAACATAAATTTTTATTTCCGACTTAAAATAATGAGGCAACTAAAATAATGCCTCGTGCATAGAGGAGACATCAAAGAAGGAACCTGCCCAAGGTCACACACGGGCTAAGTGCCAAAATCAAAATCTATAGCTAAGAGGCCCGTTTTGTTTGTTGTTATTGTTGTTTATTTTTGTTTTGTTGAGACAGGATCTCATTATATATCCCTGGGCCTGGAACTCACTATGTCAATCAGCCTGGCCCTAAACTTGTAGAGATCCACCTGCCTCTGCCTCTGGAGTGTTGGGAAAGCCATTCATCTTAACAGTTGCAGAGGCTGGTTAAAGATTTGGATTATGACCAGTGCGGATTTATCAGGAATTTAAAGTAGACAGTTTAGGAGCTTTCCTCTTGAACCCAACTCATCCTAAAGCAAAACTTGGAGAGAATGTAAAAATGAGAAGCATTAACTCAAAATACAAAATCGTAAGGCCAAGAATGACCTGGGACATTGAGGCCAACCTTAATCCTCAACAAAAATGAATATTGGAAGCAAAACAGAAAATTTTTATCCTTTCTCAAAAGACATAACTTGACTAAAATTTTTATGAACCTTTTAATCCCTGCATATTAAGAAATAATTATAAAAGGCCCCAGGGAGATCTAGTCAAGTAAAGAAAGGAGATACAGGCAAGTAGAAGATGACTGCGACAACAGGCTGAAGACACTGAGAACTGTTCTCGTTTGCCTGTTGTTGTGATAGACACCATGACCAAAATCAACCAGGGGAGGAAAGATGTCTATTTGGCATACACATCCCAGTCCATCACTGAGGGACATCAGAGCAGGAACTCAACGCTGGAACCTGGAGACAGGAACTAAAGCAGAGACCATGAAGGGATGCTGCTGACTAGCTTGGTCTCTATAGCTTGCTCATGTACAACCCAGGGCCACCTGTCCAGAGGAGGCACCACTCACAGTGAGCTGGGCCCTTCCACATCCATCATCATTCAAGAAAATGTCCTACAGCTGGGCATGGTGGCACATGCCTTTATTCCCAGCACTCAGGGTGCAGAGGCTGGTGGTTCTCTCTGAATTCTAAGCCAACCTGGTCTTCACAGGGCATTCCAGGCCAGCCAAGGTCACATAGAGATCCTGTCTCAAACAGAAAAGAAAAGAAAATGCCCCCATCGACATATCTACAAGCCAATCTATTGGAGACCATTCTTAATTGGCATTCCCCTTTCCTTGATGACTCTAGCTTGTGTCAAACTGACAAAACAACCAACAAGTTCAAGACTCAGCAGAAAAATGACCAAATCAAACAGTTGTTTTAAAAGGCTTGTGGACAGGGGGCTGCTGGAGAGATGACTCGGCAGTTAAGAGCACTTGCTGCTCATACAGAGGACCTGTGTTTAGTTCCCAGCACCCACATGGTGAATCATCACCACTTACAACTCCAGTTCAAGGGGATCTGACACCTTCCAGCTCCTGCACATATGTGGTGCACATACACACACTTGGGGATACACATAAAGTTGGGGGGAGGGCTGGGCAAGGTGGCTCATTATAGGCACATATGTACACTTGGGCACACATACACGTAAATAAAGTTGGGAAGAGGGCTGGGCAAGGTGGCTCACAGAGTAAAGGCTCTTGTCCCCCAAGGCTGACAACCTAAGGCTGACTCTGACTCTGAACAGCCATGGTGGATGGAGAGAACCAACTCCCGAAAGCTGTCCTCTGACCTCTACACATGTACCAGAGCATGTATGTGCTCATGTACATATACACAATAGATTAATGTAAAAAAATAAGTTTGAGAATTCACAAACCAAAAAAAAAAAAAATGTTTTTCACATTTGTGTGATTGATTGGTGAGGTGGCTGGTCTTCCAGGAAACAGGAGTTCTGTTCCCAGTGCCCACATTGGGCAGCTCACAGCCTCTTCTAACTCTCGTTCTGGGGCATCTGAATCCTCTTCCAGCTTCCCAGTCACCTGAACACACATGCACACAACAGACATACAGACACTCTGAGGCTAGAGGAGGGTGTAAAATCCCCGAGAGCTGGAGTTACAAGAGGCTGTGAAACCATAGTGGATGGTGGGAATTGAACTCTGGTCCTCTGGAACAGTTAGGCGCTCTTAACCGCTGAGCCATCTCTCCAGCTCAGCTGGACGGATCTTGAATGATTCCTATTCTAGAGCGTTTCTACCTCCCTGTTTGTCTCAGTGGCTTCCTTAGACCTCATCAAGCATGAGGGTTTAAGAAACCAGAATATACCTGGTGTTTTGTAAAACTACAATATTCACTATAAAAGATGTGGTGGCTGTTTTTGGTTGTTAACTTCTCCACATCTGGAATTAACTGAAATCCTAACAGCACACCTATGAGGGATTTTTTTTTTCCTTAATGGGAAGAGCCACTTCTAATCCAGATCTTTGAGGTGGGAAGGTACACCTCTACCCCAGACCTTTAGAGGTGGGAGGATCCACCTGTAATCTGGGCTGCACCTTCTGTTGGCAGCCCATGTAAAGACATGGAGGAAGAAAACACTCTTCCTCTCTGCTTGCTTGCTCTCACACTCACTAGCAAGTCCCCATTCCTTCACTGGCCTTAGCGCTTACTTCTCTGAAATTCTCGTGTATCCTGAAGAGCAGGTGAGACATCCAGATTCATGGACTGAACAACTGCTGAATTTGTGGGCTTTCCTTCGGTAGACAGCCATTGTTGGACTAACTGGACTACAGCCTATAAGCCATTCTAATAAATCCCATACACATACACACACACACACACACACACACACACACACACACACACACACACAGAGTCATTCTATAAGTTCTGTTTCTCTAGAGAACCCTAATACAAAAGGTTATAATAATGTTAATATTAACTTTCAGAACTACCTGCCAAACCTTTAACTCATAGAAAAACAAGGACATTAAAGTTCCGGTGGATAAGATAAGTAATAGAACTTAAGGAACACTCAAGCCCAATCAAGGATTCCAGGGTGTAAACTGATATAAGCCTGACGGAAAACAGTATTCTGGTCACAGGCGCCTAACAGAAAGGAACTGTGCAATGTCTGAAAAGAACCTGGCGATCTTGCTGCAGTACTCCAGAGAAGACAGACTGCATCTCACTAGAGGATTTTGGTCACTAAATGTGCCGTCCTGGGACTAGGCAGTAACTCTGGGGTGGAGCAATTGCTTAGCATGCATGAGATCCTGAACTTGATCCCAGACACTAATCAATTGCTGGAGGTGGTTCAACAGATTCACTTACATACTGAATGTGGACTCATTACCAACTCTGGAGGACTGGATAGATGCCTCAGTGATTAATAGCACTGGCTGCCCTTCCAGAAGACCCAGCTTCAATTCCCAGCACCCACATGGCAGCTCACAACTGTCTGTAACTCCAGTTCTAGAGGATCTGATGCCCTCTCCTGGTCTCTGCGGGCACCAGGCATGCAGGCAAAACACCCACACATATAAATAAAAAATAATTTTTTTAAGGCATGACTACCCACTCTATTTACTGATTCCTTCTTGCCAAACAGCCTTCCTGTTTGTCACTTACTTTCCAGATGCCTTACCCACAAGGGCTTCTTGAGAGTGCGTACTGGAAGGACTATTTCTCAATCTAACTATGCCCAGCTGCATGCACTTTTGATCATTTACGTGGTCAACGTGAGTCTGCCCACGAAAACTTGATGAGCTGAGCCTTGTGTTTCCCCAAAACTAAGAGGCAGACCCTTACGGGGCTTGTATCTTGAAAAGCCCTGCCTAAGTGACCTACTCAATATGACTGCCTCCCTAATCCGGCTCTTTCATTTTCAAGAGATAAGTACCACGTAAAAAATAGAGACAATGACTGCTGGAGTCGAGGAAGGGCCTTCTATAAGTACAATTTGTATCAGTGCTGTTTTGTGTGGATTTCTCCTCTTCCCTTATAGGCAATAAAAATTCTCTGTAAGAATGAATAAGTATTTAATGGTAAAAGCTCCCCTGTTACTCCCCACACCTGACAACTGTATTCTTGCAGACCTTTGTGCATAATACATATTTTTTAAACAAAATTATTAGGTGGAATAGGTTAAGTTTTTTCAGCTACCTACTCAAACTATGGCTCAAATACAGCCATGTCTGTGTACCATCCAAGTAAACAGCAGAGTTTCCTCTGTAGTGATTCAGGACCTGGCTTGTGGCTCTGTCATACCTGGGTTTGACATACCTGTCATACCAGGGTTGACATACCTGTCATACCAGGGTTGACATACCTGTCATATCAGGGTTTTGCTCTTTTGTGTCTAAGGATAGGTCTCCCCAGGTTCAAGACAGCAGGAACAGAGAAAGGCATGAAGAAGCCCTTGCAGACCTCGGAGACCACACCACAAACTGCAGTGCCTCCAGGAGACACTGGTCAGCAGAAGGGCCCAATTCTCCCCAACAACGCCTCACTATTCATCACAAGGCCAATGCTTCAAAAGTTGAACCAATTGAGCAATGAAGTTCTGCCTCATCCACCATGCTCATCTGACCTCTCACCATCAGACTGTTATGTCTTCAAACACCCTGACAACCTTTAACACAGTCAGCAGGATGCAGGAAATGCTTCCCAGGGCTTTGTCAAATCCCAAACCAGGAATTTTCACACTGCAGGAATAAACAAACTTATATCCCTGTGGCAAAAATGTATTGATTGTAATGGTTCCAATGTTAACTAGTAAATGTGTGTCTGAGCCGGGCATGGAGGTGTTTAATTTCAATCCCAGCACTCTGAAGGCACAGGCAGGCAGAGCTCCAAGTTCCAGCTTTAGTTTGAGGCCAGCCTGGTCTATGTTACAGTCCAGGACAGCTGGGGCTACATAGTCAGACCCTACATTTAAAAAGAAACAATGTATGAGCCTAATAATAGATTTAAGATTCATGGTCTGAACCAATAACCAAAAATGCTGGGGTCAGAGTCCCAGGCCTCTGTCACGAGACTTCATAGAAGAGTGGGGATCTCAAAGGACAGGGAGTTTCTAAGCCCTTCCTGCCGGCTGTGTTAAAATGGTAATAAAATGAACAAATAACAAGGAAGGGCAGGACATACTAAGGGATTACAGGTTACATGAGGCATCTTGGTGGTTTTTCTCTCCATCCTTCATCTTGTGTTTTCTTTGAAACCAATGTTGCAACCTAAGACTTCCCAAAATTTGTTTATCATATGTCTGCATCATTTTTGTTAAACGGTTTTGAGTGAGAACACCCAACACAGAGAGAGACACACAATGAATAAATAAATAAATAAATAAATAAATAAATAAAGGTAAATACACTTACTGACTTGAGTTTTCTTTTTTTTTAATCATTACATGGGGCCTAGAGAGATGGCTTGGGGCTTAAAAGGCACTTGCTGCTCTTATAAAGGACCTATGTATGATTTCCAGCACCTACAGGGCAGCTCACAACTGTCTATAACTCCTGTTCCAGGGGATCCGATGCCCTCTTCTGATCTCTTCAGGCACCAAGCAGATATATGATGCAATCCATACATGCAATCAAAACATTCATACATAACATTGATTTAAAAATTTTTTCTAACTCATTACATGAATTTTGGCTTGGATTTGGGGCTCTGAAATAACTCTAAACATAATTCTTCTACTTGATGTTACATATTTATGTGAAGCAGCATTCTTAAAGTTGGTGATCCTAGAATAAAAATAAAAATATCGAATCGACTTTGAAAACCATTGACAGTAACTATATCCTGCAAAATCAAATATTCAGCGAAGATTGATTTTTTTAATACAGAGTCTTACATTTGTACCCAGATTTACCTGGAACTATGACCCTTGACAGCCTCAAACTGGTAATGATCCTCTTGCCGTGGCCTCTCAAGCACTAGGGTTATTTATAGGCATGAGCCAGCACGCCTGGTTCAAGATTTAATTCTGCATGTAAAACTAGACACATCCATCTCATTAGTGTATGGATTTGCTGTTGTCTTTAATACATGTTAAAATATGTATACTAAGCCGGGCGGTGGTGGTGCACGCCTTTAATCCCAGCACTCGGGAGGCAGAGCCAGGTGGATCTCTGTGAGTTCGGGGCCAGCCTGGGCTACCAAGTGAGTCCCAGGAAAGGCTCAAAGCTACACAGAGAAACCCTGTCTCGAAAACCAAAAAAAAAAAAAAAAAAAAAAAAAAAATATGTATACTAAGGGGTTGTTTTAAAACAAATTTATGATTATCAGAAAATGCTTGATTTGTATACCTATATATCTAGAACTGCATAGAAATTTCTCAGGTGAAAAGGAGAGACAAGTAGAAGTTTAAGCCCTAATATAGAGCTTAATGGCATGGCTGAGGGTCAAAATCTGGCCTTCTGTCCACAGAAGATGTTCCTAGAAACTGGATGTGCCCACCTAACCAGTGCCAGCCAACAAGTATGTAGGAAGAAACGCCCTGCCACGGCTTCTTAGAACGGGAAATGTCCCCTTGTGCCTCCTTTGTTCATTCATTTATCCTGCTTCCAGAAACCAGTCCACAACCATTAAGTGGAGAGGCCTTGCCAATAGCACAAAGAAGAACCCAGGTCTGAGGACAGAGCCACCAAACCAGTTCCAGACCTCCCTCCAGATTGTTTACTTGAAAGTGAAAAAAAAAAATTTTTTTTTTTCCCAGCTGCTGACATCTCAGGAGCTTGTGTAATCTTAGCTACCCAATACAGGGACTGGATGCAGACTTTGATAGGAGAGGAAAAACTGGCTCTGGTTATTACAACTAATTTGGGAGATGACAAGGAGAAGTTAGAGAGTTTGTATCTGAGCTGGTAAAGGCTTGAGATTGTAGATAAGGGGCCGTCACGAGGAATGTGAGCATGTGAGCTCGAATACAGTGGGATCTTCAGAGGAAGTTGGCGTTGAAGACCATGTGTCTTTTTTTATTTTCTGACCAAACTGGCTTCTGCCTCAGCCTCCAGGGTACTGGCTGGGTTTATGGGTATGCACTACTGTGCCTGCTAGATTGTACAAGTGGCCCTCTGACTTTTACAAGCAAACTGTGTACAAACACAAATAAAGATGTGGTTTTTTTGTTTGTTTGTTTTCGAGACAGGGTTTCTCGGTGTAGTTTTGGTGCCTGTCCTAGGTCGCTCTGTAGACTAGGCTGGCCTCGAACTCACCGAGATCTGCCTGGCTCTGCCTTCCGAGTGCTGGGATTAAAGGTGTGCACCACCACTGCCCGGCTTAAAAAATGTTTTTTTAAAGGGCTGAAAAAAACGGCTTAGTAAAGAGTACTTGTTGCTCTTTTAGAGACTCCAAGTTGGATTCCCAGCACCATCTGTAACTCCAGCTCCAGGGGATCAAATGCCCTCTTCTGGCCTGCAAGGGTACCAGGCCCCCATGTGGTACATACTTACATACATACATACATGCAGGCAAAACACAAAATAATAAATGAACAAACTTTTTTTTAAGAATGGAAAAAAAAAGAAATAGATCACTAATACTAACATTCAAGGTATGACAGAGTAGGGAAGCCTAAAAAGATGGTATTCCTCAGCTCAGGCCTCATCTCCTAGTTCCTTAGGACAAATGGCCCTTCCCACAGGGGCAGTGGAACTCAGAAAGGTCCAAAGCAGTGCAGTATTTTGGTCTTGTTCTAAATTCTTGCTATGGTTTTGAATGTTGCCCTTCAAAAATTATGTGTTGGAAACTTAATCCTAACGCACCAACTCCCATGCTGGGAAATGGGGCTTAATGGGAAACGTGTATGTATCAATCATGAGGTCTTCCTCATACCCATTGTAAGAGAGTGGGAGGCTGTAAGTTGATTCTGGTTCTCTTTTGCCATGCTTTCTGCCATGTCAGGATATGGTAAACTTAGGCCTCACAAGGTATAGTCTCTCAAGTCATGGACTCCTCAGCCTCCACACCTAGAGCCAATACATTTCTATTCATTGTAAGTCATCAGGTGCTGGAGAGATGGCTTAGTGGTTATAAGCAGTGGCTGCTCTTCTAGAGGACCAGAGTTCGAATCCCAGCACCTAGATGGCAGCTCATAATAAGTCATCCAATCCCAGGTACCCTGTTAAAGCAATATAAAATGGACTAACACAATCAAAGTGAAATACAAAGCCAAGTCTCTGGCACTGGATCTTCCAAAGACCAAATGATGTTAGTGACAAAGCAGAATCCAAAACTTTGAAGACATTAACTTCAACAATTTAGCTTCCAAGCCCACATCCAGGCCTAAACTACATTATGCTGGATTCCTTTTTTGACAGCTTCTCTGCTTTGATTTCCTTCTCCCTGCAAAGGCAGATTGTCTTTTTTATACAAAAAGTGACTACACCACTCTACTCCCTCCAGTGACAGCAAATTCTAAGATTCGCTATTTGCTACTGATGCAACCTTGCAACCAATTTTTGTTTCAAAGATATCCCAGTGTTATTCAAACAGCATCCCAAAGACATTAATTTCATCTTTTTTTAATATAGAATTTTTTCTTCCCCTCCCCCCAAACTAGACATTGTAAATTGATAGCCTAAGATCTAGATCTGTCAACAGACATGATTTGTAAAGTCTATGCAAAATATGTTTTACGGTGTTTGTAAAGCAAACACCATGTAAGAAAACATGCAGGTCACAAGTCCCATACTTCCTTACCAGTCACAGAAGTCTCTATAGTTTGATAGAGATATAATTTATATTGCATGAGATTCATTCTCCGAATTTATAATTCAGTGGTTTTCAATGTATTCATCAAGTTGTGAAAATGTCAATACTATCTAATTCTAGGATATCTTAAGTTCCCTTCCTCCCCAAAACCTAAAGACATTGTCAGTGATTCCTTATTTCCTCAGCCCTGTTTCCTCCAAAAAGCTGCCCTCTCTAGACATTTCACAATTAAGGAGCCAATAAGTGGCCTTTTACATCTATCTGCCTTCTTTCAAAGCATAATGTGCGAGGACTCACAGAGGCTCCCTAGTAAGGCCTTACTCAAGGTCAGAAAGTCTGAGCTTGATTTGCCCAGCAGGGATATATAATGGGATGATTTGGCCAAGGGCGTGGTTACCAGGTGTTTTGAAGGGTCTACACTTGTTACTTTATACCTCGACCTTGGAAGGGGAGGTCTTTTGCCCATCATAATTAAACTCGGGGCAGCTGGGTATTGATTCAGGGCCCTCCCAAAGCTATCCTGTGTCTCTTTCTTTCTTTCCTTCTTTCCTTTCTTTCTTTCTTTTTTTTCTTTTCTTTTCTTTTTTTTTCTTTTTTCTTTTTTTTTTTTTTTTTTTTTTTTTTTTTGAGACAGGGTTTCTCTGTAGCTTTGGAACCTGTCCTGGACTAGCTCTGTAGACCAGGCTGGCCTCGAACTCACAGAGATCCACCTGCCTCTGCCTCCTGAGTGCTGGGATTACAGGCGTGTGCCACCACCGCCCGGCATCTCTGTCTTTCTTATTGTCTCTGTCTATATATCTATCTAATACTTTCTCATTCCTCTCTCTTCCCAAATACCCTTGGACAGGTCAGAGCTGGCCTCCTACAATAATCTCTTCAAGGCTCACAGTTTTGATTTTGATGAAATCCAATGGATCTATTTTTATTTCTGTCATATCTGATTTTGGTGACTGGCTAAGATAGCTAAGAAACTGCAGTCTGACCCAAATTCACAAAAATTCACACTTAGAGTTTTTTCTAGTTTCATAACTTCACACTAAATTTAGAACTTTGGTACATGCCAACTTTTAAAAATTATTTAAAGACTTATTTATTTGTATGTTATATGCATGTGTCAGTGCCAGCATGCATGAATGTATGTATGTATGTGTGTGTATGTATGTATGTGTATGTATGTATGTGTGTGTGTATGTGTGTATGTGTATATGTATGTATGTATATGGACTATTGCATGCCTGGTGCCCTTGGATATCAGAAGAGTGCGTTTTATCTCCTGGAATTGGAACTACAATATGGAGACGCATGTGGATGCTGGGAACTAAACCCCAGTCCTCTGTAAGAACAGCCAGCATTCTTAACCACTGAGCCATCTCTCTAGCCAGAGCTAATTAGGAATTTTGATAGATACAATGGAGGGGGAGTCATTTTTAAAAATTTATCCAGGGTATCCAGTTGTCCTGACACCGTTTATAAAAGGTTCTTTTCCCTACTTACTTGTGTCAGTCAAGTAAAAGCCTTATAAATAAATAGCTACTGGAGTCGTCAAATAATGACAATTTCCTGGGAACTGTCACTGATGAGGCTAAAACTCTGAAGTAGAAGGTCAACCCCTCTGAACACAGCAATCTTGGTTAGGGCTCGGGAATGGGTTCTGTTCCATTAATAGTCTAGATCTGCCTCAGGGTCTTTGTACACGTTGTTCTCTCTGCCTGAAATAGTGTTATTCCAAATTTGCTTAGACTCCTTTCCTTCCTGCCCAGGTCTGCTCACTTAGCCTTGTTTTCAGTGAAGTCTCCTATCTAAGGTACAGTACTTACCCTTTGCTTTCCCCATCTCTGGCTCCTGCTTACCCCGTTAAGTGCTCATGACCACTGACATACTTGCCTCAGTTTTACATTTTCATTTCCGATCACACCTCATTAGCACATTGTTAACAGGAATCTATTTTGTTCCCTAGTGTTAAGTCTAGCATCTAGGATTTAGCAGCACTCTGATGCAAATACAAGCTATTACACCTTTGCACATACACATCAGTAAATGAATACGCTCATCATATTTTTGTTTTTGCTTTGAGACAGGCTTTGAGCTAGCCCTCTAACTCACTACCTAGACCAGAATGGCCTCAAACTCAAAGATCCACTCACTTCTGAGTTAAAAGACTAGAGTGCCCCCATGCCCAGCTCATTATAGTCTTAGTGCCTAAAAGCTGCTCTTAAGAAAAATAAACTTAGCTGGACACAGTGCCACATGCCTGTAATTCCTAATTTAGGAGGCTAAGGCCAGAGGATTGTGAGCTTGAGGCCAGCTGGGATACATAATGATAGCTACTGTCAGAAAGAATGAGCAGGAGGGAGGAAATAAGAGACAGAGCAAAAAAGAAACTTCAAGACGTGGAAATTTTTCAAAACAGATTTGAGGCATATTTTATATTAATTCACATCTTTAAGTTCAATGTGTTTTGATGGTTATATAGTCCTATAACCACCACCACACTAAAAACAGAATGGGGAAAACAATTCCAGTCACAAAAGGTGGATTATTATTGAGAACTTGATATCTGTAAGCAAATCAAGACTTTAGACTGTTGCTTCCAGAAGTCATATTAAGGAATGTGACAGTTCAGAAATCAAAGCACCTACCAGATCAGGAAGTTGCTGAAATACAAAAGAATTAAGATAGAGTCCAAGATTAAAGGCCACAGAAACCAAACTAGAACACTGGATTAACTCATAAAAAGATTGTGTAAGGGGGTGGGGGCAGAAGACCAAAAATTTGCACTCAAGGTCTTCATAGTAACCCATCTCTCACTGGCACTTATGAACTAGTTTGCTGGTTAGGAGGTTTTAAGCTGCAAACAACAGAAACTTGCCTAAGCAGGAAAACAACGTATGAATCTGAGACTTTCCTGGAAATCATTAAAAAGAATCATTAAGAGTTTAAATCTAAAGCCAGGCACAGTGACACCAACCTCTAACCCTAGGGAGGTAAGGGCAGAAGGGTTGCTACACATTTGAGGTCACCCTGGAGTTCCAGGCCACCCAGGGTTATATAGTAAGACACCAACTCCACAAACAAACAAACAAAAAACCCATCTACTGACACCCACAATACAAAATGTTCCAGTGAAGGTATTGTCACAGTCCCTTCTGGAATTTCAAATCAAAATTTGCTATGCATGCTTTCCTTGGTGGAACCTAGGTCAATCGGCCACAGCTTTAGCAGCGATGAAAACAAGGTGGAATGTGCCAGCCGGAGAACCTGAGCGAGAAAGAGGCACTGCTCTCTCTGTCAAGGCTCAGAAGCGTCCGTCCGTCCGTCCGCTCCAGAGTCTACTTAAGTTCTGACCACCGTGGAAATCCACTTCATGTCATTACAAGCAGAGTGAGTGTCCTGTGCTTAGAGGCAGCAACAAGCCTCAGTGAACACTTCCAAGTCCCACTTTGTAATTATGGTAATGTGACTCAGCTATGATCGCAAAGAGGCCACAAGTTACTGAGGCTGCTGTATAAAAACCTGACAGTGTTAGCCGGCCACAGGTGCTGGAATTCAAGAAGCTGCCTGGGAATTTTCTGGTCTCATCACAAAGCTCACTTTAATTTCCCTAAGACATTTCTTCTTGAATCCACTTCTTTTCCAATAGCAGAAGAGGAATCTGCTTTGGTCATTGAACATTAGAGATTTTAAGTATGAGAAGAGGTATCTGTGATGTTAGCATGTGTGTGTTTTCAGTGGTTAGGAGACCGTCAGGAGGCACACGCTGAGATGCATGGCCTTGATGGCTCAGCCCAGCTCTCTCCCACTGTTCCACTGAAACTTTCATGCTCACGCCTGGGGATCTGCTATCCTTTATTTTGCTGGACTTCTTACCCCACACACAGCTGCTTGCTTTGTCCCCAAAACATCCTCCTCTTTAGGTCAACACCTCACTCTCTCCCTTGGTTGGTCCTTCCAGGTCCCTTCCTGGGAGACCCTCTTATCTAAAAACACACAAATGATGTGTCTCTGGCATTTGTTCATTATGGCACACTCAGCCAACCACATTTTATGTATGATTTTTTTTTAACCTGCATGTGTGTGTGTATGCATGTGATACAGGCCAGGGGTCTTGACTGGGTTCATTTTCTGCCAGTTAAAGAATTAAGAGGAAGGGAAATCTGAGCACAACAGGTTACAGCAGAGCAATCACAAACACAACCAACAGGGACAGACAGACTCAGCGATTGAAGAAAGGTGTTCATTGGGGGTGAGGAGACATACAAATGTAGCAGACACACAGAGAAAAAAGACCCTTACACAGACGGAAAAATCCAGTCTCTTCTTGAGGGCTGGGGGTTTTCAAGTCTCTGAAGAACTGGTCAGTTTGTAGGAAGAGGATGGTTGATTGGCACACATCTGTCATACAACATGTCCTGGATCTGGCTTTGGACCTGTTGAGCCAGTCCGTCAGCAGGAGGCCTGCTGGTGGGAAAAAGGCCTGCAAGGCCTTTGTTGTTTTAAGCTGCCAGGCTTTTGATTCAAGTCAGGGGGGTGAAGAAAAAGTCTTGGAAATTCTCCATGGCTGCCTGTCAGTCTACCTACCACAGAGACTGTCTCCTAGTCGCTCACATGTGTGTGCACTTGTGCATGCCTGGAGATCCGAAGAGGGGCATCAGATCTCCTGCAATCACAGATAGCTGTGAGCAGCCATGTGGATGCTGGGAGCCAAACCTGGGTCCTCTCCAAAAGCAGCAAGTGCTCTTGATTCCTGAGATATCTCAACCCCCCCTCCATTCTCACAGCTCTGCCCCGACTCTGACCTTCCTCTAGGAAGCCAGGCTTGCTTCTCCACCTTGGTTCTAGTGCCTCATTTTCCTTTTAAAAACCCATCAAGTTCCAAACCAAGTTTATTTCATCTTCAAATCTGCTTTTCTGCCAGGCGTGGCGGCACACATCTTTAATCCCAGCACTCTGGAGGGAGAGGCAGGTGGATCTCTTCAAGTTCAATGCCAGCCTGGTTTACATAACAAGTTCTAGGACAGCCAGGGATACATAGAGAGACCATGTCTCAAACAACAACAAAATCTGGTTGGTTTTTGTTTTGTTTTGTTATCTTTTATTTTCTGTCTAACACAATCACCCATAATCTAGTTATGGTCCACTCGAGTCCATTCAAAGACATCACAAGTCTCTATCTTGTCAAAGGCCTTCCTTCTCTCCTTTAAAATCTGACCCATGCTAATTTGAAAGTGCTCAAGTGACTACAGTTATTTTGATACTCAGACTAGGATGGGTTCTCAGTAATGCAGCTGCCTTTGAATCCTTGTGTTCCTGTGAGTAACCCCTCACCCATCCTCCTATAAGTCATCCCAATACATTCACTGGATCACCAACTTGACTTTGGTGTGATCTTCACTTCCATCAGCCTTCTGTTCCCTATCATGGTCCCACATAAAAGGGACGAATTAGGTGATTTCCTTATCCCTGATTTTGGAAGATGAGCGGCCCCTGGAACGGCCTCACAAATCAGCAACTGTTTCATAGTAAGAGTGGAAAAAGATTCTGTAGTTCGCCCAGATTCTGCATTCCCATTGCCGGAGCTCTCTATTGACTGAAAAGAAATTTTGTATTCACAATACCAGAAAAAGACTCGTGAATGGTCCTAGTGACAATAGAGGACAAGCTAGAGATATTTGGGTTAGAGACCATACGGGTATTGAAATTTGGGACCTTGGCACTAATAGTTCTCCATTAATGCAGACATCTTGGGTTAGATGTACTTCTGGTCCTAAAAACCTAAATACCACCTCAGTTACAAGGCAGAAACTGGCAAATGAAATTACAGGGAGACCTGTGAAAATGCGCAGCTCCATCCAGCCCCTGCCTGAGATGCGGGGAGTCAGAACTCTTCCATGGGGGAGTTTAGGAGCTGCTGTTACGAAGTCACCCAAGCGATTTCATAATTAGGTAGTTTTGAAAAAACCTCATCTATGTCCCGATGACAATAACACAAACCTGTTAATCCCAGAGAGGAAACGGTTTGGAGAGAGGCAACCTGTAAGACCGGTGTCTCAGCAGCGTGAGAAGACGGAGTTAGGAAAGCTACCGTGATAGCCTAGTCACTGACGGCTGGACCAGGCCCTCCTTTGTTCTGCCCCCCACCCCACGCACTTTACACTATTTGCAACAAGACTTCCCCCAAGACTCCCTGACGTCTCTATCTGCAGAAGGAATCTGAAGGATACCAGATGGAGCAAAACACTTCCAGGTGCGAAGCTGATACCACAGGGCCAGGATAGAGGAGAGAGAATTCTAAACAGGTCTCGTTTCCACTCCTGAACGTTGGAAATCCAACCACTTACCCAGTAGGGAGAGCCTCTTCAGCAAGCCCGCTTCTCTAATGGCAGCTGGACCATATTCCACTCCTTTCTTTTTCTGTGAATAATACAAATCCCACAGATATAAGGAAAGGTCGAGGAAGGGGCAGGAAAACTTTGACACAGTGATGCTACACCGAATTCCTAACAGCTTCCTCTGCAACCCTGCCACAGCATCCAAACTTCCACCGCAGGGGGCTGGTCATTTTATTAAATGCTTAATGGATGGAGGAGGCAAAATTCCATTATTGAAAGCAAATCAACCTCCCGAGTCTCTCACTGAGAGCCGGGCCAGAGGAGTCCCAGATTGGGAAGGGGCTGAGTGAGGCTATGATCCGGTGCCTGGGATGACAGGCTGGGCTTTCCCATCAGTGAGCGCGCCCTCCCCGACAGCAGGTTTCTTTCTTTGAAGACAGAACAAAGCACCTCGGGTCCTCCCGCAGCTGGCGAGGCCAGCATTGATTTCTTTCCAGGTTAATGCTCTTTAGGCAAGAATAGATCCTGAAGCCTTCCTTAATCCCCCGGTCGCAGTCTCTATCCTCTCCAACAATTTTCCAACGACCCCGGTTTTGCCTTCTCCAGATCCTCCAGGGAGTCCTCTCCTCTCCCTTTTTCTCCCCTTCACCACCCCAAGCTGGAAATACCGATCTCTCCATCGTCCTGGGGAGGCCGCAGCAGCCTGCCCTCTCGATGCCCACTGCCCTCTCGATGCCCACTGCCCTCTCGATGCCCACTGCCCTCTCGATGCCCCACTGCCCTCTCGATGCCCACTGCTCTCCTTCACCCCTCGCCTTCCATCCGTCCCTCATCTGCATCTGGGTCGGGGAAAAAAATCCCAAGTGCGCTCCGGTGCCAGCCGCGGGAACCCGCGAGCTTCCCCCCTCCCCGCGGCGTTTCTCTTCATTCTTGCCCCCCCCCACCTCCCGGCCCCACGCCACTCTCTCGGGGCTCCCTGTCCCGCCAGCTCGGGTCCCCGCTCTCACCTGTCCCTGAGAGAAAGGGGCTCCGACTATAGCCACAGAGTGGACAGATCTCGTCAGGACGCAATGGACTTGCGCGCGGAGGAGACTCGAGGCTCTGCTCCTCAGGAACATGATTGGCAGGGAGGGGATCACCATAGGAGAAGTGACTCAGTGCGACTCAGAATCTCGAGTGAGCTCCGCCGCCCCCAGCTTCTCTGCCTTACGAGGCGAGCGCCCCGCCCTGTGATGTCAGCATCGCTTGGACACGCCCCCAACCAGCCTCCGGCGCACCTTCTCCGAGGACCACTTCTCTCCAGAGCTTGGGACACGCCCGCTGTTGAGTCACCAAAGAGGGCGTGTCCTCTCTCCCTGGACGCGCCCCCAATGCCTAAGCCTCGAGGACCGGATCCAAATAGGCCTTGGTTGGGGTGGCAGGTGTGTGGTTTCCCCGGGAAGTGGAGGTAAGGTCCTCGCCAAGTTGGAGACCTCAGTGGAACACGCGACACATGCTCTCCAGGTTTCTTCACACATATGTACCTGCCGCAGGCACTGTCTCGACTGAAGACTTGGTGCTGACCATGGTCTGGCTGACAGGCATCATCGGCCAGTCCACACCAAATCAGCATCCATCTATAGCTTTTAAGCATTTCCAAAGCTTAAAAATTCTAGCAACATTTACCCCATCTTTGAAGAGTCAAAACTCAGAGCAGAATCCATTGGGTCTGGCTTCTTAGTCAAGACTCATCTACCTTGGGTATTCCTGATGGGGAAGTTAGGATTTACCAAGCAATTACTTTCTAGGTGTTTTTAATTCTTTTTTTTTTTTTTTTTTAACAAACAGTTGTTTCTTTTTTAGATGTATGAGTGTTTTGCCCGTCTGTGTGTTTGTGTACCACGTGCGTACATGTGCCCAGGGAGGTCAGAAGTGGATTTTGGATTTGCTGGAACTCGAATTACAGATCATTGTAAGCCACCCTGTGGGTACTGGGAAACCCAAGTCCTTTGCAAAAGTAACAAGTGCTCTTACCTGCTGACCCACCTCTCCACCAGCTCCTGCTTTCAATTGTTTACATGAATAGTGAGAGCACTGGTTACTAAAGGTCAATTATATCAACACACTTGGACCACTATAAACTAAAAGGAGGCTAAAACAAACGCACAATACCAAATAGCTACTCTGGCTTTAGTAGTAACATGTGTACTGGACTTGGCAGTCAAGAGCACACACTGCTCTTGCAGAGGACCTGAGTTTTGTAGAGTTTTGTCCCCAGCCTGTAATTCCAGCTTCTGGGGAATCAGATGCTTCCTGCCTCCATAGTCACTGCAAGGGAGGGGAGATAAAAAGATTTGAATACTTTAATGTAAGCACAAGTTTGCAGTGTTTGATAAAATAGACATATTTAATGTTTCATACAGAGACAAGACTATGAACACCACACTCTTAACAGTAACACTATAGCAAGCAAAAATCTCAACCTTATTCTTTCCCAAATCCATTTTTCCTAAAGACATCTGAAATTTATTTCACCTGATGCCAATTTACATGCTTCTTTCTAAAGTTGTTCAGCAGTCTCCATAGCAACACTAACTCCAAGGCGCTTGGTATAAAGCGTCTTAGGGGATAGGTGGTATACGTGTCTCCCCCTGCTGGTTAAATAAGGATGTCTTGTGCTGTAAGCAAAATCAGCCCAACATTACTTGAACCTGGCAAGGCTTTGGTTAAGCGGCTTTGGTTATTGTTTTAAGATTTATTATGTATACAGTGTTCTGTCTACATGCATGCCTGCACACCAGAGGAGGACTTCAGATCTCATTATAGATGGCGTTGAGTTGCCGTGTGTGGTTGCTGGGAATTGACTCAGGACCTCCGGAAAAACAGTCATTAGTTAACAGTTCTCAACTTCTGAAACATCTCTCCAGCCCCCAGTGGCTTTGGGTTTCTGTTGCTGTGATAAAACACCATGACCAAAGCAACCTGGGGAGAAAGGGGTTTATTTCAGCTTATAACTCTCCGGTCACACTCCATCACTGAGGGGAGTCAGGGCTGGACGTTAAATGGGGCAGGAACTGAGGAGTGGTATTTATAGGCTTACTCAGCCTGCTTTCTTATACAGTTCAGGGCCACCCACCCATGGGTGGCACCACCTACAGTGGCCTTCGATAGGTAGCAAACCTAGCACAATTCTCAGGGTCTGTGGCTCCTCCCAGCTCTTCTCACCCCCACCTCCTACCCTAAACCTCTCAGCCCAGGGCCTGGACTTCTCTTCTCCCAGCCTTGGACCCCTATATAATCTCAGCCATTTGGGCCATGCTGGTCTCTAGGTCTCTTGGCCTCTTGTCCTACCCCCCCCACCCCACACTCCCAAGCCCACCTCTCTCTCCTGTCACAGCCCCATTCAGTCTGGACCCTTCCAGATGTCTCTGGTTGGTTTTTTCCCCTCATGTCTACAATAAACCCATACCTGGGAGCAGTCATGTCCTCATTTTTTTTCATTCAGACTTGCCCCCCCCATCAATCATTAATAAAATGTCCCTATACACTTGCCCATTGGACAATCTGATGGGAGCGTTTTTTTTTTTCAATAGTTCCCTCTTTCCAACTGACCCTAGCTTGTGTCAAGTTGACAAAAGACTAGCTAGCACACCAAATCAGGGCATCTTACGCTCTTTTTTTCCCCCCCAATTCACAACCCTTTATTTCCAGAGAATTTTGTTGTTGTTTTGAGACAGGGTCTCACTATTTAGCCCTGTCTGGCCTGGAACTCACTTTGTAGACCAGGTTATACTTGAACTCACAGAAACACACCCGCCCCTGCCTCTCGAGTGCTGGAATTAAAGGTGTGTGACACCATACCTGGCCTGAGAATTCTTTTATGTAACCCCAGCTGTATAAAATAGACATAAAGTTCTAGTAGATCTGATGTCTATTCTGGCCTCCACCTGCACACACGCGCGCACGCACACACACACACACACACACACACACACAAAATAAAATCATTTTAAAAGATAAAATAAGTATACAAATCAAGTATTTACTGATGACAATTTATGTTAAAAATAATTATTTGGCATACACATAATTTTATCATTTATTAAAAATGAAAGCAGATTTGCATATTAATTAGATGGATGTGGTTGTTTAATTTTACATAAAGAATTAAATCTTGGCTGCATGTTTGATACTGGCAGTATAGAACATTGTGCTGGTTAATTTTTGTCAACTTGACACAAGCTAGAGTCATCTGGGAAGAAAGAACTTCAATTGAGGAATTGCTTCTATCAGACCAGCCTGTGGGCATGTCTGTAGGGCATTTTCTTGATTAAGGATTGATGTGGGAGAGCCGAGTCCACCGCGGATGGTGCCACTCCTGGGCAGGTGGTCCTGAGTTGTATAAGAAAGCAACTGAGGGACTGAGGAGAAAACTTGGTGATTAAGAGCACGTGCAGAGGACCTGAGTTTAATTCCTAGCACTCATATAGTGCTATGAGCCGCAGGAATATAGTAAGAATTCAGCTCAATATGGTAAAACTATACCTGGAAGAATCAAGAAATTCTTCCAGAGTAAAAACCAGATCTTTTCGAGGCCAGCCTGGGCTACCAAGTGAGTTCCAGGAAAAGGCGCAAAGCTACACAGAGAAACCCTGTCTCAAAAAAACCAAAAAAAAAAAAAAAAAAAAAAAAAAAAAAAAAAAAAAAAAAAAAAAACCAGATCTTAAGGAGTATTTAGTGTTATTTGGCTTTTAATATATCAACTGTTTCCTGCTATGAATTTCATGTGCACCCTCATAGCTTCCCCAAGAGCTTCTAAGGTATTCGGATACAGTCACATAGGCAAGGTTTCCTGCCTCCAGGCCTTCTGCTTTTCTTTTTTAGCATTAAAACCAGATATCTCCTGTAGCTCCACCCAAGGACAAATGACAGAAATAGCACTCCAGACCACCATCTGCCAGTCTCTTGAATTAAGGTAAATTCCATATGGAGACACTGCCTAGGTCAGGCAGACCTTAAGTACATAGCTTTGTTTCTTGTACAAATTAAGCCGAGACCCTCCTTTCTTATACAGCCTTAGTGGTATTTGTACTAACATTATAGACTCCTAACATTTTACCTAACCACTTTCAGGAATGTAGTTTGAGCACATAAATTCCCTTTTTATGATATATCAACTGATTTTAGCTCTCAGCTGACCTCCTCCTTTACCACTCCCCTTTTGGGTTGTAAAAGAAAGCCTGACGGTCACTGACCGAGGAAAACTCTTGTCTACCTTTATGACCCTGTAAGAATTCAAGCCTGGTGACCTTGCTTTAGCTAGAGCATTGCTATTGCATGGGTATATAACTGTAAACCTCAGTGACTGGGGGACTAGATTGGAGAACTAGATGGATAACTAGAAGGACAAGATGGGAGATGAGGAAGAGCCTGATGGGAAAGAACTAGGTGGGTAAGAACAAGATGAGAAAGACCAAGATGGGGCAGAACTAAAATGAAGGAATTAAGGTAGCACTTAGAGGGAACAGCAGAAAGATGTAGAGAGAATCAGGCAAGAAAGGAACTAAGTACACGAGCAGAAAAGAAGATGTCTAGAGAGAAATGACTCAGAAGAATAAAGTGTATGGACAAAGAGTTTTGTGTGAGTAGGTTTATTAGTGACCCCTTCAGATGAATCTGCTGCCGGTATCGTCTCTTCTGGAACTCTGGGTGAAGGCTATCGAGGGTTGGGACCCCAATAGCTTTTGTTAATATAAGGGCTCACAATTATCTATAACTTCAGTTCCAACATTTCTTCTGACCTTCTCAGGTACCAGGCATGCACGTGGTACACATGCAAACATGCAAGCAAAACAACTAGACAAATAAAAATAGAATGATTAAGTCTAGAAAGAAAGAATCATAGCTAAGCAAGACCTGGAAAGCAAGTAGCTTCTTCCATGGTTCCTGCTCCAACTCTTCTCAGTGATGGAGCCTTTCTTCTCAAGTTGGTTCTTGTGCTGGCTAGTTTTGTGTCAATTTGACCCAAGCTAGAGTTCATATCTGCCTCTTTAATTTTATGACTGCTAGCCCACATTCTATCCTTCATAAATTGCTGGGAGTAGAAAGAGGTTGAGGGCCTGGAAGAGAATAAGAGCCAGTAAAATCTGACTGTTGTGTTTGCTGATTTCTATGGTGTAAACATTCACTGATGCTGACTTCAAACTTCCTACACAGGAACCAAAGATATCATTGAGAAAGGAGTTCATTATGTAAAAAATTCACCAAGTAGATGCAATACACAGAAATAACCTCAGGAGCATAAATAATAGTGAGAGATTGTTTTTTTTTAAATGGGCAGTAGTAAGTACTGAGTATATTGTCATTATTTATTTACTTATTTATTTGTGTGTGTGTTTCCTATGCCCATGTGCATGCACCAGCACATGTACACACACACACACACACACACACACACACACACACACACACACACACACGGTGTGTGTGTGGGGGAACAGAGGAAGTCCTTCTCTATCACTCCCCAATTTTATTCCTTGAAACAGGGTTGTGGAATATTTGTACACTGTGTGAAGACGTATTTCTGTGATTGGTGTAATAAAAAACTGAATGGCCAATAGCTAGGCGGGAGACTTCTGGGCAGAGAAGAACACTGGGACGGAGAAAGGTGGAGTCGCCAGCTGGAAGCAGAGGAAGCAGGACTTGCAGGAGGAGAGGTAAGAGCCATGAGTCACATGGCAGGATGTAGATTAATAGAAATGGGTTAAGTTACAAGCCTAAGCTATAGGACAAGCTTTCATAATAAGAAGTCTCCATGTCACTTTTGGGAGATGGCTGGCAGGACAAAGAAAGACTCATTACACAGTGTCTCTCACTGAACCTAGATCTGGTGGGTACTTTAGCTAGGTTGGCAATCCAGCAAGCTCCAACAAGCCCTTCTGTCTCCCCTCAGTCCCACACTCAGTGCTGAGGCTGAAGCTTAGCTCTTTGCATGGGCACAGGGCACCTGGACTCATAAACTCGTGCTTGTGTAGCACATGCCCTTGCCCACTGAGCAAGGTCTCAAGTGTCACAGGCTGGATTCAACCCAGCTATGTAGCTGAGGCCGACCTTGAACTCTTGACCCCTGGCCTCTGGCTCCCAAGTGCTACAGTCATGCCTGTATTTTTAAATTTAAGTTTATAAAACTTGATTTAAAGAAGGCAAGTTTAATAATTAGCTTACAAATTTCCCGAAAATGACAAGCTGCTAAGAACAAGCTTCAAACTGTGAGTCTGAGAGAACGGAGCAACAACTAAATTCTCAAAGGACGACGGGGACTTGACTCCTTCTGGCCATCATTTTATCACTTCCTGCGTACAGTGATCAACACACGGCTGGAGCAAACAGCAACTAAGATAACCTGAAAGTCCTTATTCACAGTCCTAAGTCTATGACTCAAATATGGAAAAGTGAAGCCCCAGGAAGCTTTCTGTAGTTCCTTTATGTGCTAGTTACAATCATCAGCCACACTTTAGAGCTTTCCATAGTTTTCAAAATACGTTCCTTCACTTGCTGCAGTTGTTGACCGAGCACCCGGTGTGTGCAAGGAACTTTCCTACGTGCCATCAGCACGTACGGAGACAGGGGAAATCATTCATCACCTGTGCAGCATTTAGTTGGGCCAACAAGCAAATAATTTCAGATTGGGGGCTGGAGAGATGGCTCCGTGCATAAGAGAGCTTGCAGGACAAGCGTGAGGACCTACGTTTGGATCCCAGCAACCAAATGAAAAGCCAGACATGGCCTCCCATGGGCCGACAACCCCAGCATTGTCGTGGGCGGGCCAGGAGGGTCACTGGGGCTTGCTGCACATAAGCCTGTTATCGGTCCAGTGAGGGACTCTGTTTCAAAGGAATAAAGAGGAGAGAGGGAAAGCTGGCCGGCCACCAGACAGCCTCCTCTGACCTCTGCACATGCGCACCAACATCACACACAAATTAATGAATAATGAAGTAAAAAGAAATTTATAAATAGCCAATCAGATGGTAAGACATGCCATGAAGAAAATAAATCAGAGTAATAGGTTAAGAGGCCAAGACATTTAGAGGATGTCAAAGGGCCTCCCCAAACTTCTATTTGAGCCAGAGACCCAAGGAAGGTGAGCCTGTTCCTTGCTAAGGGACAGCAAGCTCAAAAGCTCTGTGGTGAAAATGCATTTGTAGGACTTGGAGAGATGGCTCAGTGGTTAAAACCACTTGCTACTTTTGCAGAAGAGCTAGGGTTAGGTTCCCAGCCACACATCGTGGTTTATAACCATCTGTAATTCCAGTTTAGGGGATCAGACACCCTCTTTTGGCCCCTCTGGGCACCGGGCACACATATGATACGCATACATTTTATATATATATATATATATATATATATATATATATATATATATATATTCTCTCACTCTCTCTCACACACAATCATAAATGAATAAATCATGCCTTTAATCCCAGCACTTGGGAGGCAGAGGCAGGTGGATCTCTGAGTTCGAGGCCAGCCTGGTCTACAGAGTGAGTTCTAGGACAGCCAGAGACACACAGAGAAACCCTGTCTCAAAAAGAAAAAAAAGGAGAGAGAGAGAGAATGAGAATTTGTTTGCGGGTCAGTGAAAGAGCCGGACCACCTATGTAACCTAGATGTACAGAGCAATGGGTGTGTGGTAGGTCAGTTCAGGGGGACTGGCAGGGGCCAACCACCAAACAGCACTGTGGGGCAGAAGGGCTACTGGTCTGAAGCAACACTAGACATTGAGGACTTTTCTTGTTCTTTCATATCTGGGTGGAGACAATTGATGCCACCCTAGGATAGAGTCAAGGGACTGGTCTAAATGTTTGTGTTTCCAGACTCATCCATAGAAGTCCTAACTCCCATCAAAAGGTAGTGTGAGCACTCCAGGGAGATGATGAGCTCACCAGAGTGGAGCCTTCATAAACAGGGCCGTGCCTACATCAGTTCCTCGTCTCGCTGCCGAGATGCAGCACCTGACAACCCCTTAAGGAAGGGAGGGCTGATTTTAGCACACACTCTGTGGATGGGGGGAATCCATGGGAGCACAGACTTGAGATGAGTGTTCACTTTCCATCCAAAAAGGCAAGAAGGAGAGAGGCGTGAGCGCATGTGTTCAGCTTGCTTTCTCCTGTTTATTCAGCCTGGAACCCCACCAGTGGAACTCTGCACCCCAACCCCTCCCCCCACCCCACCCCCCCCACCCCCGCCGCCCTTAGAATAGATCTTCCTACTTCAATTAACCTAAACTAGATAGATACTCCTCACAGCCAATCCAGAGATTGATTCCCATGGTAGTTCTAAATCATATTCCTCACAGCCAATCCAGAGATTTGTTCCCATGGTAATTCTAAATCCCAGCAAGTTGGCAAGATAATGAGCTGGCAAGACAGCTCAGCAGGTAAAGGAAATTTTCACCAAGCCTGATGACCAGAACCCACATGGTGGAAAGAGAGAACTGACCCCCATGTGTTGTCCTCTGACCTCCACAAGTATACTGTGGCTTGCATGCCCATACACGTAAACACACACACACACACACACACACACACACACACACACACACACACACACACACAGAGAGAGAGAGAGAGAGAGATGAATGCAAAATAAAGATTCATCATCACAGTGACTATGATAACATGAGATATAGGTATCCTGAATGAGCTATGTTAGAAACATGGTTGAGTAACCGACACATTACAACAGCTACTAAGTGGTCTTAAGAGCCGTAGGGTTTAGAGGTGCTATACTGAAGGCAGAGAGGAGAGTTGATGGAGACACCCGGGAACATCCCTACACAGAACCAGATAAGGTTTAGCAACCTGCACTAGTGTATGTAGGACACCGAGTTTTCAAGTGCAGGTCCTGATGGTAGGCAGTCTTGAGTGTCACTTTGAAGTGGTCTCAACGTGTCCAAGTGTCCAAGCAGGACAAACTGTCTTTGAGTTGGAGTCCAGGACCAACACGGAGGTCTTTTGCTCTGGTAATTTTCCTGGACAAGTCTTATGAATCATGAATAATGTCTTGGTTTTTTATTTCCTGTTCTGTGCTAAAAAAACACCCTCACAAAAGCAACCTAGTGGAGAAAGGCTTTATTTGACTTACAATTCCAGGTTACAGTCCATCATTGTGGGAGATCAAGGTAGTGGGAGCTCAAAGCAGTCACACTACATCTTCAGTCAAGAAGAGAACAGTGAATTCGTACATACATGTACATGAGTGCTCAGTTCCTCCTCTTTTCTATTAGTCCTGGACCCCACCACAAAATGGTGCTGCCAGCATCCTAGGTGGGGCTTCTCACCTCAAATGACCCAATTAAGAAAATCCTTTATAAGCATACAAGCCAACCTATAATTTCTCACTGGGCTTCCCTTCCCAGGTGGTTCTGTATTATGCCAAGTCAACAATCAAAACTTCACCATCACAGTGAGCAACAAAGGGATGGTTCAGTGTCTACCACTTCTCAGTCTTGGTGGGCTCCATTCCATATGTCCCAGGGGAGGGGCATGTCTGGTGACACCAATAGGTGTAGTGGGTAGCTGTTCCAGCTTTGACCTGGAAGTACTACCCCCATTGAGGCTTCCGGTAACTGTCATGCCTATGAGGCAGGGTGGAAAGAGGAGCCCTTAAGACCCGAGAGCCGGATGTGTGGGCTCTCTTGGTTCCTGGATCCTGGATGCTGGAGGTAGACCGAGCAGAGTTCTCCAGAGAACACCGCCGGACTGCGTTACACCTTTCCCGGACCCTGTAACCTATCCCTTCACTTGTAAATTACCCTACAAAATAAACCTCCCTTTTAACTACGAGGAGTTGCCTTAATACTTCAACCAATAAACAGGTCTGTGTTTCTCCTTTGATTTGATACATTCACAGGTGTAATTCTTTATTGGCACAAATAAGCCATCAGTTTGTGCCTCCTGGTGTGCTGGCAGATGGTGTTTACTTGTGTAAACAAGATGTAGAATAATTCTGTCTTTAGCCCTTATACCCCAAATGGAGTAGCTCCAGTTAAAACAGTAGCTTTCAAATGGAATAACAAATATATTTAAAACAAAGAAGTCCAAGGTCATCCTTGTCTACATAGTGAGCATGAGGCCAGCCTGGGAATACGTGAGACCCTGGGGTGAGGGGGAGCGCTCTTTTCCTACAGAGCCCATCTTGGCAGTCGGTTTATGCATATGGTTGGTGGTCGTCTCAGGCTTCTCCCAGCTGATGATGAACAACCACAGAATTGGGGGTGGGGGATATCTTCCCAAAGCAGGTGGGCAGATGACGCACACTTGATCCCTACCAACCTAGTCATACGGTATTTTTCAGGTTTTTTTTTTTTTTTTAAATCTCAAGAACAAAGGTCATTATGTCAAGAGTTATTCTTATCACTGATTGGCTTATGCCTATGCTGTTTATATCACAAAGGGCAGGCCAGATGGGGCAGCTGCCCCACGGCCCTGTGGTTGATTGCCAAACGCATGGTAAGGAATGGAAACACACTTGGTACTCCACTCCAGTTCTCCACCGTCAGATGTCTAGTTCACGGTCTTCTGGCACTGGACTTTCAGTCTCAGACCAAACTACCCACACTGAACAGAGGCAGGGGAAGTGTGTTGAGCTAGAACAGGACCCCCTGGGGATTGAATATGAGTGGTTGATTGGTGGCCGGTTATTTTCCATTTTGGTCATAAAATACTTTTATCACAGATGGAGAATCACACCCCAGGTGGTTTTGCCAGTGAGCATCCAGGCTACTCTCCACCTGTTATTCCGGTGTTTTGATTTACTCTGGACATTTTGCTGCTAATGAGAATCCACCTCTAGTGGTGAAATAAATCACGGAGACACAATAGAACTCACTAGTATTAGCCTCTCATTTAAAAACTGGTCACCTGGGGCTGGAGGGATGGCTCAGAGGTTCAGAGCACTGGCTGCTCTTGCAGAAGGCCTAGGTTGAGCAACCAGCACCCATATGGTGCCTCACAACCATCTGAAACTCCAGTTCCAGGGGATCTGACACCCTCTTCTGGCCTGCCTGGGCACCAGACACACATGTGGTACACAGACATGCATGCAGACTAAACATCCATGCCCATGAAGCAAATAAATCTTTTCTAAAAAAATTGAAAATGTAATCACTTAAAAAAATTAAAAATTATATACCTAATTCTCAAATGGACATACATATTATAAATATAGCCACCTCTATCATCTCCCATTGCATCCCAGTCTCCTTGATAGTGTATTTAAATACTGTTACTTTATGCACCATTGTTTTAAGATATTCCTATCTTCTTTCCTAAACTTTTACTTATTTTTCGGTATTTTTTCGTACTTATTCCTGGTCAAGAGATCCTAACGGCCAGATTAATTCACCCAATTTAATCAAAGAAAAGGCCTAAATTTACAGCTTATTCATATTTAGACTGTTTAGAAAAATGCAAATAAACTTAAAACATTTATCAAATATGCATGTCAGAGGACAACCTTGCATGTTGGTCCTTAATTCCTACCTTTTTTTTTTTTTTTTTTTGAGACAGAATCTCTTTGTTGTTCCCCAATGCACATACCAGACTAGCTCGCAGGGATTCTCCTGTCTCCACCCACTTCCTCACTGTAGGAGCAAAGACTTTAAAGATTTGATGCCATGCCAGGCTTTACGTGGTAGGGCAGGAGATTTGATCTCAAGCCCTCACGGTTGTGGGGCAAGTGCTCTGTCCACTGAGCCATCTCCTCTGCCCCAGCCACAGGGGTATTTTTGTTGTCATTTACTTATTTTGTATTTATTTAGGGCTAATGCATTGGCGTGCGTGAAGTCCGAGAACAACTTGTAGGAGGCTGTTTTTTCCTTGCACTGTGTGAGTCCCATGGATGAACTCAGGTCATCGGTGCAGAACCAAGTGCCTTGACCCACTGGCTATCTTGCTGCCCCTCCCTCAGGCACAGTTTTAACTCAGATGAAAACTTTATCCATCCATGCATCTGGATAGCCAGGTAAACCAGATACAAAGCAACTTTCTGAGGATAGTTTGAAGCTGGGTGTGGTGGTACTTGCCTTTAATCCCAGCACTCTGGAGGCAGAGGCAGGTGGATCTCCGAGTTCAAGACCAGCTTGGTCCACAAAGTGAGTCCCAGGACAGCTAGGGCTCCACAGAGAAACTGTGTCTCATAAAACACATGCACACATACACACAACACACACACACACACACACACACACACACACACACACACACACACACTAGCTTGAAGTTGCCATCACTGGTCCCCTGGGGACAGAAGTTTATATGATGGAAACTGACCTAGAAAAAGGATATTTAATTTTTAAAATTGCTCCATATTTAAAGTGGGAAACAAAGTGTTCCACATGCCTGAAAGGATCTGCTGAACAGAACTTTAAGTGAGCTTGATTTTAGCCCCCTCCAGGAAGACACCCTAACATAAACAGGCAAAGAGGTAGATCTTGGCAAAAGTTGTTTTGTTTTCATCATTTTGGTTTTGAAATGTATTGTGGAATATTATTTTAAAGTGTGTTGCATTTTTTTTCCTGCTGCTTTTGTTAATAATGCAAAGATGTGTTTGCTTGATTAAGTAAAATTAACCTGCGGGCAGGAGGCTGAATCAGCAAGTAGCTGACAGGAAGTGGTAAGCAGGAACCACGTGTAGCTAGGGTTCTTAAGTGCGGGCTGAGAGAAGGACGCTGGGTTTTTTTTTGCAGGCAAAGGGAGAAAGTTAGCTACTTGCTCTTCAGTCCCTCTGAGAGAGCAGAATTCCACCTCAGCCTTTGAATTTTGAGTTCTTTAGAGGGCTAGAGAATTAGATAAGTTCCTTTAGTAGCTTTGAAAGAGTCGGTGCCTGAGGGAACGGAATCCCCTCAGGCTGCAGCCCTTGCAGGCCGAACCCTTGCTAGTAGCAGTAAAGTTGCAACCTCTGATCAGGACAACCATTGCTTAAAAGGCAGCCACAGTTATAAAGAAAAACACAGGAATGTGTCTTAGTTACTTTTCTGTTGTTGTGATGAGACACCGTGACTAAGACTTACTTATAGAAGTAAGAGTTTATTTGGGGCTTACAGTTTCAGAGGGTGAGCGTCCTTAGTTAGGTTTTCATTTCTGTGATGAGACACCATGACCACAGCAGCTCTTATAAAGGAAACATTTAATTGAGATGACTCATTTACAGTTTAAAAGGTCCAGTCCACTTCAGCATGATGGGGAGCATGGCAGCGTGCAGGCAAATGTGGTGCTAGAGATGAAGAGTGCTACATCTTGCAGGCAACAGGAAGTCGACTGAGACACTGGTCAGTATCCTGAGCATAGGAATCCTCAAAGCCTTGCCCCCACAGTGACACACTTCCTCCGACAAAGCTACACCCACTCCAACAAAGCCACACCTCCTAATAATGCCACTCCCTGTGAGATTATGGGGGCCAATGACATTCAAATCACCACCGTGAGTCACTCACCATCATGGCAGTGGGCAGGCAGGCATGGTGCTAGAAGAGTAGCTGAGAGTTACACACAAGCTGAGAGACACACAGATACACACATCTGATCCATACACACGAGGCAGAGAGAGCTAACTCAGAATGGTTTGGGCTTTTGAATCCTCACTGCCCACCTCCAATGACACAGCTCATCAACAAGGCCACACCTCCCAATCCTTCCCAAACAATTCTACTAACTGGAGACCAAATGTTCAAACATATAAGCCTATGGAGGGTCATTCTCATTCAAACCACCACAAAATGCAAGCCAGTCTATTGTCACTCCTTACCCAATTTAGCAGCCCAAATCAGGGCATTATTTCTTTTAATAGAACCCTGACTACTTCTGAGGGCATTTCCATGTCGGTGGGTACAAAAAGGTATCTAGTTTCCAGGAATGATAGGCATTCAGTAGTTTATTTGCTGTGTCATACTCTCATCTTTTTTGGCCAAGTTTTTGCATGTTGATGAGTGACCAGAAAGACGTACCTAAAATCTGTGCAGATTTTCACCTTCTTCCTGGCTGACACTTGTAGGGTCGTTGTCAACACTGAATTTTGCCTTTATTGCTGATGTCTCAGCAGAGGAGTTTCGCCTTTATCCCTCGGTCAGTCAAGGCACATAGCCCATATGGTATAACCCAGAGCCAGCACCCTCGTCCCAAGAAGTTCCATCCAACAGTGAAAAGCTCCCTGCCGCATTGATTTGCCAGGGCAGTCCTGCTGTACTAGGCTAAGTCCACAGTTTTTATACAATTTTTATGACTTAAAGCATCAGTCCTATGAAGTGTACTATAGACTGATATTTGCCCGTTATTTTAGCTCTTTTTTTGGGGGGGGAGTTCATACAGGGTTTCTCTGTGTAGTTTTGGTGCCTGTCCTGGAACTTATTCTGTAGACCAGGCTGGCCTCGAATTCACAGAGATCCAGCTGGCTCTGTCTCCTAAGTGCTGGGATTAAAGGTGTGCGCCACCACTGCCCTGCTGTTGTTTTAGCTCTTAGCCAATTAGCACTTTGCTCTAAAAGTCAGTACCTGGTGATTAAAAATTATTTTTTTAATGGATGTTGTCAGGGACAGGGACAGAATCTCTAGTTAGTGGAAAAATACAGACCCCCCAGTAAGACAAGGAACTAGATCAGCTTACAGTCAGGTTGCCTAGCAACAGGACATTGAGTCAGAGCCCTTGACCCTCTCACCCTGTAAACATCCTATACAAACATCTTGTTAGCTTGCCCCACCTTATGCAGATGACAGCTTCTTGCTCCCCCCCACTCTGCAGAAACTATATAAACCTTTCTGGAAGAGAAATAAAGTTGCACTTTGATCAGAATCTAGACTTGGTATGTTTTCCTTTGTATCTTCTGTCCCTACATTTCCTCCTTAGGGTGGTCGAGAACCCATTTTAGCCCTGCAGGCAGGGCAGATGTGTGTATGAATGCATGTGTGAAGGGCGTGTGTGTGTGTGTGTGTGTGTGTGTGTGTGTGTGTGTGTGTGTGTGCACATGTTCCAGCTAGAGGTTGTCTTTGGGTGTCTTCGTCTTTCACTCTCCACTTACACAGAGAGGCAGGCTCTCTCACTTGAGTCCCAGGCTTGCTGATCGACCTAGCCAGCTTGCTCCAGGGATTCCCCTTGTCTCTGCTGCCTCTTCTACTGGACGTGGGAATCTGAACTCTGCTGTTTACACTTGTTGTGGCAAGTGCTTTCCCTGCTGGACCATCTCCCCAGGTCCCCAGGGTGAAAAGTTTAGCATCCAGTAAATTGCAGTGAAGGGCAGCTATAGCTCAGCCATGGGAACCATCCTTCTGCCGCTTTCCGAGCCGTTTGAAGTAAGTGGTGAGCAATTAACTGGGGAACATCCCCTAGCGTTTGGATCAACATTCCAGTCCAACTTGTTGCCTCTTGTCCAGCTAATGAGCATGGGTTCACTTTAATGGACCAGAGTCCAAATCCTTTAAAGCTTTATGGAATGGCACACTATTAGTTCATAACTGCAGTCTTAAATCTAGCAAAAATCCAGCAATACCAAGGGAATCTAACTGTCCTCTAGCGGTTGAAGTCTTTTCTTCCTCCTCCTCTTCCTTCTCCTTCTTCTCATCCTCCTTTTCTTCCTCCTCCTCATTAAGTAGTTTGTCTATTCCATTTAATTTTTACCTCTGTTCTTTCTTCTACACCATAAATTCTCAGGTTTGGCCTTTCATGTATCACAGACTTCTTGGAAATAATCATTCATGCTCCTCAATTATTTTCCTTATGTATGTGTTTTCTTGATTTTTGTCTTCCATTCCTGAAATTAATTCTTCTGCATGATCTTGTCTGCTAATAATGATATCTGTTATGGTTTTTATTTGCTTAATTAATGATCTCCTTCATTTCAAGTGTCTATCTGTCTGTCTGTTTGTTTGTTTTTCAATGCTTCAACCTCCTTGCAAAAATTTTCCTTCATATTTTGGATGCTCATTTCCAATTTACCAATTGCTATGTTCTCTTTGAAGACTGTCTTGTCAAAGTCTTGGATTGATTTCCTAAATCCATGCATCTGTTTGTCTGACTTTTGTATGTGTTCAATACTTCTTTTGAATAGTAAGTAACACTCTAAATTTATTTTCAAACATTCCAGCTATCTCTGTAACTTTGGAATCCCTTCCAGGGGAATTGATCAGTTGATGATGAGTCATGGATGGTAATTGTGTCATATTTTTTGTGTTCTTTGTCATGTTTTACATATCTGTTGGAGTGGGTTTGTTTTAACTTCCTCTTCTTCTGCGCCTATTGGGATACTCTGGTTTCTGTAACTCATCCTAGAGGACTGGTGAAACTTGGTATTGACTATCAAATGAGTTAACGATGTGATCCTGTCTTGACTATGTCCCATCAGGACTAAGGGACTGGACATTCAGCACCAAGGTGACCAGATAGAATCAAAACCTTGGTCACAGCTTGGGTTCTGTGAACCTGATGGAGGCAGGATACAAAACTTCAGACCCAATAAAGTCTGTCTATGCTCCAGGGGCTGTGGTGAGTGCCACAGGAACAAAGTAAACTCTGGAGCCATAACAGAATAGACTCCAGGTCCTGACGTGACCATTGGAACCTCAGAAATCAAAGCCCTACATCCATAATGACCTCAGAGACCACTGGAACCAAAGCTCCTGTCTTTGTGGGACCCTGAGCCCAGTGGAGTTGAAGCTAAGGTCCTCTGAGGACATTGGACTGAAGTCCTGGTGACAAGGTGCCCTTTGGTTCTGCAAGAGTGGAAAGGCTGAGCACTGATTCTCTCTGATCCTGCAGAATCTGGATGCCTGGTCACACGTCTTTCCATATGTAATATTTTTTTTCTCTTTACCCAAAAGTGATGTTCATGCTGTGACTGCCATCTCCAGAGAAAAGACATTTTTAAAGGGAGAAACATATGTGTTGGATAAGTGGCTCAGAAGTTAAGAGTACACATGGCTTGCTCTTGCAAAGGACCTGAGTTCAATTCCCAGCACCCACATCAGGTGCATCACAACCACTTGTGACTCCGGCTCCAGGCCTCCTTGGGCACCTGTGCTTATGTGCACATACCCATACACAGCTGCATACATATAATTAAAAATAATAAACAAATAAATGTTAAAAAGAGGGAAACAGCCAGGTGGTGGTGGCACATGCCTTTAATCCTAGCACTTGGGAGGAAGAGGCAGGTGGATCTCTGTGAGTTTGAGGCCAGCCTGATCTACAGAGCGAGATCCAGGAAAGGTGCAAAGCTACACAGAGAAACCCTGTCTCGGGAGGGAGAGAGAGAGAGAGAGAGAGAGAGAGAGAGAGAGAGAGAGAGAGAGAGAGAGAGAGAGAGAGAAACACAGAGAGAAACACAGAGAGAAACACAGAGAAACATGTACCTCTCCCCTTTGGCTACCAGAGTATTGACAATGGACCCAAAAGAATTAAACTTTCCTCAGGAATCCCAAGCTGGAAGAACGGAAAAGCAGAAACCTTGGTGCCAGCTAAAGGAGAGACTAGCTTTGCAGGAAGAGATTTTTACACAGTTTTGACAACTTAAATTAGCAAGCACATATTTCCTGGCTTTTGTTTTAGCCTATCATTATAACACTGCTACAGAAAAGGCAAAAAGAAACTGCATGAATTACTTTTTCTATTGCTGCGATAAAACAACATAACCAACCAAACGGCAGTGGTGGCACATGCCTTTAATCCTAGCACTTGGGAGGCAGAGCCAGGCGGATCTCTGTGAGTTCGAGGCCAGCCTGGTCTATAGAGCGAGATCTGGGACAGGCACCAAAACTACACAGAGAAACCCTGCCTCGAGAAAACCAAAAACCAAACCAAACCAAAACAAAACAAAACCACAGCATAACCAAGGCAACTTGTAAAGGGGTTTATCTGAGCTTAAGCTTCCAAAGGTTCAAGAGCCTATCGTGGCAGGGAGAGCTGGCAGCAAGGGACGGGCAGGCATAGCAGCAGGGACAAGCTGGCGAACAGAGAGAGCCAAGTGAGAGCAGGGCGAGGTCCGAAGTTCTCCAAGTCTGCCTCCGTCACACACTTCTTCCTGCAAAGACACACCAGTACCACCAACTGGGGACCAAGGATTCAAACGTCTGAGACTATGGGGGAACATCTCATTCAGACCTCCACAGATGCTAACAGTCTGTCTCTCTCAGGTTTGGCCAACCTGTAAATAAGTCATTTCCCTTTACCATTTTGTCTCCTCACTTCTTTTAAGAAGCAGTAGGTTTGTAAACACAAGGTCCTCCTGTGTTTGGAGAGCCAGGCAGGAGGTAGGCCATAGGTGACTAACAGCTCTCTGTGGCTGGAATTCAGGGAAGCCCCAGCTATGGAAATCCGTCTCAGGATCTCTGACCCTTGCATGTTTGTTGCTAAAACATGTGTATTGATGAACTGGTGAAGACAAGGGGGCCTTTTGGATTGTGAGCTGGTTTTATTTGCAAAGAGTACTCTAGTTCTCCAGGGTTATGATTTGGAGAATACCTGGCAAATTTTCATCATCTAAATCTTAGTCGGTTTTGTGCTTTTGGTAAAGAAGGTTGGTTTCTAATAACTGTCATTTTTTTTAAAAAAAGATTGTTTTGAAATTTTATGTATATAAGTGTATATCAAGTTGTTCTGTCCCACCAATCAGCTCTGTCCCACCAGCTGGCTCCCAAAAAACCACACAGAGACTTATTAATTATAAATGTTCGGCCAGTTGCTTAGGCTTATTACTGGCTAGCTCTTACAACTTAAATTAACCCATATTTCTTATCTTCACTTTACCACATGGCAGTACCTTTTTTTTTTTAGCACAGCATGTTTATCTCCTGATTCTTCTGCGTCTCACTGGTGACCCCCTCCCCATCTCTGCCCTTCTTCTTCCTAGTGTCCTCTCAGTTTGGCTCTCTAGCCAAACTGCTTCCTGTTTATCTATTGGCCATTCAGCTCTTTATTAACAATGAGAGCAACACATCTTCACAGTGTGCAAAAGGATATTCCACAGCATATGAATATTTTGTCTGAATATGTACTGAAGTAGGAAAAGTTCCTTCTGGTCAATAGAGTCTCTAGTCTGTGTGGAGCTATAATGTACCAGTTGGATGGGTCAATCTCCTTGCCAAAGGACCACACCTGGGAAGGCAGGCTCCCTGTAAGCCATGTTAAAGAGCCATGTTTTTAGCTTAGTTCGGCATTTATCTTTAGATTTTGGTTTAATGTTTTTCTCTCTGTGTATTTGAGGCATGAGGACTATTTGGATTCTTCTTGAGTCATTTTGAAGTACCAGTTCTTTAATAAGCACTATCATTAATTATGAAAATCATTAATGAGAGGTTTTAGTATTAATGAGAATTATTCAGAAAAGCATAACTTTTCTGTTCTTTCTTTCTTTTTTTTTCTTTGTTTGTTTGTTTGATTGGTTGGTTTTTTGAGACAGAGTTTCTCTGTGTAGCCTTGGAGCCTGTCCTGGAACTGCTCTGAAGACCAGGCTGACATTGAACTCACAGAGATCTGCCTGCCTCTGCCTCCCAAGTGCTGGGATTAAAGGTGTGCACCACCACCATCCAGCCACTTTCTCTTTTCTAAGAATGCTTTCCTTAACAGTTTGGGTTTACCCAACATTTTGAGCTTCTTTACTCTTTCTCTAAAGCTGCCTTCCCTGCCACGAGGCTGCTTCTCTACCATGCATCAGATCCACGACAGTTTAAATGGCATAGTTCCCCTCACCCACTTTATTCTAGGAGTAGGAGAACTGATGTCTACAGTTTGCCTGCCAGAGGGGCTTTTCTTTTAAATGCTAAAAAAATTATCCTGAGCTTCCATCTGAGTCTATTTTTAAATTATTTTATTAATGAGAATAAGAACTGTAAGACAGGAACCCAGTTTCCCCTGTATCATCTGATAACCATGAAGGAACCTCAAAATTCCAAATCTGTATGTGCACCACATGTGTGCCTGGTGCCTTTGGAGGCTGGAAAAGAATATTAGATCCCCACAGAACTGGAGTTACAGATGGTTGTGAACTACCCTGCGGATGCTGGGAACCAAACTATGTCCCCTGCAAAACTGACAAGTACTCTCAACCACGGAACCACGGAATTGAGAAAGAGCTATCAATCTGTCAATCCTGTCTGTGTCTAGCCCGGGTGAGGTTTCCCGTGTTCCAAATGACTATCATGGCTCAGCAGGTAAAGGAGCTTGCTCCCAAGCCTGATGGCTCAAGTTTATGCCCATGTGAGTAATGATCTCATATGGAATTATATCAGAATATACTCCGTTCTTGGATAGAAGGAACTCTAGCTGCTGGTCCCAGAGGTACATCCCTTGATGTTGGGACTTCCCAAGACAGATAAGAAGGAAACTCCATCCCCCTGGTGACTCCCTGGGAAGCAATTCTCAGTAATCATCACACAGCACTGTTCCTAAACAAATTCCTTAATATTCGCTCTTCATTTAGCAATGAGATGAGCCTATAACCTAAGATTCCATCTATGCCGAGAATTTCTAAAACTAACCAATGTGCCTGTGGCTACTTCCTCTTTACTGTATTTTAAAAAATTCATTGCATGATAAAAATTACTATTCCTTGTATATCTAATCTAAAATGTGATTTTTTGGATTGGGGCCAGGATAGTCACCTGACTGTATCCCACTCCCACATTACTGCCTCTTGGAAACCTGGCATGGCCTAACCAAACTGTAGATACTAAAATGTTGATTTTTGATCTTCCAGGTAGATAGCCTTGATCTGGTGCTTTTTTTTATTTGTTTGTTTGTTTTTGGTTTTTTTTTTTTTTGGTTTTTTGAGACAGGGTTTCTCTGTCTAGTTTTGGTGCCTGTCCTGGATCTCACTCTGTAGACCAGGCTGGCCTCGAACTCACAGAGATCCGCCTGGCTCTGCCTCCCAAGTGCTGGGATTAAAGGCGTGCGCCGCCGCTGCCGCCGCCACCACTGCCCGGCGATCTGGTGCTTTTAAATGTCAATTCTGAAAAATTGAGGCTGGAAAAGAAAAAGGAAATCTTGCTGTGGGTTTGTAAGATTGATAACAACAAAAATGTAAAATAAAAGCAGATGACTTTATTATAAGTATAATTTGGATTTAACTATGTGTTCAAAGATCTATTAAATCTATCCTGCCTTACAAATTTAGATCCTCTTCTTTCTTAAAATCTTTTTTAAAAGACTTATTTATAATTTTATGTATGTAGGTGCTTTGTCTGTATGTACATCTGCACATCAGAAGAGGGCATTGGATCCCATGGTGGACTACCGTGAGCCACCATGGGGGTGCTAGGAATTGAACTCAGGTCCTCTGGGAGTACAACCAGTGCTCTTAACCTCTGATCCATCTCTCTAGCTTCTCTTTTTAAAATTCTTTCATGATTTATTTTATACGTATGGGTGTTTTGCCCGCATGTATGTCTGTATACCATATGCATCCCTGGTCCCATGGAGGTCAAAAGAGAGCATTGGATCCCCTGGAGCTAGAGTTACAGACAGCTGTGAGCCATCATGTGGGTGATGAAACTGGAACCCAGGTCCTCTGGATGAGCATCCAGTACTCTTAACCATTGAGCCATCATTCCAGCCACCTTATTTATTTTTTGATAGTCAAGGGTAACAGAAAATGAGAGGACATAGAAATGCTTTCTGTTAGGTAGGCATGGTGTCTTAGTCACTTTTCTATTTATGTGAGGAGACATGACCAATGAAACTTAAAGAAGAGTTTATTGGTGACGTACAGTTTCAGATGAGAGTCACATCTTCTCACTGCCTGGAGGACCAGCCTCCACAGCACAGGGCTTGAAGGGAAATCCACAGAGCCAGCACGTACTAGACTTTTCTATCTGAGGGCAAGACACTTACACTCTCTTGATAGTTTCTTCCTTTATTCTGTGTTCTTCATTCTGTGTTCTATATTTTCTTTTCTTATCTCTATCCAGAAATGTCCCTTCTGTCTCTCTTGAGGTTTTCCTTCTCCTCCTAACTCTCTTGATGTTTTCCTCCTAATTCTCTCATTCTTGATATTTCCCTTCTAACTCTATCTTTATTCTGGATGTTTTCCTTATAATTCTCTCATTCTTGATATTCTCCTTCTAACCCATTCTAACTCTATTTTCATTCTTTCCCTTACAGCTTATATATTCCAGCAAAATCTTTCAGGCAATTACAATGTGGTCACATTCTGTTTTTCAAGTGAATGATTACCATGAGTACAAGTGAAATACAGCATGTTTTCTGTATCCCTTACATGATAAAACATTTTCCATATTACAAGTGAAAAACAAATTATCCCAAGAACCCACGTACATTCATACCCAAGCAACTTGTTATAGATTAACTGTGTAGGCAAGCAAGATATTCTTCTCAGTCAGGTCTTTTACTGGTAGGCTGCATTTTGCAGTTACAAAGAAAAGGCCAATTACTTTATTACTTATCTTAAAAGGTAATCTTATAAGGAATCTTAAAGGAATCACAAACCTAAACTTTTATATATCAAAAAGAATAAGTCAGCTCTACTTTATTTTTTTTTTTAATTTTTTTATTGAACTTTATCTTATGTGCATTGGTGTGAGGATGTCAGGTCCCCAGGAACGGGAGTTACAGACAGTTGTGAGCTGCCATGTGGGTGCTGGGAATTGAACTCCAGTCCTCTGGAAGAACAACCAGTGCTCTTAACCACTGAGCCATCTCTCCAGCCCCGTCAGCTCTACTTTAAACCTTTAGGGTGTATACTCACTCATCAATAGTTTTTTATATAAGGAAATTGAGGGCAGAAATGGGTACAAGGAATTAATCATCACCTTTGGTCATCAACCAGTCCTAGCAAGAAAAGTGCATCAGCTAGTAATAATTGGACTACTTTGTTCTTGTTCCCTGACCTTAACAAGTTCCTCATTCAGCTATATTCCTTTCTAAAACTTTATATTGTCTTCTTGGGTTTTTCACCCCAAAGCTATTTGACAAAAACATCTTAGTCTAACTTTAAGTTATTTTCAAAGCTTTGTTTCAGCTATGAATGCACTCTGTAAACACATCTCCCAACATTGAGATTAGAAGAATTTAAGCTATCTGGGCTACTGGGAATCAGTTGTTTTTCTTAATCATTAACCTAAACCACAGTCTATACAGCTCCTCAATTAAAAACTCATGTGTTGTAGCAGTGTGACACTTTCTTGTTTTATTTTTTATCATAAAAACTCTGTATAAATGTGGGGCATTTACCCACCACCCCCACAGTTCCCCAGAGTTTTCTTGAGTGTGAGCAGCAGGAAATATTAGATAGAAAGATTTATAGCGAAGAATCTTGCGGAGATAAACAGATAGAAAATAAAGGATAGCCTCAAGAGGACCTGGAACCTATTCCAACAGACCCTGACTGCCTCTGCCCCAGGGTTTTTATAGAGATGCCAAGGGGTGGAGCAAAAGACCTCCTCCCCCAGCACAGCCAAGTGCAGACCATCTCAGACACCTGCACTCAGGCCCGTGGTCCTGATCATCCTCTATTCAGACCTGCTGGGTAAAGCCATGAGGAACCCGAGAACGGGCTCCCACAATAAACTAAGATTATTATTATCAATTAGATAGTACATCTTAGGAAGAAATCATCTTCATAGTAATCCACAGTTAAAAATGCCCACTAGAATGGGATGTTTCCATGAGATAAACACACTACATTATGGGCAGTGGGAATCTCTCCACACCCATTCACGCCATGCCAGATACCAGAGGAAGATGGTAGGGGCAAACATGTGAAGGCAAGAAGAAATTGTGACGGCCCACAAAGGTTTCCTAGTGAGATCTGAGCTTGCTTTACCCAGCAGAGCAGAAAGACAAGCAGCAGGACACTGGAATTGATTACATTCTTTTTGCCTAGACAAAGTAAGGTCAGTCAGTCTTTCCCGTGTCCCTCTCCCACAGGAAAAACTCTTCTTGTGGGCCTGATGGCCAAAGCAGACTGATGCTTTTCTGATACTTGTGCCTCCAATGCTATGGAGACCTGGGTATGGACTGATCCCTATCATTTATAGAATTGGAAGCTGCTTGGTCTGCACTCAGATATAATTTATCCTTCTCAGATCTCTGATAGTACTAACGGTTAGGTTAGCCATAATGTTGTCAGCTTGGCAGCATCAAACAACCAGATCCTTCTGCAAGGCTATAGCCAGCTTGTTAACTCATTTTTAAGAAAATGTTCCAAGATATAAAAGTTTAAATAGGGGTTGGGGATTTAGCTCAGTGGTAGAGCGCTTGCCTAGCAAGCGCAAGGCCCTGGGTTCGATCCTCAGCTCCTAAATAAATAAATAAATAAATAAATAAATAAAGGTGTGTGCCAACACCGTCCAGCTAAAATCTTTATTTGAGAATAAAAAATATCTATGTGTTAAAAAAAAGGAAAAAAAAGTTTAAATAAGTCATAAAGGTTTAAATATGGGTCCAAAAAGGGTCTGAGGATATGAAAGCTTATAAGCTTTGAGGATCTCAGAAAATGATTTAGATTATGAGAAATGTTTCAGACTGCTCTTCTATTCTATAATATAACAGTTCAGAACTTAACATTCAATAGAGTTCTGGTAAGTTGGTAGAGCAATGGCTACTTACTGTTCAGTCACAAGCTCAACATTTTACATTTATTTTAGTTGTCATCTAAATATAAACTTAAAAATGCTTCTCATCAGGCCTCAGAGGATTAAAAGAGTCATAAAACTTGGATCCATTTCACCTCTGTCGGAAGGACCCCAGATAAGTACAGCTTATTCCTAAGGATGGTATTTTTTTTTCTCTGTCCTGGTCTTGGGACTCCTGCTCCTCTAAGTTACTAAGAATGCGGTCCTAAGGGTTCCAAATAAGTTTATAAATTTTAACTTCTGTTCCTAGTTTAAATTTGTCTCAACAGATTTCCACTTAAGCTTCAGTTGCTGACTACACTGCTCCAGACAGATATGAGCTCCAGACCCACTAAAAGCTGACATGGGCTGGGCGGTGGTGGCGCACGCCTTTAATCCCAGCACTAGGGAGGCAGAGCCAGGCGGATCTCTGTGAGTTTGAGGCCAGCCTGGGCTACCAAGTGAGTTCCAGGAAAGGCGCAAAGCTACACAGAGAAACCCTGTCTCAAAAAAAAAAAAAAAAAAAAAAAAAAAAAAAAAAAAAAAGCTGACATGGACCAGCCCAGCCAATGTGATTGTTCCCTGCCTCTACAGGGTCAGATAGGCACATGCTTCTGACAAATGCCCCATTGCCCAGCCTTTGACCAGCCTTGCAGACTTTTTGGGGCTCTGACAACAATGCCCAATGCCAGCTTGAAGCAGTTCCAGAAGAGAATATGTCATCCCATGGTCCCTGTCCAGAATAAGGCTGAAATGCTGGGTCAAAAGGAAACTCCCTGGCATAGAGGTAAGATGGCCAACTGTAATGCCCATTGACATACCAGGAAAATAGGTTCAGAATTGTCAATTGATAAGTTTATTAATAAGATAAGACAGTTGGCCTTCTTTGTGCAGAACCAAAGAGACATTACTCAAAGATCAGAACTACAGGGCCTTAAGAATGGCATCAGATACAGATGTCATTCTCCTAGAAAAATCTGTTAGCTAATGGTTCTTGGTTCCCAATACCCTTGAACTTCTGGACAGGTAGGACTCATGATTGAGTTCTGTCATTGAAACTTGTAAACTGGGGAATGTGAGGGAAATACAGACTCCCTCTTAGAGAAGGACCACCATCTTAGACCACCTGCTCTACTCAGTTCCAGGAAGGACCTCAAGAATGTGCCATGACAACTAGAACAGATATAGAGCATTGTGCTCCTATAGACATTCTGTCTGCAGTTTATGGCCCTTGAAGATATCTAGATAATCCTGCTGAGCAGCCCAGATAATCCTGCTCAGCAAGTTGTAGTTTCCTGCCAAAAAGTCCAACCCAATAGTTTCAAATATGGTTTTGCGCTGAAAGTCTAGACCAATAGTTTCAAAAAATCACCTTGCCCCATGTCTCTTCTACCCAACCCCAAGTTGCCAAAGCATGTAATTCCCAGTTTTCAGTTTTTCCCTATAAAAACTCTCTACCCCTGGGCCCACTGCTGCAGCTGCCACCGCCACATTTCCCTCCATCTGCCCAATGGTGGCCCAGGTTCAAACCTGACAATAAAAGGACCCTTATGTGCTTGCATTGGAAATTGGCTCCTTGGTGGTCTCTGGAGGTTTCTTGAAGTGGATACAACACCTGACATGGGCATTAGGAGCTCTTGTAATTGCTGAGCCATCTCTCTAGCTACCCCCACCTCATCTATTTTTTTGTGTGTGTATTTATTTGTGTACATCAGTGTGCTTGTGTTTGTCAGTGTATGCCACATATGTGTTTGCCACATGTGTGCAGGTACCCAAGGAAGCCAGAAGAGGGCATCAGATCTTTTGGAGCTGGAGTTACAAGTGGCTGTGAGACTCTGATGTAGGCACAATAACCCTAACTCAGGACCTCTGGAAGAGCAGCAAGTGCTCATAACCACTGAGCCATCTCTCCAGAAGTATGTCAATATATACAAACTTCACTGAGGGTCTCCCAAAACAAACAAGCAACAGTAAAAAGAAAAACAGAACCAAAAATTATGTGAAGCTCCTCTTTTGTCTTAATATCCCAACAGGTAGGCTAACCAAAGAGAACACCTGCTCTGGTGACTGCCTTTGAGAGACACTGGTGTCCAGCCTGCATCTCAGCAGCCCGTAAGAGGCTGAAAACTCCAGACACGTAAGATACTTAGCAGCAATTCTGTGTCAGAGTGTGCCAGTCTCTCAGGGACTTTTCGTTAGAAAGATGTTCATCTAGTTTATCGGGGCCTTTTGTTGTCCTGATTTTTATTGTCCCCTTAGTACTGGGACAACTCCCATCCCATTGCCTGTTGTCACAAGTTTGAGGGTCTATAATCAGAAGTGTCTCAGTTCTTGAAAGAGTAATCAGAGAAGCTATTGCAAAAACATAGTAACCCTTGGCCACCGCAGCGACAAAGGTCTCTGATTCAATGTCTGAGAATAAACTTTGGATCCCTCGTATCACACCTCCTGCAGCCACTTCAGAAACATCTCTTGACTGTCCAAATAAGGTCCCAAGTGGCTAATCGGACCCATGTTCAAAATAAAGTCTGGTTGCTATCTTCCAAAGTGGAGTCACCCAGGTACTCTGTGTTCCTGGAATAATCACACTGAACTTTGCAGCCCTTGCCCAGGCAGGTTCCTGTTCCAGCTGCCAAGGTAAACAGGCTCCAGGAAGTCCCTTGTGCCACCTGCGCTCAACTTTCCTTTTCCCCCTGTGATGCAGGGAATGGAACTTGGGGGCCTCCAGCATGCTGGGCAAGGGCTCTACCCCTCAGCCAGCCCTCCCCAGCCCCATCCTGTAGTCAACGCTGACCAGTCATTCCTAAATATTTGGTTTGCATAGCAGGCAGAGTGGGAAACCAGGGAAGACATTTCTCTGTACAAGCCAGCCCTTCTCTCTGTTCCTTCAGAGCGCCACCTCAGCCCCGCCTCTGAAATTAATGACCTTATATCAAAATGACTTAGGCAGTCATTTTACATCTCAGGAAAACTCTCCCACCCCCAGACATGGTTTCTCTGTGTAGCCCTGGCTGGCCTGGAACTTCCTCTGTAGACTAGACTGGTCTCAAACTCATAGAGATCCCCCTGCCTCTGCCTCTGCCTCCTGAGTGCTGGGATTAAAGGTGTGCATCACCACTGCCAGGTTCCTTATTTAAATAAAACTACTTTTTTTATTTATGTGTGTGTGTGTGTGTGTGTGTGTGTGTGTGTGTGTGTGTGTGTTTATCCCACATGTGTGTGGGTACCTGTGGAGATCAGAAGAAGATGGCAGTGCCCCCTGGAACTGGAGTTACAGGCAGCTGCTTCACACAGGTGCTGGGCACCAAACTCAATTCTTCTAGAAGAGCAGTAAGCACTTTTAACCACGGAACCATCTCTTTGTCCAAAGACAAAAATACTTTTAAAAAAATACTTCAAGTGTCCAGTCTTTTTGTTGTTGTTGTTTGTTTTTCAAGACAGGCTCTCACTGTGTAGCCCTGGCTGTCCTGGAATTCACTCTGTGGACCAGGCTAGCCTCTGAACTCAGAGATCCACCTGCCTCTGCCTCCTGAGTGCTGGAATTAAAGGTGTGTGCCACCACTGCCCAGCTTCCAGTATGGTTTTTAACACTTTGTCTCATCACATCTTAAAACATACAAATACACTTTCAGCACCTGTTATGATCATGAAACTAAATTTTATTAAACAAAAAGCACACACATAAAAACAAAACAAAACACAAAACCATTTTGTGTTGGCCAACTCCTCCTGGGTGTGATTGACATGCCCAGTGTATTCAGTGGCACTCCATTGGAGAAAATGGTTTTCCCCTTTACCAGCAGGAATCGATTGCAAATAGGTTTTTGGTTAGGGATGGGACCCTGTGTCCACCCCACCCACCCCCCTTAGTGCTAGGACCCTGTCTGGCTTGAACCTGTGCTGCCATGGTCTCTGTGAGTTCATGTGTGTCAATCCTGTTGTGTCTAGATTCATCCACCACTTCTGGCCTTAGGATCATTCCTCTCCTCTTCTGACTAGATCCCTGAACCTTTGGGGAAGAGATTAGATGAAGACATCCTATTTAGGACAGGACGCTCCAAAGTCTCTCCCTGTCTGCACATTGTCTGGGTGTGGGTCTCGGTGTCAGTTCCTGTCTACTGCAAGAAGCTTCTGCGATGGAGATGGCCACACTGACTTTTAAGTTTTTGTTTGACAGCCCAAGTTTTTCATTCCAGTTTTAGTTCAGTTTGAGTTTTCCTTAGTGATTCTATTTCTTTCTTACATTCTTCTTTAATGACTTAGATCATTTTTCATTCAACTATTTGTGTTTCCAAGGTCTTCCTTAAGGCATCCATGTCTTCTTTAAAGACCTTGAACACAGTCAGATTTGCTATTTTGAGTCCTTGTCTTACGTCTCAGCTAACTTACTTTTTTTGGGGCCTCTTCAGGTGGCCTGTTATCTTGGCTGCCCATGTTTGTGTTTTGTACTGTGATGTGGGTATCTGGACTTAAAACATTTGAAGTGTTTCTTGGCTTAGATCTGGTCTTTTTGTTGAGTGTGCTTTAGTTGCTGTTGCCCACTCTGGCTTCTAGCCAAGGGTGATGGCTGTGGGGTCCCTGGTAGAGGGTCAGCAGGTGTCACAAAGGAATGGAGACAAGCTAGAAGGAAAGTCTGAAGGGTGACGGGAAGGAACCAGGAAGATATGGGTGAGGGATGACGGGAAGGAACCAGGAGGATGTGGGGTCTGCACCAGGAAGTATAGTCTGCAGGGATTAGTTAAAAAATTTTGTTCCAGACCAGAAGTGTATCCAGGCAGGTGTGTTTACCACACAACAGCAAGAGCAGTAGAGCCCAGTTAATGACCTCATATTTCAAAAATTGAAGGTGATTATGTACTCCAAGTTACATAAGAAAAGCTTTCAGAGTGCTGGTGTTAGCCTTTAATGCCAGCACTTGGGAGGCAGAAGCAAGCAGATCTCTGAGTTGGAGGTTAGCCCAGCCTACAGAGCGAGTTCCAGGACATCAGAGTTATACAGAGACTTGGAACAACAACAAAGACAGAAAAGTAAAGCTTTCATGGGAATAGTACCAAAACAATCATAAAGGTTAAGAAAATACTGTTATTAAGTCTGGCAGCAGTGGTGCACGCCTTTAATCCCAGCACTTGGGAGGCAGAAGCAGGTGGATCTCTGTGAGTTTGAGGCCAGCCTGGTCTATAGAGTGAGTTCCAGAAAAGTCAGGGCTACACAGAAAAACCAAGTCTAAAAAAAAGGGGCGGGGGAGGAAGGAAGAAAAAGAAAGAAAGAAAATACTGATATCAAAGTACAAACAATTACCAGGTTAAAATATATTTAACATAAAAAAAAAAACTAACAAGAACACAGAAGTGAGGATGATTTTCCTGTCTGACTCAAGGGTTTTGGTCCTTGTATTTATTATGTTGGTGATATTGACATCCAGTAGAATTTCTTACCATATCTAAGGACATCTTGTTCTGGCTTCACGGGGTAGAACTTTCCCAGGAGCGTCTCGATCCTGGTTACTGAACAGTTTCAAAGTGGTGCAATATCACTGTGACTAGCTGGGGCCTGAAGATGTGGGCAGTGTCCTGTGCAGCCACAACTAACATGGGATTGAACACAGTTGGTTGCCAGGGCTCCAGCATGTGGAGCAGGGGGAGCAGCGGGAGGAGCGGGAGCAGCGGGAGCAGCGGGAGGAGCGGGAGCAGCGGGAGGAGCGGGAGCAGCGGGAGGAGCGGGAGGCGCGGGAGCGGCGGGAGGAGCGGGAGCGGCGGGAGCGGCGGGAGGAGCGGGAGGCGCGGGAGGGGCGGGAGCGGCGGGAGGAGCGGGAGGCGCGGGAGGAGCGGGAGCGGCGGGAGCGGCGGGAGCGGCGGGAGCGGCGGGAGGGGCGGGAGCGGCGGGAGGAGCGGGAGCGGCGGGAGCGGCGGGAGGGGCGGGAGGAGCGGGAGCGGCGGGAGCGGCGGGAGGGGCGGGAGCGGCGGGAGGAGCGGGAGCGGCGGGAGCGGCGGGAGGGGCGGGAGCGGCGGGAGGAGCGGGAGCGGCGGGAGCAGCGGGAGCGGCGGGAGGAGCTGGAGCGGCGGGAGCAGCGGGAGGAGCTGGAGCAGCGGGAGCAGCGGGAGGAGCGGGAGCGGCGGGAGGGGCGGGAGCGGCGGGAGGGGCTGGAGCGGCGGGAGGAGCGGGAGCGGCGGGAGCGGCGGGAGGAGCGGGAGCGGCGGGAGGGGCGGGAGCGGCGGGAGGAGCGGGAGCGGCGGGAGGAGCTGGAGCGGCGGGAGCAGCGGGAGGAGCGGGAGCAGCGGGAGCAGCGGGAGGAGCGGGAGCATCCGGAGCAGCGGGAGCGGCGAGAGGAGCGGGAGCGGCGGGAGCGGCAGGAGCAGCGGGAGGAGCGGGAGCAGCGGGAGGAGCGGGAGCATCCGGAGCAGCGGGAGCAGCAGGAGCAGCAGAAGGGTGCTTCTCTCTGGTGTGCACAGTGCTTTTTATAATAAAACCTTCCTTTTTTTGTTAAATTTTTTCCTCGTGAATGAACCTACCCTTCATAATAAACCAATAAACACAAGTAAATTGTCCCCCTGAGTTCTGGAGGCTTCCCTGACAAATTAATCAACCCCCAGGAAGAGGGTAGAGGAACATTATCTTATAGCTGATTAGTTGGTCACTGCAGAAGCCCAGGCTTGCACCTGGCACCTTAGGCATGTAGCAGCCCTGTAGAGCTGAGTTCTTGACTTCTGGGATCTTACACCTCTTGTGGATAATAGCAGAACTAAATCATGTGGTGTGCGAGAGTCCGTGCCCCGCACGCCCACATTTAAGCACAGGTGTGTTCTGTGTTTTGAAAGTGTGGTGGAAGAAACAGGCCCCAGGCTTGGTGTTTTTGGAGATGACTCAATCCATGGTTAGGAGCACTCGCTGCTCTTGCGGAGGACCTGGGTTCAGTTCCTAGTACCCATGTGGTGGCTCACAACCATCTGTAATTCCAGTTCTAAAAGATCTTCTGATGTCCACAGGCACAAGACACTCATATGGTACACATACAAGCCTCTAAGGAAACCACTGATACACACAAAATAAAAATAAATAAATCTTTAAAGAAAAGAAAGGAGGGCTCAAAGAAATGGTCCATCTCTGGCCACAGATCACTGGACTTTGCTGCATCTCCATCCTGGGACTTATCAGCAGTTGGGTACACTTTGAAACCAATACCTGAACTGTCCAAAAAAGAAATGGCCTTGAGGCTGGCTGGATGGCTCAGTGGTTAAGAGCACTTGCAGAGGACCTCACTGGCTTCCAGCACCCACAAGGCTTCACAACCATTTATATCTTGAGTTCCAGGGGATCCAACGCCTTCTTCTTGCCTCCGGGGGCACCAGGCTTGTACATGGTGCACAGACACACATGCAGGCAAGCACTCATGCACACAACATAAAAAAGAGAAATTTCATGACTAGGAAAAGAATGACTCTGCAGCGATAAAACTAATTTTGTCTTCTGTTCGTGCCAAATAGGTCAAGAGAACCTCCCAGTCCTTTTTCACGGAGGTGCAGGGCCGTCCCACTCTTTTGTCTTTACGGCTATACTTTTATCTGTCTCTTCAGAGTTATTCATGACTGAGCTGTAACAGGACTCCAGGCCTTAGCACAACTGACTCCATGATGGAAGGACCATTCAGGCCGTAAAACTCAGCACATAGACAGCACCACCTGCCCAAATGAAAACAAAATCCTAATCCATCCAAGTCCATAGTTCTGGAAAAGTCTCTAAATGTATACTAACCTTGCCTTTTGGCTTCTGTAGTTCCAATTTCTGGCTAACTGTTCTTGTTAACTGAAGTATATCAACCCAGGGTGTAGTTTTTTTATGTTTAAAATCTCGCCCTGAGAAAGGCTCAGGACTACACTGGGATCCTGAACATCCAGTGTAGTCTCCGGCCAGCTAATACAGACTTTCTATGGGCTGAAGTCCATGTCCTAAGTAGTGTTCTCTGGTGGATACCCTACAACAGAGCAACTCGCCCACAGTGTAAATAACCCTCTGTTGTTACTCTATGTCAGTCATCTCTCAGGCCTCTACCCTCTAGACAGGTGGTTCTCAGCCTTCCCAATGCTGCGACCCTTTAATACAGTTCCTCATGTTGTGGTGACCCCCCCCACACACACACCATAAAATTATTTTTGTTGCTACTTCATAACTGCAATTTTGCTACTGTTATGAATCATAATGTAACTGCAGGAAAATGTAGAAATCCTAATGGTAGCCAGAGGAAGGAATCTGTCACCAAGAGAAAGATTGACAACTTGTCTGATGATCTTGCGGAGGGGCTGGAGCTAAGACTGTGGCTGGAGGACCACACCCTGGCCAGACTACATGGTTATATACATCCTGCCTTCACCTTAAGTCTTACTACCTACATGCTGGGGCCATGAAGATCGACTGGGGTGGGGTGGGGGTCACTGGGTCTCTTTGCCCCTCTTTCCAATGTGGCCATATGTAATAAATCTCTTCTTTTTGCTTCTCACCATTAATTTGGCTCCTTTGATTGGCTAATGAAAGGTGAAAGGCCGAATCTGGCCTGTTGGAGCACAGGCTGTGATTATAAGTCCTGTAACAAAAGTGTTAAGATCTAGCTGAATCTACGTATCTCTTATGTTTAGATCCACTTAGGATCTTTTTATTTTTTGAGACAGTCTCCCAACATAGTTCAGATGGACCTTGAACTCAGGACCTGCCTCTCACCACCTTCTTAGTGCTGGAATTTCAGGTGTAAGCCACTAAGCCTTGCTAGGTTTATCTTTTTAAATAAATTTCCCCATAAGTTTGGTTTGTTTCATCTAAAAGCCTGTAGAAGGATTGAAGCTGTAATTCAGTGGTAGATCAATTCTCAGCACCACAAACCAACCAACCAACCAAACAAACGAACACACCGAAAGTAAACGTAGCACTTGAGTGTACAAGGACACAAGGCATCCTGATATTGGGGGAGAGAGAACTTTTCCACGAATTAAATTGAAACCATCAAGTGTCACTATCACGGAAGGCCACAAGATGGCGCTGTGATTCCATGGAAAAGAACTCCGGTTTCTGCACTTTCTATTTTCCTTTCTTCTCACCCCTGACCTTCACCACCACCCTGAGTGTGTGGTGTATGTGCTGTATATAGTCATGTGTGTATACACAAGTGTTTGTGCAGGTGAACGGACATGTGTACATATGTGTGTAAAATCCCCATGTTAAAGCCAGGTGTTTTTCTTAATTGCTTTTTTTTTTTTTAATTTTTTTTTTTTGGAGTTGAGGATCGAACCCAGGGCTTTGTGCTTGCTAGGCAAGCACTCTACCACTGAGCTAAATCCCCAACCCCTTAACTGCTTTCTATATTGACAGAAGGTCTGTCACTTGGACCCTGAGCTCCCCAACTTGAGTAGTCTATGTGGTCATCTTGCTCTGGGGATCCCTGGTCTCTAGTGTTCTGGAATTACACATGGGCCATCATGCCCACCCAGCAAGCTTCAGATCTGGATTCTGGTCCTCGTGTTTTTGCTAAAGCTGAGAAATATCCCTGACATTCATCATTTTGATTTATTTTGTTTGAGACAGCTTCTCTGTGTGGTCCCAGCTGTTCTGGAACTCACCATGTAGACCAGGATGACCTTGAACTCACAGAGATCTGCCTACTTCTGCCTCCCGATGCTAGGATTAAGGGTTTGCACCAGGATCTTTTTTCTTACATAGGCTAATTACTAGACTTTTTCATTGAGTGGGAAAACGGTAGAACAATAGTTTTAAAAAAAATAAGGTTACTGTTTTAACAGTGTTGGTTTTGTTTTGGGAGTTATTTTAGACACAGTCTCACTAGGTAGCTCTGGCTAGCCTGGAACTCACAAGTTGGCTTTGGAGTCAGTGTTGGTCTCTTTATCACTGCTCTAGACCTCACCATTACTTTTGTCTTTTGCCTTGTATGGGTGCCTGGAGAGGCCAAAAGAGGGCATAAGGTTGCCTGGAGCTGGAGTTGCAGGCAGTTTGACCTGATACAATATGAACGCTGGAAACGGGTCCTCTGAAAGAGCAGGCAACACTCTTAATTGCTGAGCCATCCCTGAAGCCCCTAAATAAAGGGCAGGGTGGTGCATGACATAGAAACTAAGACCAGAGGACAGCAGTTCTCTCCCTCCACCATGTGAATTCTGGGTATTGGAATTAGGGTGCCAGGCTTGGTGGCAAACTCCTTTATTGGATAAGCCACCTTAATGGCTGACACACAGCTATTTTAAATGAATTATAAAGTCTATAGAAATAGGTACAATCCCCAAATTGTTCATTTTTCTTTACAAAATGGTACGCACTAGCACAGTTCAAATCACACTAGCCTGGCTGGGTATGGTGGCACACACCTTTATTCCCAGCACTCGGGAGGCAGAGGCAGGCAAATCTCTGTGAGTTTGAGGCTAGCCTGTTCTACAGAGTGAGTTCCAGGATAGCCAGGGCTACACAGTGAAACCCTGTCTCAAAAGACCAGTAATGATAATAATAATTACAGTTTTCCTTATTAACCCATCTTTGGTTATAGGCATGTTGGCCATGAGCTTTGTGACAGGTATTGAAAAGGCATTACACCCTTTCACTCCTGCAGACTGGCCAGGGATCCTGGGCCTGAGGGGTAACAGAGAGCTTCATTCCATGATTTTACTTTTTCCTTGTGTACCTCAGACTGGATGCAAAAGAAAAGAGTGATGTGTCGATGCCAGTAGACACACACACAAAATGCAGGGAGGAAAACCTGCTTCCCCCTGCCAGAGGAGAGAGACAGAAAACTTTAAACTATAAAACTCTTCTTGCCAAACACCACAGGAAAAAGTGTGGTCTTGCTCCCAGCTCTGTCAGCAGAGGCTGAGACCCAAATCTTCACCAGGTCTAAGGACTTGCCACATCCGGCCACTAGGGTGCAGCAAGGACTTCCCTCCATGTAGAGCAGTGGGAGCCCCTTCTAGTTCTACTCAGGAGAACACTCAGGAAGACCGACTTCCACCCAGCCACTGGGTACAAACACCACCTCCCCAGCCAGACTAAGGGGAGGCTAAGCGAGCCTGAACTTCTTTCCACCTCTACTCGGTGATAATGCTGTAGGGACCTCTTTCCTTGACACACTAGTGGCAGAAGAGTCCTAACATAACAAATTTAAATAAGGCCACATTTCAAAATATCCCATACTCCCAGATTTCAATTGAAAGTCACTCATTATACTAAGAGACAGGGAAACAAAACAAAACAAATAAACAAACAACAACAACAAAACCACCGGCATGCTTGAGGGCCAAGGTTCAATCTCCACCACAAGTGTACACACACACCCCTCTGAGAATCAGAAAAATCTCAATTTAAATGAAATAGACAATTAACAGAGCCAGTACGGAGATGGTAGATAGATGGTAGACTTTTTTTCACTGTAATGGTTTGAATGAGAATGGCCCCCATAGACACTTATATTGGAATACTTGGCCTCTAATAGGTGGGACTGTTTGGGAAGGATGAGGAGGTGTGTGGCTTTGTTGAAGAAGGTGTGTCACTGGGAGTTGGCTTTGAAATGTCAGAAACCCACGCTATTCCAGTTGGTGCTCCCACTGCCTTGTGCTTATGGATCAGAGGTAAGCTCCAGCACCATGCCTGCCTGCTTCCCACCATGCTCCCTGCCATGACGGTCGTGGACTCTAACCCTCTGGAATGGTGAGACCCAATTAAATATTTTCTTATATAAGTTGCCCTGGTCATAGTATGTTGTCACTGCCATAGAAAAGTAACTAAGATATTTGCATATATCTTAAAATGCACAAAACAGTTCAACAGAAGCCAGGCATTGTAGTGTATGCCTTTAACTGAAGTGACTAAGGAAATGTCAGTTGTCCTGATCTTACCATGACTCCATTTTATGTCTGCTCAGGTACTTTTTGGCCCCTTAACCCATGAAGAGTCACGTCTGCTTTGGCAACACATTCAAGACCTTCTGTGACCCTGACCATGGTTCAAATGTATAACCAAAATATCTGCTGAATGTAGAGCCCAAACGATTGTCACCAGGTTCTCTGACCTATGCCTGACGGTGACGTCATTGTGGATTTTGCCCCTAAGCTTTGGGCCTGAGAGTTTGTCTGAGGCTCCACCTGCTCATGGCCACTGGCCAATACGACTCTAGTTTGGCCTTATATGTATGGTGGCCTGTAGCTTTCTCACATGAACTACAACATACCCCCAACACCCTTCAGAGAAGGCTGAGGCTGAAGGATCTCAAGTTGGAGGCTGCCTTGGGCTATAGAATGAGACTTGTTTTGAGATATCTCCCACCAAAATCAAATTTAAAAAAAGCTATACTATAAGACAGCATTCTTTAAAATGTGTGTGTGTGTGTGTGTGTGTGTGTGTGTGTGTGTGTGTGCATGCCATAACCAGTGAGCATGTGGCAATCAGAGCACAACTCGTGGGAGATGGCTGTCTCCTCCCACCACGTGGGTTCTATGAATCAAACTCAAGATCTGAGCCTTGGAGGCAGGTATCTTTACCTGCAGAGCCATCTGGATGGCTCCTAACACAGTATTCTTAGAACTACTAAGTCTACATGTAAGTAAATACTAAAGCAAGAGCTCCGTAAAAAGATTTTAAGAACCTAGTCTGAGCCTCAGAATGAAAAGTCAGTTGAATCATTTGATTACATTTGTTTCTTTATTATTCATATTTATAGTGTCTCAAGCTCTCAGAAAAACTCAACAGTAGAAATAATTACCGATCATCAGAAGTAAAGATTACTTTCATGCACTGTATATTGCCTGACTTTTTTTTTTTAAGATTTATTTATTATGTATACAGTGTTCTGCCTGCATGTACACCTGAATGCCAGAAGAGGGTGCTACATCTCATTACAGATGATTGTGAGCCACCATGTGGTTGCTGGGAATCAAACTCAGATCTCTGAAAGCCAGTGCTCTTAACCACTGAGCCATCTCTCCAGCCCCAAAAGCCATTTTATAATAAAGACAAACTAGGTTTATTCCTATTCATGATTAAACCTGTTTTTCAAGGATTGGGCTATGCCCCACATGTAACCTTAACTACAAATGGTTCTGTACTGCCTGTTCCAGGAATGGCAATCATGTCTTTTTGAAAAAGTTGTTGATAACTGTCTTGCAAACCTTTGTTTCAAAAGGTTATATGAGCACCTGTGATTACCGTGTAATGCCCATCTTGCAACCTTGTCTTTGTTTCAGGAGGGACTAACTTGTTATGCTTATGTCCTGCTCCTGTAATCCCACCTGTTTTGTCTGCCAAATCCCCCATTTGGAAACCCCTCCTCTTGAGCTATAAAAGCCTTGTCTTCCTCACACCCAACAATGACCCTTGAACCCTGCCTTAGCGGGGAAGCAGCCCTGTAGGTGAATTTTCGGAAAAGCTGGCTTTAATTGTTTGCTTTAGTTAATGTGGCCATGACGATTGTGTCTGCGGTCTTTCTCTTCCTATCTTTGGAATTAACATACTCTTAACAGCTGAGCCATCTGCCCAGTCCAAACCTAAATCTTAGTCCTACTTACGTTCCTAATTTGTCTTCCTGTGCATACTAGCTACTCGTGTTTTGTTTTGTTTTATATTCCTGTGACTTAACCTTGTTCCAGGTCTCCGAGCTTTGCCTTTTCCTGTTTTTTTTTTTTTTTTTTTTTTTTTCTTCTTCTTCTTCTTTCTGGAGGCTTTCTCTCCCAACATCCCCCAGACCAGCGCGACCCTCATCCTTTTAGGTTTAGTGATGAGACCTTTATTTAAGGTGGCCCAGTCTTTCTCTACCGGTCTGAACATTTTTGCTAATAATACTATTTTAAGTTACATCTACATTGCTTTTTCCTACTAGAAAAGAAGCTATGCGGGAACAGGGATCTTCAGTACCTAAAATGCCTTCGCAAGGAAATGAATGCGTGAAATGAATGAATATACCTGTGGGCCCTTTCTTGGGGCTCACTCTGGCGTAGCAATATAAATGAGTCAGTCGAGTGAACAGCGATCTTAATCTGTCCAAAACTGGTGCCAGGAATCTGGAGAGTCTGGGCTAGGGACAAACTGGGAGAACCAGCTTCAAACCCCGAGCCCTGCTCTCGGTGCGCAACTGCGGCTGCGCGGAGCGTGTGGTGGGCGGGGCCGAGCCGCTTCCGGAAGGGTCCGGAGCCAGCGAGACGTCGGTCCTCCTGGTGGGCTAGAGCGGCGCCCCCCGCCGGGCGCCCGCGGCCATGGAGGACGAGAAGAGCTATTCGGATATCTGCGGCGGGCGCCTGGCCCTGCGGCGCCGCTACTACTCGCCGTACTGCCGCGAGTTCGGCCTCAGCTCGGCTCGGCTGTCGCTGCGCTCGCTCACCGCGGTCACCTGCGCCGTGTGGCTGGCGGCCTACGGACTCTTCACGCTGTGCGAGGTAAAGGCCGGGGCTGACCCGTGGACCCGGGCCGGAGGGTGGGGGTTCCCTGGATCCGGGATGCCGTCCCGGGGCCGGACTGTTCGCCCCAAGAAGTTTGTGCTCCTGGGCGTTCTCCCTCAGTGGGTGGCTGCCCTGCGCACCCCCACAGCGTCCCTCCTCGGAGAACTGTCAGTGCATGCTCCTCCTCCATCCTCGGTGCCTGTGATAGCCAGCTTAGCACAGACTTCCAGAAAAGTGCTTTTGCCCGCACGGCTGTGCACGTGTGTCTACGGAAGGAGCGCTCTGTTTCTTCCTCATCTCTGCGTTTCTAAGCCATGTAAACTACCTCCCCTCTCCCAATCCTCCCCCAATTTAAGTGCACTCTCTAAAGAATTGCCAGACTTAAGACATGGCCTGTTTCCTGTGCTCGGTTTCTGGACTTTCTAGTGTTTTGTTGTTGTTTTTTTCTGAGCCTCATTTTTTCACGTGTCTAAGATGGCATTGATGATGTTTCATGATATTGTGAAGGTCAAATGCTGTGAGTTTGTGACAGTTCTCAAGTAAAAAGGACCTTCCAATTGGCCCTTGCTCAGGATGAGTTCTAGTTCCCTGTACAATGCCCTGAAATGAATATATTATTCCAGGTGTGGTCTCGCGAGAGCCAAGTACACCAGAACTGTCTATTGTTTATTCTGTAATTTGCATATTGTTTGTATTAGAACATCCATTCGCTTTTTCTTTCTTTTTTTCTTTTTTCTTTTTTTTTTTTTTTGTCTCAGTATACGTAGTACTTAGGCTGGCCTGAAACTGGATTATAGGCCAAGCTATGTAGAGCCTGCCTCCTCTTCCCTAGAGTTGGGATCAAGGTTGTGTTTTATCACACCTGGCCCATTAGCTTTTATACCATCAAAGCATATAGCAGAGCATAATAATTTACATAGAAATAGATGAAATTAAGTCCACTAATTTAGGGCCGTGGGGATGGCTCAGGAGGTAAGGGCTTCTGCTGCCTCCCTGATGACCTTAGTTGAAGCCCCAGAACCCACATGACGGAAGGAAAGAACCGATTCCCAAAAGTTGTCCTCTGACTTCCACACAATAAATACATAGTATGCTGGGTGTGGTGGTGCACACCTTTAATCCCAGCACTAGAGAAGCAGAGGCAGGAGCATCTCTGCGAGTTCGAGGCCAGCCTGATCTACATCAGTCTACATCCCGAGCTCCAGAACAACCAGGGCTACACAGTGAGACCCTGTCTCAAACAAAACAAAACATAAAAATAAATAGTATATTTTAAAGACCCTAATTTGTTTCTAAAAGCTTCTTCACAGGTCAGTTGAAGTTATTAAGTTGACCTAACCCTCCCCCCAAATTTATAATATAGTTGAATTTTTATTCTTTTTTTGGGAGGGGGAGGGATGTAGATGGAGTTTCTTTGTGTCCTGGCAGTCCCTCCCAAATAACCACACAGAGACTTAATTATAAATGTTTGGCCAATAGCTTAGGCTTATCTCCAGCCAGCTCTTACAATTTAAACCAACCCATTTCTATTCATCTGTGTGCTGCCTCAGGCTTGCTCATCTGTAAACGTCCCATGTTGCTTCTGCTTCTGGCCCTGGACTCCTCAGACTCCGCCCTTCTTCTTCCCAGCATTCTTTTCTGCCCCGAAAATCCTGCCTAGCTGTGGGCCAATCAGCTCTTTATTAACAATGAGAGCAACACATTTTCACAATGTGCAAAAGGATTATTCCACAGCAGAGGGGCATTAGTGTCTCACCATGTAATCCTGGCAGGTTTGAACTCATTATGTAGACAAGACTGGCCTCGAACTCACATTCACCTGCCTTTTGTCCCTAGTGCTGATATTAAGGGGATACATCACCATGCCCGGTTGAATTTTTAATGCTAGCCTAAGTTCCAGATACCTATGCAGTTATCTTAAAGGAGGAACAGATGTTTATTAAATGCCCAGCGTGCCAGCTCTTTTCCTGAATTTCGTACTTCAACCTTAGTAGAAAAAAGAGGTTCAGAAAGAGTAATAATGTAATAGTCTTGATGTTGGCAAAGTGGCAGATCTGGGCTTCAAACCCAGAGCTGCTTGACTTTGAAATCCCTTGTACTTTAGTCTAACAGATCTCAGGCAGTTATGTTTGTTATTTGTTGGTGTGTTTTGAGATACAGGACCTTGTTATGTAGCCTAGGCTGTCCTCAGACTCTCCATCCTCCTGTCTCAGCCCCTGTCAAGTGCTGCAATTACAGGTGTGTATACCACCCCCAGCTCAAAGTTGGTTGTGCTGGCTCCCTACTGTACTCACCTCTCTCTTGCACGTTTACCCTAATGTCCCCCAAGTACAGAAGTCATGCATGCTCCCTTACACTCCAACACTTCCCCAGGGCTGTGTGTCAAAATTTCAGATCTTTTCTGCTATTCAGAATTATTCATGAAGGTAATGAATATCTGCAGTGAAAAGAACTCTCAAAGGAGACATTCAAACATGTGGCCTACCCCTGACTCAAATGAATAGTGCATTGTTAGAATTTTAGCCAGAAAGATGGACTTTGAGGGATTATCTGAACAGAAAGCTTCGTGGGTAGAATTCCCTAAGCATTTACTGTTCTTCATCCTGCATCCTGTCATGCTCCTTGCTTTTGAGTTTACAGGGTTTTTTGTTTTTGTTTTTGTTTTTTTTTTTTTTTGGTTTTGGTTTTGGTTTTTTGTTGTTGTTATTTTTGTCAGAGCTGAGGACCGAACCTAGGGCCTTGTGCTTGCTAGGCAAGCGCTCTACCACTGAACTAAATCCCCAACTCCTTTTTTTTTTTCTTTTTGGAATTCACAGTTCTGTGAACATTATTCCAATCTGCGGGGCTTCAGTCCTTCAGCAAAGTGTACCCATTCAGTGTGCACTACCTGCTCTGCACTCATGAGGTCCTGCTCACTTGGAAGTCTTCATGGAATAGTCCTGTGTGCTTCCATCTCTCTCTCTCTCTCTCTCTCTCTCTCTCTCTCTCTCTCTCTCTCTCTCTCCCTCTCTCCCTCTCTCCCTCTCTCCCTCTCTCCCTCTCTCCCTCTCTCCCTCTCTCCCTCTCTCCCTCTCTCCCTCTCTCCCTCTCTCCCTCTCTCCCTCTCTCTCTCTCTCTCTCCCTCTCTCCCTCTCTCCCTCTCTCCCTCTCTCCCTCTCTCCCCCTCCACTCCCTTCCTTTGACACTTATAATCAGTAACACAGCATTCTAGACTCTTGTGTATCAACCTTGCATCTAATAAACCTGTAGAGGGCTCGATCTTGCCTTTCTTCCACAATGCTTATTCAATTTGGACTGTTTACAAGACAGTGCCGTACACCTGGAAGTTAATTACTTGAAACTAGATGTTTCTGGGTCATCAGAGGCCCAGCTCTAACTCCTATTTATCAGCCAAAAATAACTATCTGAACAGAAGTCAGCAAGCCTTTTCTTTAAAAGGCCAAATTAATATTTTAGGCTTTGTAGGTCTCTGTCCCATATTCTTTTTGTCCTTTTTATTTAAATTTTATGTGTATGGGTGTTTTGCCTGTATGTCTGTGCACCACATATGTGCCTGGTGCCCGAGGAGGTCAGAAGAGGGTGTCAGATCCCCTGGAACTGAAATAACAGACAGTTGTGAGCTACTGTGTGGGTGCTGGAAATTGTGGAAGAGCAGCTAGTGGAGAGCTGTCTTTCCAACCTGTTTTTTTTTTAAACTTTTCTTTTTCTTTTTTTTTTTTTTTTGTTTAAAGATTTATTTATTTATTATGTATACAGAAGAGGGCGCCAAATCTCATTACAGATGGTTGTGAGCCACCATGTGGTTGCTAGGAATTGAACTCAGGACCTCTGGAAGAGCAGTCAGTGCTCTTAACTGTTGAGCCATCTCTCCAGCCCTCCAACCTGTTTTTTTGTTCTTTGTTGTTGTTGTTTTTTTAGGGACAGAGTCTCACTGTGTAGCCTTCTTTGGCTTGGAACTTACTCTGTAGACCAGACTGGCTTCAGACTCACAGATCTGCCTGTCTTTAGCCTCCGGAACGCTAGGACTAAAGGAGTGCACCACCGTGCCTGGCTGGGTTTTGTTTTGTTTTGAGACAAGGTCTCACTATGCAGCTTTGGCTGGCCTGGAACTCAGATCCATCTGCCTCTGCCTCCCCAGTACTGGTGTGAAAAGCATGCACCACCATACTTGTCCAGTTAGCATCATTGCAGAAGGTGGATGCTACAGTTTAGATTTGATATCTCCTCCTAAGTCTCTTCTTAAAAAAACAGAAACAAACCAACAGCAAACAAAATGTGGAAACCTTCAGAGATGGGGCCTGTGGAGGGTATTTAGTCATTGGGGTTTGCCCCAAAGGACAGTGTGATCTGATACAGTGCATGTGATGACCTCTCTTACTCAGCACAATTCCTGACTGACAGGGCAGTCCAAGCCCATTAAAGACAGATGCTGAGGTCGTAGAATACTTAGAATCTGAGTCTAAATTGAGTCAAGCTAAAGGGGGCTGATGGGTACAAAGAGCAAGACACTTCCTGGCTTCTTGAATGTGGTCCAGAGTTACTGAATTTTACCTACTGTACGTGTGCTGGTTAGTTTTTATGTCAACAACAGAAATTCGAGTCATTTTGGGAGAGGAAACCTCACTTGAGAAAATGCCCCTACCAGATTGGCCCATGGGAAGCCTGTGGTACATTTTTTTCTTGATTGATGATTGATGTGTGTGGGCCCATCAACCTTGGCTGGGTGGTCCCGAGTTATATAAGGCAGGCTGAGCAAGCCATGGGGAGCAAGCCAGTAAGCAGCACTCCTTCATGGCCCCTGCATCAGCTCCTGCCTCCAGGTTCCTGCCCTGTTTGAGTTCTTATTCCTGGGCTCCTCTCACACAGATGCCCCCAGTGTACTCTCAGTCCTCAGCCTGGCTGTCTGTGGAAGAGTGTACCCACCAGAAACCGCTAACCTTCTAATAAATCTCTGCACCAGTTAAGTCCTGCCTTGTAGGCTTATTCCTGGATGCTTTCATCTTAATGCCCTCTGCACCTCCCCAGCCCCACTTACCTTTATCCGTTTTTCTACTCATCTTTTAAAAGATATAATTAATAAATTGGCCTCTTCCCGTAGACTCTGACTACCACATCTCATTGGCCAGGGTTGCAACATGTGTCCACTTGTAAACCAATCAAAATTTATTCCAAAATTAGGAAAAATGTAAGTGGCTATTTATCATCAGGGATTAGTTTCTGCTCCTGTGCTGAGCACTTCACAGTTGCTCTGTCTGCAGTTTTGTGCTATATATTTTGCAGGGGGAATGTGAGAGGGAAAGCTCTGGGTCCTTAAGCTGTAATTTTGGGAAGAAGATTTTCTGAGATACATGTGATGGCGGATGTTTTGCTGGGAGCTTCCCAGACCTATTCATTAGTAGTCTGGATCCTTTTCATTCTATGTGCTGTTCAAACAATTCAGGAGCTCAAGAGAAAGTGATTTCCCCTTCATGCATTTTGCCTCATCTATTCACCTCACAGCATAGTGACCAGATCAAAGGCCTTCTCCCGCATTGTCCGTTTAACTCGCTGTGTGGCGTAAATACTTGCATAGGAGCATTTGGTAATCTTCCTGCCTGTCTGGCTCTCTCTTCAGAATAGCATGATCCTCTCTGCTGCCATCTTCATCACCATCATAGGCCTGCTTGGTTACCTCCACTTTGTGAAGATTGATCAGGAGACTCTATTAATCATCGATTCACTTGGCATCCAGATGACTTCATCCTATGCTTCAGGCAAAGAAAGTACCACCTTCATAGAGATGGACAAGGTCAAGGACATTATCATCAATGAGGCTATTTACATGGTAGGTGTTTAGGTGGTAGCTCTGGGCTCTCCAGAGGAGGCAGGCAGCTGATGGAGTGTGCTGGGATCTAAACTGGTGTACATAGCAAGTTCCAGGCTAGCCTGGGATACATAGTAAGGTTCTGTCTCAGTAAAAACAAAACAAAAAGATTTTTTATATATATAAAATAAAAATAAAGGATGAAAATAAACTTTTTCCTACTTCAGAAGTTGTCAGATATTTCACTACTTAGATGTTTGTGAAAAGGATTTTAGTCTTCCCTTGAAGGAAAAGGAAACAAGGTGAGTCTCACTGAGCCCTCTGTGTGGTGTCTTTTCTTACAGCAGAAGGTGATCTACTACCTCTGCATTTTATTGAAGGATCCAGCAAAGCCACAGGAGATATCCCAAGTAGTTCCTGTCTTCCAGGTGAGTGCAGTGTTCTTTCTCCTGTGAAATCTTTTTTTCTCCATCTGCTCACCCATGCCCCTTTCGTTCAGTTGGATTTGAATTTCTGTTTTCAGAGTATTGGAGATGAGTAAAAGTTAGGATCTTTTCCCCCTCTTTGATGAGGATACACTTTAAAAAATATTAGTAAGTCACAAAGATTTTAGAGAAGACAATTATCAATCATATAACCACTTCTGCTTACAAATCACATTCTTCTACTTCATCTGTCAATCTACCATTGTATAATTTTACATTGATATTAGCGAGGTTGAGATATTTTATCTATCTATAACTATCTGCCTGTCTTTTCTATCACAGCCAGTATACTTATTTTAAATGATTATGTTCTATTATTTTGTTTATTTAACTATTTTATTGCTAGGTTTTAAATAATGTCTAGATTATCTTTTCTTTTGATTTTACAATAAAAACTGACTGGTGGCACAAGCCTGTAATCTTCTTTGTTTTAAACTCAGTTTCCTCTACTAGCTGAGTAGAACCTAGAAATCAGTTATGTATTTGTAATAATTTTGTGCTGTTTGAATAGTAAACATTTATTAAATAGACTTTTTACATATAATTTTCCTATTCTGTGGCTTGTCTTTTAATTTTAGTTATGTTACATTTTATAATACAAAATCTTTTCAGAATGTACATATTAAACTGCCCATATTGTCTCTGAGGTGTATTTCACAACTTGTAACACTTTTTGAGATAGTCTGTCTCACTGTCATATAATTTTGTCAGGCTAAAAGCTGTATTTTGCATGCCTATAATCCCAGCATTTGGGAGGTAGAGGCAGGCAGATCTCTGAGTTTGAGGCCACCTTGGTCTACATAGTGAATTCCAGAACAGCCAAGATACACAGAGAGACTCTGTCTCAAAACAACAACAACAAAAAAGTTGTCTTTTTATTTCCCACAAAGGCCAGATTTTGAGACTTCCCAGCAAAGTGCTCGGAGTCTTGACCTTGTGTCTCTTAGCTCACTGTGGTACCATGGTGTATGTGGGAGAGGAGGTTGAGGTGGGTTCTTCTTCTATTCTCCTTGACTCTGCATTTCTCCCCTTTGGAATTCAGAGTGCCAAGCCCCGGTTGGACTGCTTGATTGAAGTATACAGGAGCTGCCAGGAGATTCTGGCACACCAGAAAGCCACATCAACAAGCCCATGAATCTCAGCATTCAAAGACCACTATTGTCTTTATGGGAGAGGACTCCTAAACCATAGTGGCTGGTTTATTTTCTGTACTGTAAAAATTATTAGGTGGACACAGTCCTGGGACTCAAATGGATGAGTAGACCTCAGAGCCATAGAGGAGGCAGCTGGAACTTGACTCAGTATTTTGATGTCTTAGTTACCCTGCTGGGCAGTGGTGACACACACCTTTAATCCCAGCACTCGGGAGGCAGAGGCAGGCGATCTCTGTGAGTTAGAGGCCAGCTGGGTCTACAGAGTGAGTTCCAGGACAGGCTCCAAAGCTACGTGGAGAAACCCTGTCTCGAAAAACCAAAAATAAATAAATAAATAAATAAATAAATAAATAAATAAAGTTACCCTTATAGGTTTTATCTACATTACTAATCAAGGGGAGACCTTAAGGATTTTGACACTAGGCCAGGGATAGTGGTACATGCCTTTAACTCTAGGATTCAAGAGGCAGAAGCAGGTGATTTCAAGTTTGAGGCCATCCAGGGCTACATAGTGAGGACTGTTCCCCTGTCCCCCCCCCCCCCCAAGGGTAATGTACAGGAAGAACACTCTGTGAAATTTCTAAGCACATTCATATTTGTGTTAAAAATCTGTGGACTATTGAAACTGGTACCAGATTCTACAAGAAAAGTATAATTTCCATCTGCATGAACTCTTGTCTAAAAGCTAGGGAAAAAAGTAAGTCACGTTTTCTTATGTATGAATTAGCAGGAGTAAAATGCTTTACATGGCTAGCCTCTGTCCACCTAGCTCCTATGATCTGTGCAGGATGATTCTTAATCCATGGCTTAGCCAGGGGTGGTGTGGATGCCAGTAATCCCAGCACCCAGGAGGTGCCAATAGGAGGAGTGAAAGTTTGAGGCCAGCCTGGGCTCCATGATGAGGCACTGTCTCAAATTCTAAAATAAATAAATATCCAAAACACATAGTAGTTGCCTGGTTCACTGACAGCTTTTTATTGACAAGAAGGCATAGCATTTCAGCCATGGGTGTCAAGCATATTAGTACCTTCCTGTTACTTGGTATTTTCTATTGCTTCAAAAGCTGCTTTGGCCAGAGAGGGCTTAGATGAGAGTGAGAGATTTCATGTTGGTTCCCAGACATGGGACTGTCATGTTAAAGGATGAAGAAGGCACTTCTTAGATTCCTAGAGCTCAGGAAGGAGAAGAGGAGCTGGGCTAGGTGGTGCACACCTTTAATCCCAGCACTCGGGAGGCAGGTGGAGCTCTGAGTTCAAGGCCAGCCTGGTCTACATAGTGAGTTCCAGGACAGCCAGGACTTCCTAGTGAGACCTTGTCTTCAAAAGGAAGGGAAGGAATGAGAAGAGGAAAGAAAATTTAAAGAGAGAGAAAAGGAGGCAGCTAATCTGACCTCCAAGTCTGGTGCAAACAGTTCCATTCTTTGGAACTCTATTCACAAAAGCAACCCGAGAGTAGATCACATCCTTTTTGGCTTTCAGGGCTACTTGGGATGTGGCCCACTGGAACTGCACTCTGCCTTTCACACTGGCCTTGAAGGAGTGGTCCAGGACCTATAGTGATGTGGCTTGAGGTAGACCTGTGTCGACTAGAACCCCAGTTCTGGGGCACGAGTTGGGGCTGGAACAGACATGGCTGCCTGCCTTGCAAGTCAGCCTTGTTTAGGTCTTTAGAGTTCTGTGTCAGTTCAAAGGATGAGAAAAGGAAGGTTACAGCAGCTGAGGCATCGGACAAATATGGTAATTCGGGCTTGGCAGTTTTTTGTAGTGTGTGTCACACACACTATTGGGTTAAAGGCTTATTTCCTGGGGGCTGGTCCTATCCCCTCATCCATGTTACTGGGAGATGATAGAACTGCCTTAGAGCTGCACAATAAACTTAGTTGTTTTTTTTTATATGTTGGAAAATCAAAGTATGGACTTTTGGTTTTTATTATTATTATTTTTTTTTTTTTGGAGAAGGTGGAGATAAAGGTCATCTTCACCAAAATCAAAGTCTGAGTTGAGAGGGATTATGATGTTCTCAGGAAGACAGAAGTTGAAAGAAACTATCTACTTCACATATTACTAGGGCAAACATTATATACATGTTCTGTGCTTCCAGCTAATTTCCAGAAGGCATCTACCAGAAGTGTTGGTGAGCAATCCAGGCCTTCGGGGCATGGAGGGGACTTTAGTGTTCCTGATGTGTTGTCTCCGGGCCTCGTAGAGCAGCAACAAGCAAAACTCGCGTGCTTGGTCTTTCAGAGGGTGGGGGGTGATGACCACCTCGTCCTTCAGTAGTGATGAGCACAGCCTTCCCTCATCCCTGTTGTCGGGCCTAAAATGACACAGGGCGGTGCAGCCTGGATCTGACCCCCCTGTGCTAGTCCAGTGTGCGAGAGAAAGCTTGACTCTTAACAGGAACAGTGTGCTGTCCTGGGGAGGTTAGAGCTGCTGCCCCCCGCCCCCCGGGAGAGGCATAGCAAATGCCTCCTCACCAGGAGGGGAACTTGTCATTTTTCTCTAGTTCTGCCAGTATTTCCATTTAGGAAAGTTGTCCAGTTTTAGAGATTTGTAGGCATCTGCCAGAGTTGAGGTGAATTAGGAATTTTAGTCCTATTTTGTTCAGGGATGTTCGGAAAACTTCAAGTATAAGCCCCCACATAAGGACCACGTATAATATAAAAAGAGAGCTTCCCTGAGTATCAGTGCAGAAGCCCCAAACACAGTACCACGGCCCTGGTAACTATGGGCCATCCCTGTCTCAATCTAGAATCAGGTAGCATCCAGGGTCAGTATTCTTGTAAAAGAAGTAAGTGGTTTTGATGTTGGGTCTGGATTTTAAAAGGTTGAGCCTTAAAAGCGAAGGCACCTAAAGGGTACAAAGGTTTCAAAGACCCTGAAATCTACATTTCACAGAACAGTCTGGGGAGGGGTCATTAGACCCATCACAGTAGTAGTATGCTCCGGGATAGAAATCTAACCCCAGAGGCACCAGTGGTGGCAGGGGTATGTGGGGAGAGACATTCACAGCAAAGCTGGCCCCTTAGTGCAGGAAACAGAAGGAAAGAACTTTCCATCCAGGTCTCGGGGCTGGCGGGCTGCAGGCAGCTTGGTGGGTAGGTTCACAGTTGCAGAACAATGGTTCATGTAGCTGGCCATCATGAAGGTAGTTTCTGTGATCTGAGGACAGAGAAATGAAGAAACTGAACTAGGCTTGTCTTGAATGCTGATTTTCTCACTGGCTATAACATTGGGTACACATAGCCTTCCTGGGCTCTGCTTTCTCTCTTAAACTGCTCACTCGGGAGAAAAGCCCCAAAGAGACTGCTGTGATGTTTAGAGGCCCAGTAAAATGTACCTCTGTTGGCCCCAGAGAGTCTCTGAGATGCACAATACCCTCCTGAAGAAAGGAGGAACAGCAACCAATGGCTGAATGAAGCAGGTCGTTCCCACCAAGTACCAGCTCCGTAGTGAGATGGGCATGCTACTCCACTGAACCCTTGGGGATGCTGCTCACACACCGAGGCCAGCGATTGTATGTGGGGCAGAGCCTGTCCAAAGTGTCCTCTCTAAGCACCAAGCTCACCACGTCACACCAGGCCAGAGTCAACTGTAGCAGCTGTCAGACCCACCTTGGGAGCAGGCATTCGGAAGATCAACTTGTCGATGTGGCTTTTTCCAGAGCCCTGGTCTGGAATGGATCTAATCACAAGCATGAAGTCATCCCTGCAGCCACCAAACGTTGTCACCGAAGAGTAGGGATAAGTGATGTGCACTTGCTGTGGAGAGGAGCCAGTTGAGTCAGGGGAAACGCCATACCTGTTTCTTCTAGACACAGGGGGCCTTTACCAGGAAAGGAAGACCCCGTGGTGGTGCTAATTTGGAGAGTTAAATCCTGATGTTTCTACACCTTGTCTAGACTAAAGGGCAGCACTGCTGGGGCGGAGTTTAGAGAGGGGACCGTACCATGGCCACTTAGTTCAGGCCTCTTAAGTCCAGAGCAGAGAAGACAAGTGTTTAAGAAGGATTGGAAACAGCCTTTTCCTCTCATACCATAGTGTGGTGGTCCAGGATGCTGACACCGTCCTCATTCACAGCAATCCACACCAGGGTCTTCTCCTTAGAAGACGGCTGGTCAGGCTGCAGAAACAGAAAAGGCCTATCAGACTCACAGTTAGAGATTCTGAACATAAGTGCTTTCTGAGGAAGAAGGTACGTCCAGAGAGTAGTGGGCCATCACGTCACTGTGGAAAACAGAAAGTAGCATTTATACAGCAGAGGGAATGTTGTGGCGCGAGGCTTTTGGCCTTGGGGCTCTGACACCCAACATCTGACAGGTAGAGGGAATCACACCTGCCAGAACAGAGTGGAAAGCTCTGAGCAATGGGACACAGGCCAACCCAGGGGCTGGGTATGTGGCTTGGTTGGTAGATACTTTCTCCTGTACCCCAATCTCCCACAAGCAAAATACAACTTTCTTTAACCAATTTCCTTGGGACCATAAAAGAAACAGGAAGTCAAGAGTTCAATGGGATGGGCTGTAGGTCCTCTCAGTGAGTTTGTGACTATTTGGTAGCCAATTCCTGGGCTTTAGGTCCTCTCAGTGAGTTTGTGACTATTTGGTAGCCAATTCCTGGGTGTTTCCTTCAGGGCTACACAGTGAAGTGCTCCAGGTCTCTACCCAAAAGCCTGGGGGAAGGAGAGAGACAGATACCCCCCCCCCCTTTTTAAGGCTAACTTCATTTTGTAAGATTGATTTATTTATTATGTATACAGTGTTCTGTCTGCAAGTATGCCAGATCTCATTATGGATGGTTGTGAGCCACCATGTGGGTGCTGGGAATTGAACTCAGGACTTCTGGAAGAACAGCTAATGCTGTTAACCACTGAACCATCTCTCCAGCCCAGATAACCCTTTTTTGAAGCTTTTTCCAACCTTCCAGGCCAGTGGCATTCTATTATAATACCACTTTACTTGTACTGCACAGCACTTGTGACCATTTGTGTGTGCATACACACACACACACACACACACACACACACACACGCACGCACGCACGCACGCACGCACGCACGCACGCACGCACGTTGGAGGTATAGCTTGAGGGGGCAGGAGTATTTTTATCATGTTCAAGGTCCTGGTTTGGTCTCCAGCCTATCCCCAAAATTAAACAGAGTAGATGAATGTTGCTTAGGATGATTGAAAAGAAAAGTGAGTATGAAGAATAATGCACAGCTCCCCGATTGTTCTATTCCCACTGGTTGGAAAGCCTCCTGAAGGAAAGGAACTGATTTATTCATTTCTTTAAATTTTTTGAAATTTATATTTAGTATGTATGGTTGTTTTGCCTGCATGTATGTCTGTGTACCACATGTGTGCCTGTATCCAAGGAGGCCAGAAGAGGATGTCGGATCCCCCAAGACTGAAATTACAGACAGTTGTGAGCCACCATATGGGGGCTGGGAATCAAACCCAGGTCCTATGGAAGAACCCAGGTCCTATGAGCTATCTCCCCAGCCCTTGTTCTTTTTTTGTAACATTAAACAGCGAGAACTAGAAATATGATGTATTCAACAACCTATCTGTCTGTGCTAGGTGAGTGGATGTCCACTTTCTGATCTGTAGCTGCAGTGATGAGGACCTAGATCCTGTCTCAACGTCTGATTATAACGTCTGGTCACAGGGTAATGCCTGTGATTATCTGTGAAGTTCACGCAGACCAGACACCTACTAAGGAAAACTTCCAGCTGAAATTACTGTTTGCCTTCATGCAGAAGTGAAAGTAACTGTGGTCTGAGTAGTCTGACTCCCCTGGGTGGTCCCTCTCTCCACTTCTGGGCTTTTGGGTGGCCGGTAGAGGCGTGTGTTTAGGTTTCACACTGTGTTGCCTTTCCGACTGTGAGTGTGAACCCTCACGTGTGAGTTAGTTGACCCTGTCTTTGCAGGAGAAGCACTGCCAAGTCAGTAGAGGAGGCCTGAAGATAAACAGGGAATTGTCACTCCACTGTGGACCAGGGAACCCTGGAGCAGCAGAGATGGGTGGGGAGATGGCAGCTCCGGGCTTTGACAGTGAGGTGGGGGCTGCAGACTGGACTGAGGGCCATATGAGCAGAGAAGGAGAAAGAGCGTTCTGGGGGTTTGGTAATTCCTGTTCCCGTCACTCACCTGAGCAGCAAAGAGCTTAGCACCAAAGAGAGGCCATTTCCGAGCCACAGTCAGGTAGATGCGGATGCACTCAGAAGGGGAGCAGCCTTGTAATGCTGCCCACTTGGTGGCCATCGTATCTGCCAGGTGCCTGGTTTGGGTGGACAGAAGGAAATGGTGTCGGTGAAGGGCCCACCTGTTTTCATCACAGCCCTGAGGTTCCCCCAGAGGCTTCCTCTGTACGGCCTGGCCTCCAGCCTACCTCAGCTGCTCAGGGGGTGCTCCATTTCGATAGCGCCTTGGGTAGAACCTGTCGAGGACCTGCTGGAGGAGATGCTGAGCTTTGGCGGGAGGTGTGCCCCCAGGGCTTGGCAGGATAGGCTTCTCCAAGTCCCCGTACTCCACCTGAGGTAGAAAGGGGTAACAGTCACAAGTTTGGGGGGTGATGGGGCTGCTGTTCAAGAAGCAATCAAGCCCTTACCACATTACTGCTGCTTATCACTTAATGATGATAAGAATTTACCCATGTTCCATAGACACTAGAGAAGCATCCTTAGGGTCCTAGACTATTAGATCGTCTAGCTCAGCTCTCAGTTTTAGCTAAATGCTTGGAGGGAAGAGCCCATACTGTAGAGGACTTGAATTTATGCCAACTCTGCCTCAGCCCTCCAAGTGCTGGGATTACAGGTGTGTGCCACCACATCTGAATAAATCTGCTCTTACAGGAACCATGGAAGTATCCTAGACACCCCATGCAGATAGCCACCTAAAGGAGTACAAAGGGGAATCATTCTGAACATGTGTTCTTTCTCGTTTCCTACTTAGAACGTGGGGTGGTTCATAAAGGTTATCACGTGCATTGTGTCACATACACCAGCCTGGAGGCAGGGAGGGAATTGTATTTTCCACATACACGTGAAAACTGAAGCACTAGAAAGTGGCTTGGCCAAGCTCTCGCACTGGAGGAAGACTGAGACTTAAGGCCAGTTTTGCAGTTCCCAGTCCCATTCTCACACAGCCTCTGCATGCGGTGAGCAGGGAGTCACCTCTCTCCGTACGGCAGTGTGCCTCTCCTTGCTGCCACGGGATCTGCAGGCTCCTGTGAGCTCTCACGGTGTTTCTAGCAGAAGAAACTTACCTGGGCCATCAAGGCAGCCATTTCGAGAGCCAGCTCCTTGGTGACTGGGAATCTTCCTGCCACTATTTCTCCACTGGTTTGGAAAGCAAGCAGCAGCCGCTCTCGCTCCGTCTCCCCCTTGACTTGACTTCGAAAGTATAGCCTACAGGGAAGACAGTAAGAAGCCGGGTCTCAGCTGGTCCCCCAAACAAGAACGAGAAGGCTTCCTCTGAATCCTTACCTCGACACCTAAGGTGAAGATAACCGCTCCTGTCATCTGTAAGCCTCTTTTCTACCACCCAAGAAAGGTGTAGCCGAGCCTGACCTAGCTGTGGGCATGCGGGTCTCACCGCAGAACAGGTGGTCAGTTCTGAACATACCACTAGACTCTGCATTTTGCATGAGGAATCTGGTACCTGAGATCACAGCTTCTTAGGGTCTGGATGAGGTAAGACTCCAAGAGACTAATGGAAATGACTTGCCTGGAGACGTACTAGGACAGATTTCTCCTATTTAAATTGGTAGAAAGTACTTGTGTATGTCCTAAAATTGATAACAGGAACGTTTTATTCTTTAGCCTTAAATATCTGGTGCTTACACAAAACTGTACTCTCACGTAAGATAACACACAGCCATCCCATGACACTGGTATGCTTTTGCGGTATGTACGCATACACATGTCTGCAAGGTAGTAGAGAGAAGCCTGACAGAACACCTGAGCTACTAGGGTCTCATGAGGGAGCGGGAGCAGGGCCAGCCTGCAACCACCTGATGACTGCCACTCAGGGTAATTATAGGCCCCTCTGCCTTATTGGGACAAGTCATCATGTCTGGGAGGTGATGAGCTGGTACCCAGTGGCAGCCCTCAGGTTCACCCCACCCTCCGGCAGCTCCCAGGACCTGTTCTTATACATCAGCTTCACGACGCGTGTCCCACCGTCAGACTTTCCTGGGTGCAGTTCCTTCAGTGTTTGTTCCCACTTGGAGATAGCATCACAGATCTTGAAAAGACAAAGGTCTAAGGTCAGAAAAGCCCCTTGTGCGGAGAGTAAGATCCAGCCAGAGCTGGACTCTAGCGCAGCTGAGTGAGGGTTCTGTCCCTAGAAGGTTGTCCTGTGAGGCTTCAGGCTGCCAGGATGGGAGGTGCCCACCAATTCCCTTTCTGTGGAGAGGAAGATGGTGCCATGGGTGTAGTGAGCATCAAGACAGGACTGTTGCCTCATTGGCTCTGTGAGGGCTGGCCTCTTGGGACCTAGGCAGGCCCCAGTGGAGTCCATGGCATCATGGCTCCATTTCTGTTTCACTCACCTCATTCTCCTTCAATAAATACACCCAAATGCCTGCCGTGAGCAGACCCTTACAGGTACCCACCCATACCTTTACTAGGAAGATAGGTGGCAATTTTTTTTTTCATGCTTGCTAAAGACTAGCCCTTGTTCTAGAACAACAAAGGAAGCAGATGCTGGAGCCAAATGCACCCATCCAGTGTGGCAGTACAGTCCCACAAATGCTTAACCCCCTCATGGCACTAGCCCAGACCACTGTACAGATCAGCTGTCTCTTTCAAAGGCTTTCCCCTACAGAGGTACCATGAGGACCTACCTCCCTAAACTATGGTTGGATCTATAGGCTTACACCTGTAAGCATAAGCAGACAGAGTAAAAGCTAGGGGATCGTGCACAGCATGGCACCCACTGGATCTACATTATAGCTGGTGACCTAAGTGGGCAGATACAGTTGGTGGCAGTCTGTCCCGGCAGGGCCTCCTTGTCCTTACACTGAGCCAAGAGGCTCTTTCCCTGAATGCTGCATAGTCCCTTGAGGGAGACAGGACTTTGAGGATCTTGTCTCCAGAGTCAAGGTTACATGTAGCTTTCCCTGCATGCATGCACAGAAATGCTGGCCTGAAGAGATCATCTTGGTCTTCACACCAGACAGGCCACTGGTCAGTTAGGCACATACTGGATGAGTTCTGTCTCCACCACCTATATCTGAGTTAAGAGGCGCTTGCGTGTATGTGGTGGGGTGGGGGTGTGTGGAGGGGGTTATTTACCTTGACACGCCCTTGAAGACAGTGCTCCAGGTCCCTGCCAGAAGGATCATCTGTGAAGAGGGCAAAGCCAGACTGGGATGGCTTCCTCATGCCTGTCTCCTGGTTCAGCCGCTGGAGGAACTCATCCACTGTGGAGGAGCCATCAAAACCAACCACCTGGGAATGGGGAGAGGCACCTGAATTAGCAAACTTCCTGAGGGGCTGTCACGGGGTGGTCCGGGGTGTGGGCAAGAGGTCAAAGGCAGCTGGTTTCCACATTCACGTGCACAGGAACCCGAGCCTGCCCACTGTAGACTGGAGCTGGACAGAGCCCTAGTCATTCCTTTATAGTCAATGTTCTGAGGGTGCTATCTCAGGCTGCTTTCTGTCTGTGTTTGAGCTTCCTTGTTCATGCAGTGGGTTCAGAAGACCTGCCTGTAAAGCACCACATGGTAAAGCACTCTGGGATTCGAGCTCCTTTCTCTATCTACACACTAATCAGGCCACTCCCGCCTCAAATCTAAGCCCATCCCATTTGTTGATGTGCCTATTAACCTGACAGTCCCCAAGACTCGGCGCACTTAGAAGTACTCTCTGGACAGCGAGTGACATGGGAAGACCTGGGGTAGGAACCTGCTCCTCTTCCTCACCTGATAGGTCCCATTGGCAAAGTGCACAGGGATGCTGAAGGGTAAGGAGTGGTGGAAGGGATTTCGTAGCAGGATGGACACCACTTCCATACGTGATGGCCTGGCCTCCCGCTCCCCTGTCTGCAGGGTCCGCTCCACGGCTCGCTGGCAGTACGTGGCATACTGGCCAGTTTCACTCCTAAAAACAGACGGGAGTCGTAGGAAGTCCTTCCTCTTGGCACCCTGAGGTGCATACCCAGACTTGACCAGGATAAAAACTAACTGGATAGGATGTGGGGACCTAAAACTAGTATGGGATGTTACTACATTTTTATTTCGGGAGGAGGCACACTTGTGGAAGATAGAGGACAACTTGAGGGAGTTGGTTCTCTCCTACCACGCTGCTCCTGAGGATTGATCTCAGGTTGCCAGCCTTGGTGGCAAGCGCCTTTACCTACTGAGCCATCCCACCAGCTGCAACTTGTCCCTGAGGACCTATCTGCAGGACATGGCTGCCATGGGCATTTTCTTTGTTTCTTTTTTTAAACTAGTACTAGGGGATCTAACCCAGGGCCTTGTACATGCAAGGTAAGTGCTCTACCATTGAGCTGCACCCCCATCCCTGCATATATATATATATATATACACTTGCAGAAACCAGAACACTGAATAAATATTTGGGAATAATTTGGGATAGCATGGCTTCACATGAGAGTGTTCCCCAAATACCCAAGGACACGTGGACTGGTGTCCAAAGCAGCTAAAGTGTGCTCAGATCTCCACCTGCTCATGGGTCCATGGCGATGGGTGAAGTCTCTCAACCCCAAGCATGTCTGAGGGGAGATGCCGTCAATCCAACCTCGTCTTCCCCCGTCATCCCTTTGAAACATGGCGGTCCGCAGTGTAGGGGCGGCAGGGCCATGCTCTCACTCACCTGGGGTCTGCGTGGCGTTGAAGCTGCTGTCTGACGTACCAGAGGAAGTGGTGCTGAGGCAGGAAGAGCGGGGCACACAGAGCCAGGAGCTGCCAGCACTGCCATGGGACACAGGCAGTATGGGGTGAGTGCTGGGTCCCGCTCCTGCAGCTTTGAGCTACAGAACCTTCACTATTTTCTCCACACCAGAGTCTCAACTGCCTCGTCAGGCGCTGCCCAGGACAGCACTCGTATTCCGACCACGCGCAGATCAGGCAGCCATGCTCAAACAACTTGGACGAGAAGCTGCCCATGGGCTAGGATGGGCGAACACCTGCCCAGGCACCTCGCTACCACCCTCCCCACCCCTTAAACAGCTCTTATACGTGGTTCCAGCCAGTTGCTACGTCCCCAGCGTGTGCCCACCTGCATGAGAGAGTACTTCTGAGGCGGGCGGCAGCTGGTCTGCTTCATGAGCTGGCAGTAGATCTCACTCTGCAGCTCAGGGTGAACAAGGCAGACCTGTAACGCCGTCTGCGCCAGGGACACGTGGTAGTCCACCGAGGCGGCCTCCACGGGCACGTTGATGAAGAGCTGGCAGGACTGGAAGGAGCATGGACAGTGGGCACGGGCAGGGGCAGCCCAGTGGTTATTCTTGGGGCATGCACTGGTGCAGCAGAGCCTCAAGGAAGATTCAAGTTCACGGACGACCAGCCCTGTCTAGAGGGAGCGCTGTTTCTGCTTGTGAGGCTAAAAGGGGGGCTGCTTGAGGGGCAGAATCGCCCCTTCTTTAAATGTGATGTTTCCAGCACACAAGCCACACATAAGCTTGCCTGTATCCGCAGAAAACATTTTTTTGCAAGACAGGGTAGCACAGCCTGGCATTTAACTCCAAGTCCTGCCTCTGCCTCCTGGGTGTGCTGTGATTGTGGGCAGTTAGCGCCACACTAGCCCCTAGCAAGGCGTTCTGTTTTGTTTGTCAGAAAATGCAGATGGGCACAGAGAAGACTAAACTAGGTCAGAATCTCTGACGTCCAGAAGCCGTGCAAACCGGACCTTTTCTGCTGTCACTCAAAGGGGAAGGCAGTCCTCAAGGGAGAGCTCTGGCTGCCATTACCCAGAGCGCCAGAGAAGGGGGTCTATTCCTGCCACAAAGGAAGCCATCAAGGGGACCCTGTGGGACTTCCTCTTCCTCACCACAACCCTAGGGCCACCCCCGAACCACACAGGTCTCCTGTCCTGTGATGGGCTCAAGGTGTGCCAAGCAGAGCCTGGGCACGTGTGGGCACCAACAGGCACAGGCCTGGGCTCCAATCCGTCGTTACCTTGAAGAGCTTGAGAGCCTCTGTCTGCAGGGCCTCGGAGGGCAGGGTGGTCAGGGAGGCGCACAGCCCGTCCCGGCTGTAGCACAGCATGGGGTGCCTCCAGATCGGGGAGTCTGCACGGAGCACAGACAGAGGGGGGGTGGCGGTTACTAGAGGAAAGAACTCGCCTCCTACCCTACCAGCCCCAACTCCGATTTGCAAGGTGGACAGTGGTTTAACTTTGGGAAACATGGGTTTTTCTGGGTCGATCATCTACAGACTGACGGCCACGGAAGTGTGGCCTGCAAACTGCACATTCCCTCACACGGCTGGCGAGAGAGGCAGCCAGAGCTTTGCTGAGCAGGCACAGCCAGGCCAAGGAGATAAAGCTGCCAGTGCGTCTGAGCACAAGTGTCTGCGTGCAGGGACCGCCTTCCTTGCAGTACCAGGTGGAAGGGGCAGACGTGTCCATCTGAGACAGACCAGCCCTCGGGGCAGAAGTGAAGAGGTAGGTGTGGTGTGCACCTCTGGGTAGTTCATGGGGGTCCTGAGAATTAGTTGCCAAATAAGGACCCCCAGACATCCCAGGATTAGGCTAGTCTGCTCCAAACTGAGGCTCCATTTATTAACAAACTCTTAATTATAGATTAACCAGCTGCCGCCCCCGCCCTCCCCTCTACCCCCAAGTCTTCTGCACAGCTAAGCCAAGCTACAGATTAAACAGAGTAGAACATTTACCCAGCTGTCTGGAGAGTCTGGTTCCCAGGGTCCCGCACCTACAGTGGTTACCTCAGTAGACGGAGAGGCCCCGGAGCACAGGTCGGGGATTCCCCCAGGCATGTTTAACGCTGCTTAGGCACCAGAGTGCTCTCTTCGCTTCTTGTCCAATAAGCACCCTGCCACCTCCCTTCAGCCCGGGCAGCGGTGGCCACTCTGGCCTTACCTGGGTCGCCCTCGCCATCCATCAGTTTCCCAATGAGCTGCTCATAGAGAGTGCCCACCCTGGTACTGCTGCCACCCGCAGCCACCGTGAGGTGGTAAAGCCACGTATCCTGGAAAAGGGCAGAAGACAAGCAGATGCCAATGAGGGAGGAAGAGGGGCGGCAAGAGTTGGATTTGGGGCAGGAGATGTAGCTCAGTGACAGAGCACTTGTCTAATGTGTGAGGCTCTGGGCTTGACTCCTGCCACGCCCCTGCAAAAAAGCAGTGTGTAATTTTAAGATGGTGTGCACCTGTAATGATGTCACAGCAGGAGCTGGGGGGCTGAGGCAGAGGGATCTCAAGCTCAAGGTCGGCCTGGGCTTATGAGACCCTGTCTTGAGGGGGAAAAGTAGACTTTCACTAGTTTGGCTAGCATGAGTCAAGGTCACCACTCCAAAGAGAAAGACAGGATCATTGGATGTCAACGCACATTTCCAAGTGTGTGGTGCTCTATCATGGCCCGTGATGAAGAAATGCTGGTCACTTGGAATGAATCCACTAGCTATTCAAGAGTAACATTCCCATTCAGTGTCCAGGAAGAAATAAACTTGATTAGAAACCTCAGCGGAAAGACAGAAGGGAAATGAGAACCCAGGTCCAAGCTTGGCCACAAAGGTCCTGCTCCTCCCTTACCTTCTCATGCTTGGTGCGGATGAGGAGGTAGGTGGGGCTGTGCTCTGGGGGGTGGATCACCAAGGTGCAGTGTGAGGAGAGCAACCGGCCAGTTCCTCCGGCCTCATAGTCTTCGTCCGAGTCACAGGACCGATCTACTTCCTCTATGTGAGCACCCTGCACAGGCAGGCAGCCCAGGGGTCTCTGTGGACATGAGCCTTCCATGAACAGGGCAGCAGGTGGACAGGGGAGTTTCCTTTTTATGACTGCTTTGGCTGTGAGGGGCTGGAGACCATAGATGTGGACGGAGGACAGGATGAGGAGGTGGACGCTGCCGCATGGCAGCCAGGCCAGAAGCAGATACTATGCTTTGGAAAGGACCAACCGACTACACTGGCTGTGACGCGGGTCACATGCACGGGAGGGAGCGGGACAGATGGCCTTTGTATCTGCTGTAGGGTTTGGTGTGGTGGGGGGCAGAGCTGGGGGCTGCCATCAATGGTGTGCACTGTGCGCAGTTTGGAGGAGGCACTGTTAGGAGGCTGATGAAATACCTTGTCCTCGTGGCTCCGGTAGTAGTAGAAGATTTTCCCAACAAGGGCACACCAGACCAGCTTGGAGTGGCCATGCTTTACCTGTTAAGTGAAATGACTTCATTCGAACCAGGGCTCCAAAATAAATCCAGGGCCAGCCAAGACAGGCCACGGGGAAGACTGCCAAAGTCGGGTCTCCTTTCACAGTGAGACTGCCACGGTATGTACCCTGTGGTAACCTGGCCACTACTGGGCCACCCAGGGACCTATGACCTGCCACTGAAAGACTATCCAGGAAATCAGAACATGGATATGGGAAGAACCCACTAGTTGGCATAGGCCAGAGTTGTAAGGATGCTGCAAGGTAAATAGAGGCCCTGGCAGTCTGGAACCTTAAGTAAGGTACCGTAAATCACAAGGGAACAGCAACTGACCACTTACAGAGATGAAGGATGGGCTGATGGGAAGCAGCCAGCTCGGAAGGAAGGAGTCTGAGCCCCGAGCTTGCTGGGCACAGTAACTGTTCCTGACCTAACCCACGATAACTAACCCTGTTAGTATGCTTCCTAGTTAACTGCCCTTTGCTAGACTTAACTAGGGCCCCTGCTTCCCAGAAAACCCTGGTTAAAATGTGTTTAGGCAAACCTTGGATACCAGGCATCGCATGGCAGTCCCATGGCTTTACCCAGGCCTTTCCTTTGTAACACAGCTAGTTACACTGTGGGGGGCACCTGACGTCCTAAACATCAAGTGAAAACATTTCTTTCCCTTCTGTCTTGAGAACAGCCCCCATCTCTGTTTCCAGAACCACCAACATCATTTGGTGTGCTCAGACATGTTTGAGCCAGCTGGCTAAGCACTGGCATGAGTTCTTGGAGAAAGAGCCCACCATGTCTGGGCTCTCCCATGCCTGGCTCTCGTTGCGTCCCTACCAGTTCCACCTTGTACCTTGGTCAGCCAGCCCTTCACGGTAGGCTTGGCGCCCCCTTGATGCAGAGCTGGAGGTCCAGTGACCTGCACCTTCAGCAGGCTCTGGAGGACACGGATCCATTCTTCCAGGAGGCTGGGGGACTCTGCTGTTAGGTAGTAGGTCTTGTTCTCAGAGATGAGCTGGGGGGGGGGGGGATGGGGTGAGGGAGGGTGTTAAGAGCCAATGAAAGACACATACCCTTCAACCCACTGGGCCTTCCGGATGGCCACCTACGCTCTCCCTTCCTTTCCTTTTTGATTTCCTTCCCTTCCCTTCACCGCTCACTCTGGCTCTTCTTTCTCATGCCTACAACCTAAGGTCATATCCTACTCCTGGTATAAGGTCATCCATCCATGCTTATGTTTGCCTCATCTCTGCTTCAGTCACAGTCATATCTAAACCCTACACCACACTGTGCATCTACAATCCAGCTGCTACGAGCAGGCTCACCTGGAATGTCTGTGCTCCTTCCCCTCGAACAATCTGGCAATGGGAGTTCAGATCCACTTGCCCTTGAGGTTTCCGGATGACATCACTCTGTAAAGGAGGAGAACATTGGAGTCTGAAAGCTTCTCAGATCATCATTTTTTACTCCAAGTTATAGGCACAAAGTGGAAAGTGATTCCCAAACTTCCCTGGCTACGGTACAATGAGTGACTTGTTCTGTATTCGTCGTCTAGCCAAACAAAGCCATAATTAGGAATGTGGGACCCTCTAATGCAGGCCTCAAAAGGTCTCAGAAAGGAGAGTGAGCCTTTAAAATTGGATCAGAAGCTACTAGGTTATTAGTGATCTAGAAAGCTACCACACTCCTTTGACTGAGCTATGTGTGGTGACGAGTGTCTACAGTCCCAGCTACTCAGTAGACCATGGCAGGAGGGTGAGGCTGGTCCAGGCACCAGAGCAAAACCCATCTCAAAAAGAAAAGAAAAGAAAACATTTCTATTCAATCCTTATGCCCACAGGTATGGCAAATTAAGTGGCACACAAGTCACTTCCATCCTTTCCAGCATCACTACAGACATTACTAACTGACAGTGGCATGTTTCTCAGGGAGGAATTTAGGCCCAGAATCCCTAACAGAGCTGGAGACAGCTTCTACCAAGCAAACATGTGCACAAAAGACAAATCTGTTTTATCCTCTTCAAAACATTACGATTGGTTCTGCCAACCTAGTTCTCAACATTTGAGGCCCTCAATTCCAGGCAGTAGAGGAAGAAGAGGAAGCAACAGTCTTTTCTGTTAGAACAATCCAGAAAAGGTAAGGGCAGCCTGGGAACATCCTTTTACAAGGCCAGGCGTAAGAAGAAATCAGTTGGGAAGGAAGAGGAAATGGCCAGCCAACTGGCCTAGGACTGCCTTGGTAGCCTGCCCAGCATGTTTCGAGAATAGGTGACCACCCCGGAGTCCCCTGTGTGGCCCAGCACCTCCAAGGCCAGCCAGGCTGCCAAGTCCTCCACCCGGCAGGCCTGAAGCCACACGGCCCTTCCTCCAGCCCCGTACACAGTGTGGGTGTGGGCTGTGGCCCTGTGGTTCTTCCCTGGGGAGGGTCTCACCGGAGACTTGTAGTACAGGATTTGTCCCTGTCTCAGGACAAACCAGCGCCTCTTCCACGTCTTCACCCGGCTGCCCATTTTCAGCAGGTAGCCTGACTTCTCCAGGGCCTCCTGAGGTACAAAGCAAGGAAGAGGGGACAGAAAGGGAGAGTCCCATGAGGCTCCCCAGGGTCAAAGGCAAGCAGGGAAGAGGGGACAAAGAGGAGAGTCACATGAGGACCCTGAGGGGTGGAGGGCAAGCAGGGAAGGGGGATGAAGGGGAGGTCACATGAGGCTCCTGGACACCACTCAGGACAAAATGGTCTAGACTACCGCTATGTCAGTTTTTGTTAAGAAAAAAATTATCGACCACCTACGGGTGTCTATTTCCAGACTGTACACTGATGAGATCCAGAGAGAATCGATTAAAGTGTGGCAACCCTACCATGGGAAGGATCCCAATGATGACTAGGGAAGGAACACCTAGTCCCCACCACGAGAAGGTGGTAGATCAGGGCTGCACGCAGGAGAGAAGCTGGCCAGGGAAGGCTTCAGGAAAGAGCAGCATCTAAACTAGCCTCTAGACCAGTGGTTCTCAACCCTCCTCAGGCTGCGGCCCTTTAATAAGTTCCCCATGTTGTGGTGACCTCCGACCATAAAATTATTTCATTGCTGCTTCATAACCGTAATTTTGCTATTGTTATGAATCATAATGTAAATAATCCGATATGAAGGATATCTGATATGAGACCCTGATACGCTAAAGGAAAGGCCAGAGTCTTTTACCAAGACCAGCTGAGAGGAGGAAGGCCATTCAAGGCATCAGAGGCGGGAGGAAGCAGGCAGGTCTCTGGGCCACAGGCTTCCCATCCAGAAAACCCAGCAATAACCATGAGGACCATGAGGCAAATGAGCCAGAAGCACGAGGCAGGCACTGAGGCAGCCCCTGACCTGCTAACGCTTAACTGTGAGTCATAGCAGCATCTGAGGGTCAGGGTGAGGACTAAACAAGGTGCCAGGCGCAACCCTCATGGGCTCTGAGAGCTCCCTGGACGTGGACGTGGACTCGGTCCTTCTTCAACACGGGTCTGTGCACAGCTCTCTGTAATACCTGAAGAGACTCCTTCCCTCTACCATCTCCGGGTCCTTCCTCTCTCTCGCTGCTCCCTGTATGGGTACTGAGGGCCAGGCGGCCTCTGCTCCTATCAGTGCCCCTTCCCCATCCACACCCAGGGCTGTGGACTCTGCTCACCCCTTCAGTGGAGTAGGATGAAGTACGCTGGAGTTTGTGTTCAGGCTCTGAGTAGTCACTGTCCAGTGAGCAGGCATCAGGAGGGATGGCGTAGTCGCCCTCGGAACTCAGTGAGGACATGGAGACTCCTGGCCACAGGGGAAGGAATCAAGGCTGGGGTCCCACAGCCCTCCCCATACCCATCCGGCCAGGAGATGTAAGGCTCCCGAGTCTGGAGTTGAGGGTAAGACTGGTAGGAAGCCTAGCAGAGATCAAGTGGGAAAAGTACCTCTCTTGATGGCCCGGGGGCTGGCCAGTCCACCGGTCTTCCTGTACTCAGAGCAGGGGACTGACATCCGGAAACTCGCTTGAGACCCGCAGTCGTCATCCGACCCGGAGGACTCATCCACAAAAGGCACACTGCTGATCTGTGTGGCTTTCTGCAAGACAGATCAGGCTTCAAAACCAGCCCCCTTCCACACAACAGCTCTACCCCGTTCAGGAGGTCCACGTAGCCTGACTGGAGAAGCATGAGGCCCTCATCCAGCCAAGGCACTCACGGCAGGCTAGACAGTAGTCCCAAGCAGTGTGAAGTCCCTTCTGACCTCCACGCTGCCCTCTGGGTTCCCAACTCCCCTACCCCAACTTCTATGGTTCTCCAGAGAGCTCCTGCTTCTTCCACTAGGGGGCCAAGTAGGGGGCAGGCCACGGAGATAGGGAGAGCAACTTTGCAAACACAAAGACAATCCTTTCAATGCTGTAAGAGTGTGGCAGGAGCAGAGCCAAAAGGTGACTCTAGAGCTACCAAGGTGGCGCACGCCTTTAACCCCAGCACCCAGGAGGAAGGAGCAGGCATATCTCTGAAGAGTTCGAGGCCAGCCTGGGCTAGATGACGAGTTCCGGGCCAGCCAGGGATACACAGTGAGACCCAGTCTCAAAACAACAAACAAAAAACTATTGTGACAAAGCATTTGAATTACTGTTTTTGTTTGCTTTTTTTTCTTCATTTTTTTGGTAGTTCTAAAGATAGAACACAGAGCCTTACTCTTTCTAGGCAAGTGTGCTATCACAGAGCTACATCTCCAGCCCACAGCCCACAAAGTGCTCTTAGAAAGTAATTTGGCAGAACCTATCAGAATCTAAACATTCACAGAACCTGCCCGGGAATTCTATCTCTAGAACTGTGTCCCCAGAAATGTGAGGCGCAGGGTGCATACGCACGATGGTGCTCCTTGCCACATTTACTTTAGAAAGAGACGGATACAACCTATGCTAAGTCGACAGAGGGAGACCCAAGCTAATTAGAGTGCGGTCTACACCAGGGATAACACACACAAGACATGGAAGGGCAGGCTGACACATGGGGAGGTGAGTCACCAAGACATAGGCTAATGTGTGTAGGATCCCTTCGTGTGCATGTGTGTGCTTGCATGTGTGAGAGGAAGAGAGATGAGAAAAAGGAGAGCATATGTACAGGTCCACATGCACAGCTGTACAGGTCCACACGCACACTTGTACAGGTCCACATGCATACTTGTACAGGTCCACATGCACACTTGTACAGGCCCACATGCACAGCTGTACAGGTCCAAATGCACACTTGTACAGGTCCACATGCACAGCTGTACAGGTCCACATGCACAGTTGTACAGGTCCACACGCACACTTGTACAGGTCCACATGCACAGCTGTACAGGTCCACATGCACACTTGTACAGGTCCACATGCACAGTTGTACAGGTCCACATGCACACTTGTACAGGTCCACATGCACAGTTGTACAGGTCCACATGCACATTTGTAAACCATCTGCGACTGCATCAGACGGCCTCACGGAGTAAACACCAGCGCATTAACAATAGCTGACTTTGAGGTTAGGAAGCGGGAGAAAGCAATGTGAGGGAAATTTTTTCTTTTACTTTTGTGTTTTTATTCTTCTAAGTAAAACATCTAGGACTTAAACAGGAATAGCAAGGGCTGGGAGTGTGGCTCAGTGGTACAGCACCTGTCTGGCAAAAGGAGGCCCTGGGTTCTGACTCAAGCACCGCAAAACCAAACAAAAACCAGTGGCGAAAGATGAAAATCCCATGTTGCAGTTTCATGCTAAACTCTTATAATAAACTCTAAATCATGACAAAATGATGGGTAGGCAGTGCTCGTTACTGCCTAGCTCATTACCCCCTGCAGTGATCTAATAAACTTCTTTTCATCCAAAAAGAAACACACACACACACACACACACACAAACAAACACGGTGGGCCGAGCTGCCTGACCATGGTTACTGGGTGAAGACCCCAGTGCAGGCACTGCCCTGGGACGAGGGGCTTCTCCTGATGGGGACATCCCCTCTTGTCATGGCAGTTTCTTACCCCCTTCAGTGCTGTGTAGACAGGCACGGTGACATTCTTGTAGACGAGGCCAGAGAAAGCCCCAGGGAGGGCGAGGGCGGGAGGGCCTGAAGCTGAGGGAGAACACAGGGAAGAGGTGAACTCTGGAGGGCAGCGCAGCTCAGCCAGAGGCTGGGGGAGGCAGAGAACCGGCCAAAGCTTTCCCATCTCCTCTCCCCACTTTCTGTTCCCGTGACTCCCTGGGGATCTCGGTCCCCACAGATGAAGGGCCCAAGGGCTACCCTTTCACCATTTCCTCTCCAGGAAGCTTGGGCCTTGCCCACTCTTGCTGCAGTGAGTTATGAGTGTGTGCCTCTCATTGCAGATGCTATGGGTGGTCGGTGACTCTTGAGCCAGGGGGGCAGTGCCCTTCTGAATCAGGGGGCTCGGGGCTCCTCCCACCCAGTTCAGTCCTGCGCGAGGCAATCACCGCGAGATGGAAGGCAGGACTTGAGGACCCTTCCTCGCTGGGTGATAATCTGAACTTATACACCCCTTTTTCTGGTTCCAGGCAGCCCTCCCTCCCTGCCTGCTGTACCCCAGAGAATGGGAGCCAGGCCCACCAAAGACATTTTAGGCCCCTGATGCCCCCTATTCTGCTCACCGCAGCAGGCAGCGTTACTTCGGGACGATACGTCTGACAGCTGCATGCCTGATGTGGCCATCGCATAGATCCGGCTCTCCTGTAATAACAAGCCCCAGGCAGTCAAGGACTGCTCACCTCAGTCCCCTCAAGGCAGTGGAAGGAAAACATGACACAGGGGTAAGCAGACCTGGGGTCACCGCTCAGGACAAGCTGGTCACTGGCTGGGGAATTTTAACCCAATTTCTTCATTTCTGAGCCTCATTTTCCCCAGCTCTAAACTCCTACTGACCTTTTGAGGGTCTGATCAATGGAATCAGATGAAGTAGTTAATTAATGTATAATATAAGCATTTCATGCCTGGGACATAATCCATGCCCGGCAGATATTCCCTCTCTCTGGCCTCCACCCTTCCCCTTGAGGCAAAAGAGGTTCAAAGAGAGCTGGTCAGTAAACTGTCTCTCCATTTCTTGGATTCTTGCCTATTTTAGCGACCCCTGGGTCCCCGGGTCTCACCCCAGAGGTTGCGAGTGTTGGCAGTGAGGAAGGGAGAGCCCCAGGGAGATAGATGGGTGTTCGCAATTCAGCTGTTTGAGGGCTAGGATACCTAGCTTCCTACAAGAGCAGGGTGCGTGTGTTAGCCTTCCAAGGCCAACCAGAAAGCTACTGGAGGCCAACGGGGCTCCAGACCCCTAAGGTAAGACACTTGTGCAGAAAATTCTGGCGCAAACTATGCATGCCTTTGGGTCTGAAGTGGACTCAAAAGGAGGACAGTTTTGCTCCCAACAGCCAGGGAGGAGGCTCCAGGCTGCTCCAGAGCTGTTTGCTCTACCAGCCCTACAGTGAATGCAATGCTCCTCTCAGGCAACTGGGGAGTCACAGGCACTGACCAGGAAAGTCAGCCACGCTGGGCCAGAGAAGCAACTAAGGGCCACACTGGAAGGGACTGGGATAAACACTGGGGTGTGGCCCCAGAGCAGCTCAGCTAGAGGGGAAATGGAATGATATGCTGAGGTAGCCACAGTTACGGCAAGACAGGTGGAGGACAACAGAGAGACACCCAGGCAGGGCAGTGCCCGGGGCAGGATGCCTATGCTGAGGTGGGGCAGATACGTTAGTGTGAGGAGTAATTGGATGTAGATATCTCTGTCCATATTGATCACGGACTTACACCAAGGCCAGGCTCCCACTTCACAAAGGAAACAAAACTCAGGGCTGAGGGAAGAAGGTCAAGAAAAAAAGATAGTTCTGTTGGACAAAGGGCACCGAGGGTCTCCCTCATGAAGTTGTTGAAAGGACTAGAGAAAGAGAGCTGTACAAACCCGAAATGTAGGTGTACTTGGACTGAGAATGCCCTTCTCTGAATTCCAGGCTTTGCTCCTGACAGTTCTTGCCTGGCTGGCCCTGCCTGGGGGAGACACCTAAGCTTCGCCAGGCAGCTTGGGGGAACTTGTCTTCTTTCCCTCAGGAGCAAGTTACAAAGAGGACTGAAAATAGACAAGTTCCCTCAAACGGCACTGCCGATAACGGGGTTCCTGGATGCCAGCAGGGGGGGGTCAGTGTCAGGCCTGACGCTGAGTCTTATCTCCTTCACCTCGGAGGGCAGCTGACCACGGGCCACACTTGAAGCGCTCTGCTGTCGATGGATTTTTGAGACGAGGCCTCATTGTGCTGTTAGGCTGGCCCAGAACTCCTGGACTGCTTCTCTCGGCCTCCTGAGTGCTGGGACTTCAGGTCCCCAGCTCATCTGCCTACAGCATTTCATTTATCTTTCCTATCTTTTAACTCTTTCCCTCTCGCACCCACACGTACACACACCTGACGTGTCTGGGCCAAACGTAAGAACCACTCTTAACCACCACGTGAATAGCTACATTCTGGTAAAATAGCAGACGTGAACGAATGCTCCTTTTGGATAACACCTACTGAACGAATGCTCCTTTCCACAGCCCTGTCTGAATGCTCCCTTACCCCCGTCTACCTCCAGGCCTGCAGAAGAGGCCAGCAGTGAACAACAGGACCGGCAGCCGTGGCCTAAAGTAGGGCCGGCCCCCAGGGATGCCACGCTTCCTCACCTACTGTCCTAACTTCCGACCTTGCTCAGCACTGTGACTCGAGTCTCACTCAGCAGGTGCTCTTGAAGCAACCCACTGGCTGGCCTGCAGGCACCGTTAACGGTTCCGTCAAAAGCCTGGGTGCGGAGCCGCCTTGAACTAGCACTTCAAAAGGAGACCCGGGAAGGTGCTGCTGAAATTTAGGGGCTGCCAACCCACCTGAGAGTATCCCGTTTTCTCTGCTGCCAGGAGCAGATGTCCTTGCCCATCTGCAGCATTGGGCTCGATGAAAAGATTGACCTATGTGCCCGTGTCCCCAGGGGCAGTGCCCCTAGAATGCTGGGGCTGGGCTTCAAGGCAGCCAGACCTCCACGGGAAGCCTAGTTCCTTCACTACCATGACCTGGGGAAGTGGCTGAACTGCAGACAGCAGCTTCCTATCTTTCAAAGGAAGAAATAACACTAATCCCTCTGTGCCAGGCCTCCATGTCATCCTCACCACCGACCTGTAATATTCCACCCTCCCTTATTCTAACCTTTGTCATGGATGTCAGACAAAGAATTAGAACAGTAGGAAGAATGACCTCTGTCCCATCACCCATCTTCACTCTGTATTAAGGTATGTTCCGTCTTACTTTATCTGGATCCCCACCTCCACTCTAGATGTCACGTCATTGTGTAGAATGTGACCCATAAGGGAGCTAAGGCTCAGAGGCAACGATAGCGTCATGACAGACCACTAACCACTCACAAGCACTTACTCAATACATAGCTTAATTAATTACTTAGTATGGAGGGAGGTTTGTCTGCATGTCTGTCTGTGTACCACTTGTGCGTCTGGTACCCGAGGAGGCCAGAAGAGGTCATTTATCTCCTGAGACAGTTGTCAACAGGGACCATGTGAGTGCTGGGACTCGAACCTGGGTCCTCTGCAAGAGCTGAACCAATGCTCCATCCCATCAATATACATTTAATCCTCCTAGGAACCCTATTAGTAGGATCAGCAAGATGCCTCAGTGGGTAAAGGTACTTGGCATCAAGCCTAACAGCTTGGGTTTGATTCCCAGAATCTACACGGTGGAAGGGGAAAACCAACTCCTGTACATTGCCCTCTGATCTTCACGTGGACACCATGGCACATGAACCCTCCCACCAAATTAGATGTAAATAAATAAAGAAACTCTTCTAGTAGTCACTACCACCCTCGTTTTGGAGACAGGAAACTCGGGCCATGGGCTTAGTAACTTGCCCAGGTTCTCAGGCAGAAGTTCAACAACAGCGGCTTGATGGAGGGCACAGCGCTCCACTTCCACGCATGCTGATTCAGAATCAAAGCGAACTGAGAAAATCACAAAGCGCCCGGCTTGGCACGTGGCACATATCACTTCCAATTCTGACTCTGCCCTGTCTAGGTGAGCGGGTCAGGCAGGCCTGTCCACCGCCCCCGCCCCCACAATGGCTGTGAGGATGAGCCTTATCTCATGGGCCCTGGATATTCTCAGGGGAGACCATGCCTGTGGTTGGCTCTGCCCAACCCTGACGAAGTCACTCACCCAGGATGGGAACCGGTGCAGCGGAGGCGTCGGTGGCTTGCTCTCCAGTTCCACTTCCTGCAGCTCAGCCCTGGGGGGCTTCGGGCGCTCTCCTTCTTCCTGTGTCCCCGTTGGAGGCGGCTCCTCCATCTCCATCTTCTCTGCTTCTTCCCGGGCTTTAGCTCTGGCTTCAGCCTTGGAGAAGCCAGGTGAGTGGAGGGCTGACAGGGCCCCAATCTTAATGCTTACCACGTGGTCAAAATGCCCGGGACCCACCTGGGGTTGACTGTGGTGCCTTTTGGCCGCTTGGATGCTGTCCTGGGGGTTGCTGGGAGCCCGCGCCTTTGGCAGGGTCAGACTACTCCCAGGGCCACCTTCCCTGGCAGAGATCTTAGTCCCAGGGAATGTCCCTCCCCGAGCAGTGACCAGATCTGCCCTGTAAGAGGCCGACCCATGTTTGGGGCTGCTAGGCTCCACGAACAGCTGGCTGGGTGAGCCCTCTCTTTGAGGATGAGATTTAAGGACCTTGGCCTCTGCTATTTCCCCAGGGTGGGCCATGCTGAAGCTCAAATCCTCAAGACTTCTGGCTTCTGACACAGAGTCCTTGTTCTGCCGGGGACCCAGGGCAGGTGCAGGCACAGCCACCTTCAGAATTTGAGTATGGGGATTACTGTCCTGCTCCACGGGCTGGGCTCCGGGCCCTGAAGGGACAGGACTCCCCTCTGGGGTTCCCTCGGGGTCCACTAGCAGCTTCTCTGAAGGTGTCATCCGCAGATCTGTGGATGAGGCAAAACCAGGCGCGCCCATTGAGGAGGTCTTCCATTCTGTCCCACACCCTGCTGTGCCTCCGTCCACCCGTCCACCTACCCTCGAGAGCGTCCTGAAGGGCTTCCACCTGCTCTGCTAGCTGCTGATTACAGGCCTTCAGGTGCTCGTTCTCTGTTTCAAGCTGGACAAAAAGAAAATGAAGGTTTAGGGGGGGCGTGTCACTCAGTGGTGGCGTGCATGCCTAGGATGCCAGAGGTCCTGGGTTTGATACCTAGCAGTAAGGAAATAGAGATTTAGAATGCCCAACCCCTGCTTATTCATATATTAATCCAAAACAAGCCTATTTTTGAAAAATAGCACATGGTACCATTTGGCAGCCCTTTGGAACACTTTCTTTTCTAGTTTATTCTCTCTCTCTCTCTCTCTCTCTCTCTCTCTCTCTCTCTCTCTCTCTCTCTGTGTGTGTGTGTGTGTGTGTGTGTGTGTACATACACACCATAACTTGGATTCATTGCAGTTATTTATTTATTTATTTATTTATTTATTTATTTTGAGGCAGAGTCTCTCTATGTAGCCCACACTGTCCTGGAACTGTTAATGTGTTGTTTTTGTTTTTAATTGTGAGATATAGCACATACACAGAAAACTGCATCTCACTTCAGCTCACGTGACTCTGAAGCTGCTGCTCCCGTGGCCGCCTTGCAAGCCGAGAGCAGAGTGTCAGCAGCACCGACAGCCCCGACTTGCCCCTTCACGGTCACACTGTCCCCTCCCCACAGAAGACAACAGAGTCTTCTTAGCTTAGCGGATTCTCCTGCTCTCTGCATTTTCCCACCGCAGTACCAGTTCCCGCACATCAGTTTAGCTGGACCCACGTTCACTAGGGACCCACGGTTAGCTAGGTAGTTACACAGGGTGTGTACTTCTCAACATCCACTTCATTTCTCTCACTACGCTATCTGTGAGGTCTGTCCTTGTGGTGGCTGTATTTGCTATTAAATTAATTAAGCCCAGGGCTGCAGAGATGGCTCAGAAGTTAAGAGCGACACTGGTTGTTCTTCCAGAGGACCTGAGTTCAATTCCCGGCAACCACATGGTGACTCACAACCATCTGTAATGAGATCTGGTGCCCTCTTCTGGCATGCAGGTGTACATGCATGCAGAACACTGTATACATAATAAATAAACAAATAAATCTTTTTTAAAAATTAATTAAACCCAACACAATTTTCTTGAACACTTTTCAAGCAAGGGCCAAATGGAGGCTTGGGGCATTAGTTCATTCTGTCCCCAAGAACTCACAGTCCAGTGGGACTTTCTGTTTAGAAAGAGCCATTTGCTTGCTAGTAATGCTGTAGTGTCTAGTCCCAGCTTCCTAAACACATTGACAAACTACAAAATACACAGTTAGAGAAGAAGAGGACCCGAGAGAGGAGAGAACCAGAGGTGCTTGGTGTGAACAAAGTTTCTGTCTGGGTGAGAAGCAGCTTTGGAAATAGGTGGTGCTGACGACACACAGTATGCCATATGGTAAGCGCTTAGTACTTCAGCATTTAATAAACAGTTAAAATGGCAACGTTTATGTGTACTTTACTACAGTTTTTTTGAGACAGGGTTTCACTGTATATATAGCCCAGGTTGGTCCCAAACTCACAGAGCTCTGCCTCCCAAGTGCTGAGATTAAAGGTGTGTGCCACCACATCAAGCCTGACCACAATTCTTTTAAAAAATTTAGTTTTAGTTGGTATGCGTGTGTGTGTGTGTGTGTGTGTGTGTGTGTGTGTGTGTGTGTGTGTGTATGTGTGCTTGTGGAGGCCAGGGAGTTGGAGCCTGCAGGGCTGGAAGTATAAGCAGTTGTGAGCTGCCCAACTTAGATATTGGGAACCAAACTCAGGCCCTCTGCATACACGTTCTTAACCACTGAGCTGTTTCTCCAGCCCAGACTTTCCTAAAAAAAAAAAAAAAAAAAAAAAAAAAAAAAAAAAAAAGAGGGAGAGAGAGAGAGAGAGAATAAATGGCACTGTGATGTGCTCACTAAAAAGAAGTTGAGAGGATTCTCAGGAACTTCCAGATACGAATCCATCAACCTCAAACCCAGCACTAGGCTAGAAGGAGGCTTCGGGAAAGCTGCCCAGGACAAAAGGGAAGGAAGAGATGAGGAGGAGGGTGGAGAAAGGGAAAGTGGGTCTAGGTAGGACTGTGGCTCCGGGCGGTGAGACGGCAGGGGCAGGGCCCTGGGCAGGGCCAGGCTGAGCTGCCAGCTCACCTCGGCTAGCTTCACCGTCACCCACTCCTTGATCTTTGCAGCCTTTTCTTGAACAATTCTGGCTTCTTCAGCTCTGGTCTGCTTCTGCAAGGAGAAAGCCTCTAGTGAATCACAGCACTCAGAAAGAGAGGGGGGAAGCCAGGGGAAGGAACCAGTGACAGGATGGGATGACAGAGCAGAGAAAATGAACTGTTAGAGCTTTTAAAAACATTTTTCCCGGGCCTGATCCTGCACACTGACAATCTCAGCACTTGGGGAGCCGAGGCAAGGGGATCCCAAGTCCAGATGGACCACACAACAAAATCCTGCAAGAACAGAACTTTAAGTGGGAAGGGCTTTTTCCTACACATAATACAAATCCCAAAAACCCACTGAGGAAAAAGCTAAATAATAAATCCATACACCATCTCTATAAATTACTGTGTGACAAAAGAAAAATGGTTAAACAAACTAAATTACCAATGGCGGGCCAGCTGTGACGGTGTACACCTGTACACTCATCTACGCACAAGACTGAGGTGGGAAGAACAGTTAAGCACAGGTTCAAGACCAGCCTGGGCAAATAGGGAGACCCGTTTTCGAAACAAAACAAAAGACCTACTGGAGAAAGATTTGCAACAAAAACAACCCACATACAGATGGCTATGTCCCATGAACAATCCAATAAACATGCAAAACATGCAAAGGATATGAACAGGAAGTCCACAAAAAAGGACCCAGGAGGTTGTGAAGCTCAGTCATACATACACAGATATATAGGACCTCATTTCCTCTATCAGACTAGTTTGATATTACCCTCAAATGTCAAGACTACTGGGAGCAACTCTCACACAAACTCACAAGGCCTCTGTGGACACCATTAGACAACATCTACCAAGGTTTCAAACACACATACCCTTGGCCTCACAGGGCCACTGCATAGGAAGCACTCACTGCAATACTTACCATTTGAGAAAGCAACACAACACACGAACCCCAAACCTAAACTGGCCTGAGTGCCCACAGACAAGAGTTACTTAAATAAGCATGGCACAACCACAGAATGAGAGTCACTGATGAGCTTTGATACACAAGAGACCAGTGAGAAGTGGAAACGGAGCCCTGGGGAGACAGGGAACTGCTGCTTATCATTCTAGACCCTTCTGGGGGTTCTGCTTTTTACTATAGCATACATTATGCTTACAATTAAAAAAGAGAGAGAGAGCTGACTGATCACAGAAGTAGAATTTCTCAAAATAAATCAATAGTTGAAAAGTTATTCATCTAGCCAGGCCTTGAATTCCAGCACCAGGGAGACAGAGGCAGACAGATGTCTGAGTTTTGAGGCTAGCCTGGTCTAGTTCTAGGACAGCCATCTCCATATAGTAAACTTCTGTCTCAAGAAAGAAAAAGTTTACATCTAAAGGCAGTGAAAATTGAGGCTATAGCTCAGTGGTAGAACAGTCGCCTACCATGCGTAAGAGTGTAAGTCTGAATATCAGTACTGGTGGGGGAGGCTTAAAAAGAACTGTAGGATAAAATGAAATATGAGTTTTGATTCTATGTGAAACTTTCTTACTGTAAAATATTAGGTGCTGAATCTAATCTCTCTGGTCTTGAATCTGCACCTCTAAATGAGAGATAAGATAGCCCCTCTTGCTGGGCCATTCTGTGGGTGAAATAGGAGTCCAGAGTTCGGTGCTTACAGCACAGTTATCAGTCAGCTTAGGATGAGAACTACTTCTGCACCTCAAAAGCATGGAGCAAGTTGTGACCCCAAGTTGTTCAGAGCTGAGCAAAAATGACTCTTGTTAAACTTCTAGGAAATACTGCCTGACAGTTCTCCGACGACAGACAGACTCCAAAGCAGAAGTCTGTGGAGAGGAGCTGGGAATGTAAAGACCTCAGGACAGAATTTCAGACCTGGAAAGACCTTAAAGGTCCACCTAGTTCAAAACTGGTAAGCAATGGCCCTGAGGCCAAACTCAGTCTTCCCCATATTTGTTTTGTTTGTCTCCCACATATTTTTGTAAATAAAGCTTTATTGGAACACAGCCATACCCACTCATGTACTGATTATCAATGTTGATTTCACCCCGTGACAACAGAACTGGGCAGCTGCAACACTGACTACGTGGCCTGCAAAGCCCAAACCAACTGATTTCCTTGGCCCTGTACAAAAAGCCAGTGGACTCCTGACATCCTCTCAGGACAGTCATGGAAACTGAGGCCCAGGGATGAAATGTAACAGCCCATCTTCAACCAGTCATGACTCAAAGAACAACATTCTTCCTCATCTGATCTTTACCTACTGATTATAACTGTAAACAGTATTTTTTCTAGCCTGGGATCAAGCCATTCTGTTCCACCAACCACTTCTTCCAACTCTGAGCTACTCAAAGGAAAAAAAATCTCTCTAAAATCAGTGGATAAAATTCTATCTTCCTGGACACAAGGTGTCCAACTGCATAAAAGGCACATCCAGAAGGAAATGTTCAGTGAATACTGACAATTACAATGCACCCACAATGACCGGAAGGAACTGCTTGTTGGGTCAGCTGAAACCTTTACAGAGAATGCACATGTAGAGAAGTCAAAGTCTCCTGACTCTACCACTGGGCTTGTGATTGGGGATGGATGGTAAGATGGCACCAGGGGAAAGCTGGACAGATGAAGCCAGTGAGAAAGGAGATGGAGCCACGATGGGGGACGACATGGAGGCGTGTATCCATAACCCAGCACCTGGAAGGTGGAGGCAGGAAGAGAAGGAGATCAAAGCCAGCCTGGGCTGCATGATGGTGGTGACAGGACTATGAAGGGGAGGAAGTCTGGGCACAGGAAGCGGCAGAGGGGTCAGGGGGGCTCTCCAGTCCCTAGGAGCAAGAATGTTAACTTGCTGCAGTCCTGGGCAGCGGTCTATCAGGCTCCCAGGAACTCGTGAGAAGTCTCCCTTTTCAGTGGCAACTCTATTCTCTGCCTGCTTGGCTTCATTGAGAAACTTAGGCCAACCAGCTGAGCAAGGCTGACCATCCAGTCCTATGCCGTTTCAGTCACACGACAGCCAAGTATCAAGTAGCACATGCTGGCCTGGCACAAGGCCACCACGGAGAAGGAAAAGATCTCCTTACCAAGCCCCGACCACGTGTCTGATATTCTTCACAGATACCTAGGGGTAATTATACCTCAAACCTCAGAGGTTTCATAACCTCTATTGTATGAAGCTGTAAAGTGAGAATCAGTGAGCCAGGCAATTTCCCCAGAGAGCAGCAGGCAGCAAAGGTGGCATTCCCCACCCCCACCCCCAGATCAGTATGCCTCCAGGGCATACTGCATTCCCCCAGGTTCTAAGGAACAGATGTGAAGAAGACACTAACGATCAGCATACACAAGTACAGTTTCACGAGAAATGAGTTCCCCATCACTCAGGGCTCAAGCACAGGGGTTAGAGACGCCGAGGCCAACTGATACAGATGCTGAGCGGGGAAGCAGGCTCTGCCTCACATTAGCCCCTACCTGCTTCTCCAGCTGTGCCTCCAGCTGGCCGATGAGCTCATCTTTGCTCTGCACGGCTTTCAGCAATTCTTGGTACCTTTGGTGCAAGCTACCTGGGGAATCCACACTCTTCAGACTGGACAGTTTGATCTTCTCTTCCATCACACCCACCTGAAAAGTGCCGACAAATCCTCATAAGGTCTCAGATCACTCATGTAGCGTGTGCCGTGGCCAATACAATGTGGAACGGGCTAACCACCTTGCTGCTTCAGAATATGCCTCTTAGGCAGAGAGCCCTTACCCAGGGCAATCTGGACCAGTTAATGAAGTGACCATTGATGCTTTCATCTGAGCAAAAGAAGGAACTGACAACAGAGGAATTCGTCTTGGCTACTCTGAGAAGACCAGCTACATCTTGGGCCACAGTCTTTGTGTGATGGGGAGGAGGGGTGATGTTAGGAAGGAGTTGACCAGTTGGGTTCGGGAGGACATCTGCTCCCACCCCACTGGAGCAAAGATACTACTCAGAGGACACCCATGTATGGTGATATTTTGTTGTACTCTAATAAAATTTGCCTGAAGATCAGAGGACAGAGCCAGCCACTAGATTAAACATAGAAGTCAGGCAGTGGTGGCACACACCTTTAATCCCAGCACTTGAGATCTCATGCCTTTGCTACCAGTATTTGGAAAGCACACACACCATTAATCTCAGCACTAGGAAGGTTGAGACAGGAAGTGACATGACTGGGCGGAGAAAGGAATATAAGGCGGAGGAGACAGGAGCTCAAGCCTTTCGGCTGAGGACTCAAGGGCATTCAGTCAGGGGATTCATGGAGTTGTCGAGGTGAGAAGTGGCCGTGGCTTGTTCCTTTGTCTCTCTGATCTTTCAGCATATACCCCAATATCTGGCTCCAGGTTTTTATTATAAGACCATTTAGGATTCGTGCAACATCCATGGGTTTCCCCATTTTTCCTAACCCTCTTAGAGTTAGACAAGGCCATGCCATTCATCTAACCAAAGGGCTGTAAGTAGAAACAACACATCATTTCTGGGCTGAAGTATTTACAGTTTTGTTGTTTTAAGACAAGTCTTTCTGGGCTGGAGAGATGGCTCAGTGGTTAAGAGCACTGACTGCTCTTCTAGAGGTCCTGAGTTCAATTCCCAGCAACCACATGGTGACTCACAACCACTTGTAATGAGATCTGGTGCCCTCTTCTGGCCTGCAGGGACACATGCAGGCAGAATAGTGTATACATAATAAATAAATAAATAAATAAATAAATAAATAAATAAATAAATAAATAAATAAGACAAGTCTTTCTATATAGCCCTGAATGACTTGAACTACCTATATTGGTCTCAAGTATTTAAAATGTGGTACATGGGTACCCAGCAAATTCTCTCCAATGGTAACCAAAAAGGCTGTGTGTTCCAGGCAGGAGTGTCCAAACATTGACATGGTAACATGACAGTGTCACCTACAAGTCTGTTGTGCTCTCCTATCATGCATATGGCCCCTATAGGTTGTACATGCCTGTGTAACCAGCTAAAGGACAATGGACCCTCTTCTGGCCTGGATTCCCGAATCACAGTGGAAGCTGACCCTATGGTTAATCCTGGTGGAAGTGTACCAGGTATGAGGACTAAACACGGTAAAACACAGACTGCAGGTTCTGTTTGTTCCTACAGCCCAGCACAGCCAATCTGCACTAACACACCCATTCACCACAGCCAATCTGCACTAACACACCCATTCACCACAGCCAATCTGCACTAATACACCCATTCACCACAGGCAATCTGCACTAACACACCCATTCACCACAGCCAATCTGCACTAACACACCCATTCACCACAGCCAATCTGCACTAATACACCTATTCACCACAGCCAATCTGCACTAATACACCCATTCACCACAGCCAATCTGCACTAACACACCCATTCACCACAGCCAATCTGCACTAATACACCCATTCACCACAGCCAATCTGCACTAACACACCCATTCACCACAGCCAATCTGCACTAACACACCCATTCACCACAGCCAATCTGCACTAACACACCCATTCACCACAGCCAATCTGGACTAATACACCCATTCACCACAGCCAATCTGGACTAACACACCCATTCACCACAGGCAATCTGCACTAATACACCCATTCACCACAGCCAATCTGGACTAACACACCCATTCACCACAGCCAATCTGGACTAACACACCCATTCACCACAGGCAATCTGCACTAACACACCCATTCACCACAGCCAATCTGCACTAATACACCCATTCACCACAGCCAATCTGGACTAATACACCCATTCACCACAGCCAATCTGGACTAACACACCCATTCACCACAGCCAATCTGCACTAATACACCCATTCACCACAGCCAATCTGCACTAATACACCCATTCACCACAGCCAATCTGGACTAATACACCCATTCACCACAGCCAATCTGGACTAATACACCCATTCACCACAGCCAGTCTGGACTAATACACCCATTCACCACAGCCAATCTGCACTAACACACCCATTCACCACAGCCAGTCTGGACTAATACACCCATTCACCACAGCCAATCTGGACTAATACACCCATTCACCACAGCCAGTCTGGACTAATACACCCATTCACCACAGCCAATCTGCACTAACACACCCATTCACCACAGCCAGTCTGGACTAATACACCCATTCACCACAGCCAATCTGCACTAATACACCCATTCACCACAGCCAATCTGCACTAATACACCCATTCATCACACCAAGCCTACCCAAAGACCCCTTCATTAGCACAGAAAGCTCCTTGTATCTTAATGTGTTCAGGCTGCAGGTTCTTCCTGAAGAGTGTGCCCACGTGACCGTGGGAAGGGAAGACCATTTTCCGTGCCCACGTGACCGTGGGAAGGGAAGATCATTTCCCCTAGCCCCCTCCCTCCACTCCCCATGCCCTTACCTGAGTCTCCGCATTCTCAGCTCTCTGCTCAGCCTCCAGCAGCCTCTGCTCCAGCTCCTGCATCTGTCCAGAGAGGGAGGGAGATATTCACACCAAGTCCTGATGATGATGAAGGTGGCATCAGGGCACTCAAGTACACAGACACCGCTGAAGGCCACACTTCAAGCGCCTATCTAAACGGCTCCCAGAGATCAGGGTAAAGATCCTCATGGCAATTCTCCGCTCCCTGATCCCCAGTTTACAAAGCGGATGAGCTGTCTGCTGTTGTCACTACTACAGGACAAAAAGCCCCTGTATAAGGATGGCAGGTCACGGCCATCCTTCCTGAAGACCCCTGCCCCAACCCTGCCTCAGTCTCCTCTCTGGTGCCTCTTTCCTCCTACACTGGGTGATGGGCAGGGCCACGCTGCCATCCGCCCATGTACCCGGCATGGAGCATGCTCCTCCACACACCCGCCTTCTGCTACTGGTAAGGGACTGCTTCCTCCACCCTAAGTGTCCTACCAGACGAGGAAAATGGCATCCATGAGTATCCTCTTGATTGATTTCATTCATTTTAAAGAAATAGAAAAAGGCCAGGCATGGTGGCACAGGCCTTTAATCCCAGCACCTGGGGGGGCAGAGGCAGGTGGATGTCTGTGAGTTTAAGGCTAGTCTAGTCTGCACGTCGTGTTCCATGCCAGCTAAGGCTATACATTAGGATCCTGGGGGAATGGGGTAAGAGACAGAAAAAGATACTCAAGTATTTGTATGTTTGTGTATGTGCTGGGGATCAAATGAAACCCAGGGCCATGATGACCCAGCAACCCCTATACTTAAAAGAATTCTAGCAGCCGGGCGGTGGTGGCGCACGCCTTTAATCCCAGCACTCGGGAGGCAGAGGCAGGCGGATCTCTGTGAGTTCGAGGCCAGCCTGGTCTACAGAGCGAGAACCGGGACAGGCTCCAAAGCTACACAGAGAAACCCTGTCCCCCCCTCCCCCAAAAAAAGATTCTCGCTAAGTAGGAGGTAAAAGCGTTTGCTGTGTAAGCCTGACACCATGAATTCCACCTCTGGAAGCAGATGTGGTGGTTCGCAGCTGTCATCCCAGACTGAGTGCGATGGGAGGCAGAGACAGAAGTGGCAGGGAATGAGCCGGCTAGTGCAGTGATGGGAGCGAGAGGAGGGCAAGGACCAGCTCCTGAAAGTGTCCACCCACACACACACACACACACAAGCACGCACATACACGCACACGCACACATACACACACACATGCGCGCGCACACACACACACATGCACACACACACACACATGCACACACACACACATGCACACACACACATACACACACACACATGCACACACACACATGCACACACACACATACACACACACACACACACACGCACACATGCGCACACACATGCACACACACACACAAGCACACATACACGCACGCACGCACGCACGCACACACGCTAATAAAATGAAGCTTTAAAATTCTATCTTGGACAGAGCATAGCAGTGTACAATTGCAATAACAGTCCTGAGAGATGGAGACAGAAAGATATACACACACACACACAGATACACACACATACACACGTACACGTACACATATACACACACACACACACGTACACACACATACACACATACACACACACACACACACACACACACACACACACGATAAGCACACAGAAAATTCCTGACAGCTTGGGCTACACAAGACCATGTTCTAATAAATAAGTAAATAAATAAATAAATAAACCAAAACAAACACCAAGAACATATATCCTGGGCCAGCCAGATGACGCAGCAGATGAAGAGCACTTGCTGTGCCTGGTGATCTGAGTTCAATCTCAGAACCCATAAAGGTAGGAGTTGGCTCCACCAAGGTGCCCTTTACCCTCCACACGGGCCATGACATGTGCATCTACACAAACACATCATGCATGCACATTTTAAAAATTAGTTAAAATAAAAACCACCTAGCTACCTACCTGCTTTGCTGGCTGGAGATATAGTACCATGGTAAAGCACTTGCCTAGCTCTGGAAGCACACATTCCCAGAACCATAAAAGACAGGGGTCAGGGAGACGCACTGTTTAAGTCTGAGGTTACCTTTTCCCCTGTTCTTTCCTTTTCTTTTCTCTTTTTCCGCTCTGGGGACAGGGTCTCTCCACATAACCCGGGCTGTCCCGGAACTCTTTGCAGACCAGGTTGACATCACACTTACAAAGAGACCTGGCTGCTTCTGCCTCCTTAGTGCTGGGGTTAAAGGCATGCTCCACTATACCTGGCTGATTCTGGAATCTTATTCAGGGGCTCCTCAGAGACCAGATCTAAGCTGCGGCCTAAGGAACTGGCCATGGCCTACAGTGCATTCCTTTGCAGCCCTGCAAGCTCATAGTTTATCAAGTGGAGTATCGGTGCTCCCTCAGCTGACGCACCCCTATGTGCCGCTGCATAAACCACTTACCGCTACAAAGCACAAGTTTTTATGACTGACTCTCATGCCAAGGGTCCTGTGCCTTCCCTGAGATAGTGCCAGCTGCTCCCCCTCCCTCCGTGCCAGGGCAACACGCCCGCATTATTCATTCATGGGAGCATACTTCACCCTTGTCCTAATGCGGCCGGACAGTCAGTGTCCCCTGTGTTCCAAGCTCCAGCCCTCACCTCACTGTTCACTGAGGATCTGACTTCTCCAGATAGAGACTCAACCTTCTCTCCCTTGGTCTAGACCCTGGCTTGCTACTTACCAGACAGTAAGCAATTCCCTGTATCTTCTCACGGGCCCACCTCAGCTACAATCCCACTTTCCTTGAGCAAAGATGTAAAGGGAAGAGAAGGAGCCCTGCTAGCAAGGGACAGGGAAAGTTACACCAGAGCCACAGGTCATGCTTGAGGACCTGAGGGTCTTTTTCTGAGGCTGTCCTTCCCTGGTCCATTTGTCTATCTTTTTTCTAGGGTCAAGAAGACATGGCTAGGGCTGGAGAGATGGCTCAGAGGTTAAGAGCACTGACTGCTCTTCCAGAGGTCCTGAGTTCAATTCCCAGTAACCACATGGTGGCTCCCAACCATCTATGATGAGATCTGGTGCCCTCTTCTGGTGTGTAGGCATACATGATGTATACCTAATAAATAAATAAATAAATAAATAAATCTTGAAAGAAAAAAAAAAAAAAGACATGGCTACTTTCCATATCCACTGCATCTGAGGAGCAGTCGGCAGGATGTTCCTCCAAAGGTCCCAGGAAAACTCAAAGGCTTACACCCCACAGGTCTCCCATCACGTGAGAGGTGTTCGTCCACTGTTTCCTCTTTCCACCCTCTACTGAACTGAGTCATCATGACCAAACCTCTCAACTCAAGCTAGGAGAGCGAGCTGGTTGTGCCACTCGGGCATCAGTTAGAGCCTGGTGGACTGTCTCAAGCCAGAGAAAGCCCTAGGCCCTAGGCCAGTCCCGGGGCTCCCTGACCTTCAGGCGGTCTCACACAGCACAGACCAATACTACAGTCATAGAAGTGGCTGTCCGGCCCATAAAATTCTACTAAGGGGCTGGAGAGAAGAGCTGGATGATGGAGAGTGGTGTTGACCAACTCAGTACTAAATAACTCTCCCTTCAGCACTGGGCAGGTTAAATAAATCTCTGCAACTCAAGAGGACTGAGGCCAGGGAGCTGCACAGAGGTGTAAGCCTCGCCATGTTGTTGTGAAAGATTAGTCTAAAATGTCATACATTCATTTATGCTGTGGAATATTTGTTTAATGATGCAAAGACGTGTTGCATTCTTTTATGTTGCATTTGTTTAACCCTGAAGCTGTGTTACTGTGCTTGTCTAACACACCTGAGTGGTCTCATAAAGAGCTGAATGGCGAATAGCTAGGCCGGAGGAGGACAGGTGGGGCTGCCAGGCAGAGAGAATGAATAGAAGGAGAAGAAGAGAAGGGGGGGGACTCCAGGGGCCAACCCCCCCCCCAGCTACACAACCAGTAACAAAGTAAGAAGGAAAGAAAGGTGTATAAAATAGAGAAAGATAAAAGTCCAGAGGCAAAAGATGGATAGGATCATTTAAGTTAAGAAAAGCTGGCTAGAAACAAGCCAAGCTAAGGCCAGGCATTCATAAGTAAGAATAAGTCTCCGTGTGTCTATCTGGGAGCTAGATAGTGGGCCCCCAAAGACCAAAGAGTTAAAGAAACCAACTACACCATGTTATGGCTGTTGGATGGAAATGAAGACCTGCCTGCTGCCCTGGTCCTTCTAACAGAGTTCCTGGTGCAAAGACTGGGAGTATTTTAGAATACATTGAAATACTGAATGATGGGAAGGTCTCCTCAACAGGTTCCCCAGACGGTTAAACTGTAGTCCTGTGCTGTGTCTCAGAAGCCACAGGCTGTTCATGGGAAGTGATACTTCACATTTATGACCCTCCACGACTGTCTGACACTTTCTAATTCTGTCCCACGGCATAACTTGTCTTACCTCCTGACAGAGCGTTTTTACTTGGGGCAAGAGTGGCCATCCGGAGCCAGGCACCTCCTGTTGGCCATGGGCAAGCAGCTTTGCCCCACAGCTGCCGATGGTCCTTTGCTGCCAACCCTCCCGTCATTATTTTTCTGGACACTTGGCACTCAAGAGAAACTTGCATTTCTGTGCCTCTTTTGCGGGGAGAAGGGGTTCCTAAAACTAGTTTCTGAACATTGAAACACTTTAAACATCTAGAACTTCCGGGTTTTTTTTTTTCATTTTCTTTAAAGATTTGCTTTTTTAACGTGAATGTATGAGAGCCTACATATATGTGTGTACACCACATGGGTGCCTGGTGCCTGTGGAAGCTACCAGAGGGTGTCAGATCCCCCGGAGCTGGATTTACAGGCAGTTAACAAGCTGCCAGATAAGTATACTAGGAACTGATTTCAGGTCCTCTGTAAAAGTAGCAAGTGCTCTTAACCCTGGAATCATCTCTCCAGTCTCCCCTTTTTAAAAAGAACCTGAGGGATGGAGAGATGGCTCAGCTGTTAAGAGCATCTGCTGCTCTTGCAGAGGACCTGGGTGCGATTCCCAGCACCCACACAATGGTTCATAATTGTAACTCCAGGTCCAGGGGACCCAATTCCCACTTCCAACCTCTGCAGGCACATACATACATGTAGGCAAAACACTCATACACATTAAAAAAAAAAACAAAATTTAAAATAACTTTTATTTTTGTTTGGTTTGTGAGATGGGGAGTCTACCTATGTAGCCCAGGCTATCCTCAAGTTCACAATCCTCCTGCCTCAGACTCCTGAGTGCTGAGATCAAAGGCATGCACCACCATACTGAGAAGTGTTTTAAGGAGAAAAGCATGATACCTATCCATGCTTTTATTGTATCTTTTATTGTATTCATCAACTACCAGCATGGGCCTTGAATGTAGAACAATTTTAAATATTTCTGTTTTTATGAAAACAGATTTTCTCCATTGCTGCTGGAGTGCTCACAGGTGTGATCAGGCTGACACGTCACCTTTCTCTGCCTACTTTCCCATGAGCTGCAGCAGATATGGCTTCTCCACGCTTACTTAAGGGGCACACCTGGAGCCGTGAGGGCTGGCTCTGTGGGCAGGCCACCCTTTCTTTGGGCTCTGCTCTTGCTCTCAAGGGTTCCCTAAGACCATGTCCTCAGCTCTCCTCTTAGTGTGGGTCTGTAATGCCGTGCCAGCCAAGGAGGTGTCAGGTTTACGCAGCTGTCAGGGCTCGACTTTCACCAGCTGCAGTTAAGAGTCATAAGCTCCCGTGAACTTGGCTGCAGCAACCTGATGAAAAGCACTTGGCACCAATCTGGTATTCAACTCTCCATGTCCACAGCAACTTGTGACACGTGGCAACACTGTGCAATGCCAGCCCCACAGCAGCAGGACGTCTTCTGCACTCAAGCACAGCACAGCCATGCCAAAGGGTTACCTGAGCTAGGAACTACGACATCCTGGGTCTCCACCGTCCCCTTGGAAAGGGGGCTCGAACCAGGTGTGGTGGTGCCTGCCTGTCATCCCAGCACATGGGAAGTGGTGGCAGAAGAATCAGGAGTTCAAGGTTATCCTTGGCTACTTAGATGTTTAAAGCCAGCCTGCGCTCTGTGAGTCTGTCTAAAAACAAAAAACCCGCAAAAGCTGAAAGTATAACTCAAGAGAAATGAAACATTGCTTATTACCATGTACAAAGCCCTGGGCTTGATTCCCAGCATCCCAAATGTGGTGTCTAACATTCTTTACCACCTTTTACCCACTGGACAAAACAGCAGAGGTGAAAGCCAAGGTCTTGGAGCCTAGCTGATGCCCTCAGTGTGGCTTTAGGACAATTCATCCGTCTCCTGAGCACAGTGGTCCCAGGTGGGCACTAGCACCTGACTAGAATACTTCCCATTTTTCAAACATCGATACTACAATAGGTATCTCTTATATGTCACCTATGACTAATGTGTTTAGATTGACTTCTACTGTTGCATTTTGTCCCTTCTTGAAGTCCTCTCCCCTTTCGTTGGCTTTTTGAGACGAGGTCTCACATAGTCCAACCCCGACCAGATCCTTCTGCTTCCACCACCCGAGGGCTGGGATTACAGGCACGCACTACAACCATACCTGGCTTAGATTGCCTTTCTCTATACTTCCTTTCCTATTTGCAGTCTGTATTCAATGGGACTTTCTTTAATTCCATTTCCTCACTGTACTGACCTGAAAGTTAATGCATACCCTAGTTTTATTCATGATCACTTCTATTATTCTATTATCTAGACTCAAAGACAGCTGGTGACCGAGGAGGTAACTTGGGGGCAGAGTGCTTGTCTGGCAGGCCTGAGTTCCTGGGTTCTATCCCTAGTACCACAAAATGAGAGGGAGGGAAGGAGGAGGGGGGGAAACAGCTGGTTGTTGTGCGATGGGGTCTCTCCTCTAGAAAATAAAAACCCAACTTTTAGCTGAGCACATGCTATTGGGAATAAAGACATTTCCCAGCCTTCTGTGATGCTGAGTATAACCACTAAGATACGGCCAGTGGGATCTGGGCAGAAGGAACACATGCAACCTCTGGATCATGCACATAAAAGAAGAGTGGGGCCGTGGACACCAGGGTGAACCCTCTTTAAGCTCAGGGCTGGATTGCTTCTGTCTGGGAAGGTACACATGGCAGACGCAAGAGCTGTCTGGTCCAAGCGGCTGTGCGGGTTCTGTCTTAAAGCAACCACACTGTTAAGCAGCTAAAACGGAAGACAGTGATGTTTAAGTTTTTTTTTATCCTGTTCTCATTCCTTCTGCCTTCTGAATCTGGGGCTTCACCTCTCTTATCGAGTTTGGAATGTTTGTAGGCACTGCCTTCTCAAATAATCCCTCTCCTTCATGGTCTTCTCCATGGCCATTATAGAGTGTGATTTGGAACATACAGATTCTCATTGTCCTAGCATCCATATCTTGCTGTATTTTTTATTTGTTTGTTTTTTCAATCTCGCTGTATCTTTATTTGTCTGGGTTGCCTTCTTAGTGGTTTCCTCTGGTGTCTCTGCCTGTTCATATCTTCTGGGCAAAGCCCCTGCCTTCCATGCATAGGGCCCTACGTTGATCCCGAGTAATAGAGTCCATCTTGTGGTGCCAGCCTGATGTTTAGTCTATCCACTGAAAAACTAATTTCAGTGAGAACACTTTCTCAGAGGTCTAACTGGTTTTCAAGTCTGCCTAGTCCTTTTGGATGCTGTGTTGTTCTTGTCTCAAGTTTTTAATTCCTTTATTCCGTCGTCAGTAATTTTTAAATGAATTAATTTATAGTCTCTTGTCCATGGGTCTATCATAAGAAGTCCAATCATTTCTTGTGTATGTGAATTCCTACTAACTTCAGATCACCCCTTCCCCCTGGGCACTAGTCATTTTGGGGTAATAATTGCGTCTTCACTAAGGCTCATTTTGATTCCTGGGGCTCCTGAGTGACCTGGACTGAAGTCTTGTTCCTCCAAAGGGATTTGGAATCTGTTCCTAGAGTTTCTTCTGTTTCACCCTTGACCCAGAACTCGGGTTCTTAAATCACACGGCTATATAAATCCAACAGTACACCATTGTTCTTCCCAGAGCCTTCAGTCTGAGAAGCTGTGGCCATCTCTCGGTGCCGGTGGGTGAGTTTCTTATCTTCATCTACCTTGTTGTTTATAAATAGTCCAGATTACACAGGAGACTCAGGTTTTAGCTCAAGTAGCCAAACCTCATCTGACTCCAAAGACGTCAAAACTCAAACCGTATGTGACTGGGAACGTACGCACCTCGTCTCACTCAGGTCCTAAAACTGAGCACCCCTGTGGCTGTCCCTCTCTAGGTGTCTCCTCGGGGAGCCCCTTGCTTTTCTCAGTGTTTACCTCACACTTCGCAGTGTGTTTTCTCCATCGTCAGCGTTCCTAAATGCTTCCTTCAGTCTTTGGTGTTTGTCTGAGGCTGCTCTGTTGTCCTGTTTCCAGAGGTCGTCTCCCTGAGATGTGTCTCAGCCACTTGGCTGAGTATTTTCTCTGTCTGAGCATCCCCCCAATCCCCCGCCCCCAATACCACGGTCTAAGGCAAGGTCCTCAAACTTCATAGTGACAACCATTTTCTAGGAGCCTGTTAACCACAGATTATTAACAGCACCTCAGAGACTTAGAACAAGAGGACTAGAGTGACCTCGGAACAGACACTCTAGCAAGCAGCCCCCGCCCCAGATGATTCTGGCAAAGCGGTTCTGACCACACCATCCTTAGGCCTGCCACCCTTTCCCTCAGGTTCCTGAAGTCTTACCACCCGACTGGCAGCACCTGGCTGGCACCCACAGGAACCCAGTGCTGTCTGAACTAAGAAAGCAATGCCAATAGACCCAAGGTTCAAGAGTTCAAGTCCAATCTCGTCCAAGGCCACGCCTCAGCCATGGGAATGCCCAAGTGACACCTGACTGCCTCCCCAAACCCCCGGGTGTAGGGCTATCAGAAGGGCAGGTCATGTGTTCCATTCTTTCCAGCTTTACTAATCACGCACGGCTTGGACCGACCTTAAAAGGGTGAGCTGCACTTTACCTTTGTACTAAGAAAGAGTTAGCTAAGCACACTGATACGTAATCAGAACTCCCAAGACAATCACCTGTCGTGTCCCCCCACAAACACATTTCAACTGCAGGTTTCCACTCTCTCAACAGGTTGTGCCTCCGGGAACCAGCCACTTGGACGTGTCTTCCCAGAGAAATGAGACGAAAGAGGTGAGTTTTGTAGACCGGCCCACCTAAGCTTAAACAGATAACACCTGTTCCATTACTTAGCGTCTGCACCCTTACGTAAGTCATCAGATACCAGTCTCAAAATAACCGAGAGGTATACATCATGTCCTGGCCTGAGAGGCGGAAGTTCGCAGCGCCAGGCAGGTAGAGAGCCAGGCAGGGCTGACTCCAACCCTTGTTTGCTGTCCCCAGAAAATCAGGCACTTGCTGAGGCTCATCTGCTTATAGGGGATGGGCAGGAGGTCGGAGATTTCCAACATTCTCTTAAAAAAATCCATCCAGCGCACAGTGAGAATGAAATCAATGTTAACAGCAGTAGTAACAGTAAAAGAAATAAATGGCGAAGGTGACCCATGAGGGACTCAAAGTGACAGAGAACTAAGATGATTGTATCATGTTTAAAATTTTAATTGTTTGTCTCGAATTCCTTAGAAGCTGGGAGTGGCCTTGAACTCAGAGAGCCCTGCCTGCCTCTGCCTCCTGAGTGCTGGGATTAAGGCCGTGCTACACCGTACCCAGCTCTGACTGACCATATCATTCTTTAGTCTGAGGCACCTGAGGTGGGCAGTCAGCCCTGACGTGAGGGGGATGTCCCGCTCTCCAGGGACTCACCTTGTCAGCCAGCAGCTCCCGTATCTTACTGGCCTGAAGGCGGAAGCGGAAAAGCTGTGTCTCCAGGGAAAGGCAGCGCTTCTGCCAGTCGATGCCGGCCACCTCCACCTTGACTTCGGCCATGATGAAATCCAAGTCTTCCTGGGAGAAAGGGAAAGGCAAGAGAGTGAGGGGTGGGAGGGAAGGAGGAGGAAGAGGAGATGACCAGGGCAGAGAAATCAGGTGGGGGAAAGGGGCGGGTCCACCTCTCCGATGGTGTCCCCTCTTCTCCCAGCCCAGGGTGTCTGTCCAGCTGCAGGACCGGGCTGCTGAGCACCTTCAGGACAACCCGGCGACATCTTAAAAAGAGCCTGGTTTCTTTCTCCTTTTGTGACAGTTTTAATACATTTTAGTGAGTGGTCCCTATGAAGAGTTACTCTCGGGCTTTAAATCCTCTTAATTAGCATACAAAGCATTTAAATTTTAAAATTAGCATACAAAGCATTTGAATCCTCTTAATTAGCACACAAAGCATCGTGGTATTTTCAAACAAAAATTGTTTTTGTCATTCTCCTTCTCCGACCCACTGCCCCCACTTGGAGCCACAGGAACCAGCTTCACTTTCAGGTCACGTGGTTCTGTTCCCCACCCCCACCCCACCCCACCCCCCTCAACACCTTTCTCCCCTTTCTTGTTCCCTTTCTCATTCACAACTGCTGCTGGATCGCCTTCCCTGGGGAGATGTAAACAAACACCAATTCCCTCCTTAGAGGGATAATTCCACCAAAGTCCAGCTTGGGAAACCAGTGAACTTATCAGGCTTACACAGAGCACCAGCAAACGGGTGCTTCCAGGAATGTGGGTGAGCAGTCTCACCCCAGCGTGCATGCCAACTTCCCCACAGCTGCATAGATGGCGTCTCCTCACTCCAGTGAGCATCCCTGTCTATACCCTAGCACCACGAGACCGCGTGAAACAGGGCATAATTACATACAACTGGCCAGGAGGTGAGAAGGGAGCTTCAGGAATCTCAGGGGAGGGCCCAATGACCCTCCCCAACCCTTCTCTCTATGTGGGAATGTCAACAGTCAACAAGCCCCGTGGGTGGGGGGGTCACTTGCAAACAGTCACAGCTGTTGTGATGAAATGATGGCTGTTAAACTTTGGATGACAGCGCTCTACAATAATAGCATATACCCACACTTGCTCAAAACCTGCACGCGCACGCACACTGAAAGCTAAGATCCATTTGTGAGAAGACAGTTTTTCTGAGTCTAGGTCACCTTGCTTAATATAATAATATCCAGATCTATCAATATTTCATAATTACATTTTATTTATAGCTGAACAAAACTCCATTTGGCATATGCCACATTTTTATTGTCCACTCATCTGTTGAACGGAGCACAAATTTCAAAAGGTCTTTTTAATAAGACCTTTAATAAGAACAAACCTGGAGCCAGGTACTGGGGTCAATGCTGGAAGATCAGAGAAGCAGATCAAGCCACAGCTTCCTCACCTCGCAATTCCTCAGCTGATCCTGTTTCCTCAGACTGGAAGCCTTTGTGTCCTCATCCAAATGGATCTCAGCTAAACTGCTTCTCAAAAGCCTGAAAGCTTAACCAGCTCTAGTTCCTGGTCCTCACGCCTTAAATACCTTTCTGCTTTCTGCCATCACTTCCTGGGATTAAAGGCATAAGTCACCATGGCTGGCTGTTTCCAGTGTGGCTTTGAACTCACAGAGATCCAGATGGATCTCTGCCTTTGGAATGCTAGGATTAAAGGCATGAGTGCTACCACTGTCTAACCTCTATGTTTTATATTGTGGCTGTTCTGTTCTCTGACCCCCAGATAAGTTTATTGGGGTGCACAATGTATCAACCACAGCTGAACGTTTATGTTGGTTCCATTTCCTTTGCATTATGAACAGTACAGTGAGAAACATGGATGAGCAAGCATCCCATGAGGTCTTTTGGGAATGCGCCGGGGGTTAGTATAGCCAGGTCATTTGGAAGTTCTATTGTTAACTTTTTTATTACATTTTAAAAATCAACCAGCCTGTAATTCACGGTGCTCATATACTTCTGGGTGTGCAGCCATCCACTGGAACACGATGCACCTACCAGGAAAACTGTCCATAGCTCCTCAGTTAGGGGTGGAAGTCCACGAACTCCTTCCATGTTTCTAATCTCTTGAGAAACTTCCACGGTGATTTCTACATTGCATTAGTTTACATTTACATTCCTGTTAGCGGTGACTAATGAATGGCCCCCCTTGCCCCACATCCTCAGCAGCATTTGCTGCTGTCACCTGCTTTCTTGAGAGCTAGTCCAACTGCAGCAAGAGGAGAAACATAGGGCTGGCTCCCTTGCTTTTCATCTAATTCTCTACTCAACGGCCATACTGTCAGGTACCATTCTAGTTGTCAGAGTCCCTGCCGTGACTATAACATATGCACAGTTGACAGGGGAGCAGGGAAGGGACGGAGCTGAGGGGTGGGAGCCTTGGTGTTCAGGGAACCTGAAAGGAAAACACAGGTTCACCCAAGGTCACACCGCTAATTGGAGGCAGAGCTCTGGCTCCCACTTCAGTCCTGACTCTCTATCTCTGTGGCTGTTAGGTGGGCTGAGAGTGGACCGGAACTACGCTCTGGTTTTCCCTGACACTTTTCTGTTCAGCTGGGATCCTGCCAATTGTCATCAGTTCATCCTGACTGGGGACAAACTCTGGTTCTCTCCTCCCCTCTCATCAAGTCGTAAGATGCAAGCCAGGAGACTTCTAGATGCTTGGCTCCAGCCTCTGGTGAAAGCCACCTTTCATAACCCCAGGCAGGGGAATTTAGCCAGATGCCTCCTACCTGTAGTTCAGACAAGAAAAACTGGGTCAAGGATGAGGAAAGAAGCAGGCATGAGTGTGCCTGAGCTTGGGGACAGAGGCACAGGGTGAGCAGGAGAGGAAAGCTGGAAGGTTCGATCAGCATCCAGACTGGTAATCTCCCAAGCCACTGTTTGTACTCTCAGCCGCAAGCACAAATAAATAAGGCCTGGCCCAGACCATGATATATGGTCACCTGCATACCAAATCACTGTAAGAAATGACTGTTAACAGCTCTAGGTTGATAGTATTCTTTAATGTCTCTTGTTAAGTGTTACATAGGATTTTCAGAGAAAATGGTAAAATACCCTCTGGCCACACAGTGGGTCAAGGAAGATTGGTCAACCTAGTGACAATTTGGGGCTGGAGAGATGGCTCAGCAGTTCAGAACACTGGCTGCTCTTCCAGAAACCCCGATTTAATTCCCAGCACCCATATGGTGACTCCGAACCATATATAATTCCAGTTGCAGGAGATCCAACTCCTTCTTGCCTCTGTTGACACCTGAGCTTGGAGACAGAGGCACAGGGTGAGCAGGATGGTGGACACACATGTGGTATAAACACACACGCAGGGAAAACACACAAATACATAAAAAAAAAAATAGTGACAATTGTGACCAGAACAAGGAACACACACACACACACACACACACACACACACACACACACACGTAAAAACATGGACAAATTTGGAGAGAATAAAGGTAAAAGGGAAATGATATCTCAAAATATTTTTTAAATTACTTTTAAAAAACAGTAGCAAGTGTGTGCGTGTGTGTTTGTGTCTGTTGCTGGGAATCGAACCTAGGGACTCACCCGCTTGCGAAGTGCCCTCCCCACCCTCAGCTGCACCTGAGCCCTAACTGCTGGTGGTTTGGGAAGCTGGGTGGTCGATCTAGGAAGTCTGTTACACTGGTCTTTCTACTTCTGCTTGGCAGTTTCTACAATGTGTTGTGTTTTGAAATCCTCTTCTCTGATTCTTCAGGAGCCATGTGGCCTTTCCCAGAAACGTCCTGTGTTGTTGCCAGATATTACCTGGGAGCAAGAGTGAGTCACCTGCGTGGCTGATCACCAGTACTGTTTCTCCCTTTCACTCCTGACTTTGATTAGGTGGCTTCCCCATTGTTTTGTTTTTGTTTGTTTGTTGTTTTGCTTTGTTTCTGAGACACAGTTTCTCTGTGTAGCCCTGGCTGACCTGGAACCCACAGAGATCTCCCTACCTCTGCCTGCCTCTCCCATTAGGCAGCTGTCACCTCTTGAGACCTTATTGTGTGGCAGACACATGCCATCCCTTTAACCCCCAGGTCAACTTAGAAGCCACAGGAAGACGCTACTGTCCACACACAGAAAGTCACCTAGAACAGAGTCTGAGTAACTTCTACAGACTGTTCCATAGCTGGTCAGCAGTGGGGCTGACTGGCGTTCTGGTTCTGAATCCCATTCACCACCACCACCACCACCACCACCACCACCACCCCACCACCACCACCACCACCCAAAACATGGAGAGGCTGGTGGTAAGGTCACTAGCAGTACACCTGCTTGCCTAGCACGCTTGAGGCCCTGGGATTGAGTGGGGCAGTGGTGGCCGGAGTGGGGGTGGCGGGCATTCTATTCCTGATCCCACAAAGAGTAAGATAAACTGTTAAGAACAAGAGAAGTTCTTTCCAAAGCCTTAGCACTAAGATAAACCTATAGCCCAGATTTCCCAAGGCATCCGAGACTCAGCTCCTCTGCTACCACAAACCTTCACAAGCAGACACCGGCCATGTGAGTAGGCCTGGGGAGAAGGGCTGAACAATTTCACCACTGATAGGTCTACTGTCTGGTTCTTTTGGCTCTGGGGTCCTCTGCACACTGGGCCCATGACCTAAGCCCAGAAGTGTCATCCTGGACAATAGGGACATTGTGACCTCCCAGCCATTCCCACTTCAAAAGACTGGGACCAACTGGAACAAGCAGGAAGACAAAGGACCGAAACAAAACACGGCCTTATCTGAGCTGAGATCGCTGCTGTGAAGACAAACAGAGCCTTGGAGGACTAGGAGAAGCTGGGAGGCTTCGTGTTTGAATCTCCGTGTCCTTTGGGGAAATTTTATTTTTCATCCTGTAAACAGGAAAAGTGGCAGATCTGAGGCTAGGACTTGGGGGAGTCTCGTTCTCTAGTCTGGGCTAAGAACCAAAGTACCCAAGAAAAACCCAGGGGTTGGGAGCAGGAGACAGGAAATTTGGTGACTTGAGTTTGATTTAAATACTTAAGTCCTTTTTTTTTTTTTTTTTTTTTTTGATTGTCCAAACTGCTGCAGAAGTAATGTGGGGCCTGGGAAATGCCAGATTATCAGCCTCCTAGAATTCTGGAAATGACATGTTTCTAGTCTCCGCCTGGCCCTGACATCTGAGATTACCCTTAGACTCCAGGAGTGCTCTCTCCATGTCAGCAGCTCCGTGACTTCATAGTTCTGGACTATCGAGTGATCCGGTTAATCCTTCTCCCTGCCTTAGCGAGGCTGACAAGTCCTAAGAAGGCTGGGGCTTGTGCTGGGCTTGCCTTGGCTTGTGAGGGGATTTAAGGGTTTGGAATCAGATCTAGAGTGAGGGTATCTACTGCAAAGTCAAAGGCCCCGGGGGCTCTTCAGGCCGAAGCGGGTGGTAGGACCAACAGCTATAAAATGAGAGATGTTAAGGGAAGGTGCTAATAAACTGAACTTGGCCTGCTAAGTGTCCTTGCACTTGTTCCACCCAGAAAGATGCTCAAGGATAAGCAGACACAGCACAAGAAGGAAGTAGACCAGCACAGTAAATTCCCATGTGTCCCACCGGCAGCGACCTCATCACCCCATGGCCTTTTTTCTAAAACCTGTTCTCTTGCTTGCACTGGAGCCCAGAAGGCTGAGTTCCTGACAGGTGAGCCAGACGATAGCCAGAGCCCTACCTGCTGTTCTGAAGCTCAGCAATCCCAGCCTTGGAGGCCCACAGGGGCATGCTAGAGGCAAGGGCTGGGGGTAGAAGGTTGTGGGGGAAAAGACCCAAGAACAGTTTGGTGGCTTTGGACTTGGTCTGTAACTGGGAAGACACAAACTTGCCCTGGGATCTTTGGAGGCAAACTTGCAGATTTAGTCAGAGATACACAAAATGCTGAGATTTATTTAACTTAATTCAGCCAACTTTTGGTAATTCCTATTTGCAATATTGAAATGGTAAAGCGGTTCAAGATCTTCGATCTTGCAAGCCTTAAAGTCTGGTCACTGCAGACCCAGGAAAGCAATGCTTCTAGTAACATTACCAGAAGGTAAGGAGAGCCAAGAAGAAAGAAAGAAAGAGGGGGGGGGGCAGGGAGGAAGGAAGAGAAAGAAAGAAAAGATAGAAAGAAAAGGATGATATATCTTCTCCCTTCCAGAATATGAGGATGTGGAGGGCCTATGTGACTTCAGTTTCTAAGGATGGACTACTGAGTGAGTGCTGCTCTTTTAAAAGCCAACTGTGGGAAAGGAAGCTCTCCATGCCTCTTCCTGATGCACCTGGAAGGAGATGGTGAGCAGACACAGGATCCCTCTGATCTCAGCACTGACCTCTGAGCAAACCAACAGTAAACACTCCACCTCTACTGGGTGTGTAAACACTCCATCTCTACTGGGTATGAGCATCACCCTTCAGACAGCATTGAGGAGATAAAGGGAGAGCATGCCCTAGCCCTTGAGAACCTAAGTATCAAAAAGACAAACAGCATAGCACTGAAGATCCCAAGCTGAGGTCAAACCACATGGGTCAGAATACTGGCTCAGACACTGAATAATCCATCTGCTTAACTTCTCTGGTCCTCCGTTCCACTTTGAAATTGATGGCAATATTTGAAAACGAGAACAGTGATATCAGTCGAGACCTATGAAGCTGTCGGCCTTTAACTATCTTTTTGACCATCAAAACAGCAATTTCAGGCTGGGCGGGGTAGTTCAGAGCTGCAGTCCCAGCACTCAGGAGGCTGAGGCAGACAAACAGCCTCAAATTCCAGGACAACCTGTGCTAGGGGGTGAGACTTTGTCTTAAACAAAGGTAATTTCATCCGGGTGTGGTGTCCTGTAATCTCAGGGCGTGAGAGCTGGAGGCAGGAGACTAGTTCTAGGATAGCCTGGGCTCAGACGGTGAGGCCAGGGTGGGGGTGGGGGTGCAGGCTGGGCAGCAATTCCAGGGCTGTGTGTACTTACGTGTGAGGGCCTGGGTTCTGTACCTGAGACAGCGAAAAAGAAGGGAGGAAGGGGTGGGAGGAGACACCGAACAGAACTTCCTTGAAAATTTAAAAGAGTATTACCTGAGTCTGACCCCTGTTGTGTATATAAGCACCCAATAACCGACAGCTAATGTTGCGGCCTATAAACAATAGACAAAGCAGTTCCCCGGGCATGTGAGGATATGTGGTCCATGAACATGCTCTCTGCCATCCCCACATGGCCAATTTTAACAATTACATTGTCTTATTTTTCAATATTAAAAAAGAGAATATAAGTGCACAGTAAGGCTCCTTCCCAACCCCCCCCACCCCCACCCCCCCACCCCCCGTTCTTAGGCAGTAATTATTTTTCTAGAGCTACCCAGAGTACAGGCATTCATATACATGCTACACACACACACACACACACACACACACACAGAGTCATAGTACATATAGTGTGTGTGTATGTTCATGTATGTGCTGGTATCCTCAGAGGCCAGAAGGGGGCGTCAGATGGAATGGAGTTGGAGTTACCATGGATGTGGATGCTAGGAACCAAACTCAAATCCTCTGCAAGAGCAGCAAGCCCTCTTAACTGCTGAGCCATTTCTACAGTCTGAGACACTATCTTCAGGATGCTTAGCGGAAGAACTCTGAGCGCTTCCTCTCAGCACACATCCTTACTGTGTTCCCTAACCCCCAGGCTTTTCAAGAACCTTAATGCATTCTATCGTGAGGCCATTACATGATCTTATTTAAGAATCCCTTGTTGATGGACATTTGAGTTGTTTCCAACCTTTTGCTAAAATAAACAATACTATAATGAATGTTCAATGAATGTGCCTCATTGTATATGTGTCAGTGTATATCTGAAGGATAGTCCTAGCAATGGGATCATAGGATTAAGTAATGTACATTGTAAAGTGCTCTCCCCTGAGGCTCTCCTAATTCATACTTCGGCCAACAGTTAAGTGCCTATTCTCCAAATCAGACTTCAGCTTTTGGTTTTTCTCTCAGGGTCTTATTCTGTAGTTCTGTAGCCTAAGCTGGCCTGGAACTTGCTACATGGTAGACTTGCTTTGAATCAGTGATCCCCCTTCCTTACCATTCCAAGTACTGAGATTATAGGGGATGGGCCATCATGCCAGGCCACAATATCTGTTTGGAACCAGCTATCGGTAGAGGCCAAGAGAGGGTTAGACAGCTTATTGGTTCATCCAGAGACTGCAGGGTGGTGGCTCAGCAGCAGCCTGCAGTGAGGGAGAGAATCTCTGCATATCTTAACATCTCTTAACTAAGGTCTACATGCATAAAGCATTCTCCACCCTCTGAGGAGCACAGAATTCAATACAGATGCACAGCCTTGTAGAGATAAAGAAAATAATAGAGGGATGAGTAATATCAGCACTAGAAAGGCTGAGCTGGAAAGAGAGAAAGACAGAGAGAGAAAGAGAGAGGGGGAAGAAAAGAAAAGAAAAGAGGGGGAGAAGGAAGAGACAGAGATAAAGAAAAAGAAAAAGAAAAAAATACACCATGACGAGTGGAATGAGAGAAACACACTTCTCTCCTATTGCTGGTGACTTTTTCAGCCAGAAGGGTAGCACATTATTTTAGGCTAAGAGTTAATTTTCCTAAGTTTGGGACCAAAGAGTGAACAGTATCACAGCCCGGCTCTGAGTAGCTCCCTTAAGCAGCTAGGGGAGGACAACGGACAATATCCCATTTGGAATCTAGACGGCTTAGATTTGAGTCTTGTCTGTACGTGACCTTTACAGTCTTTCACTATAACCTTGGGCAAGACACAGTTTTTCTGAGTCCTAGTTTCCTCCTCTACAGTGAAGGGTGAATAGACGGATGAATTGAGTGACGACTCCAGCCTTGCACCAAACAGTATCTGACACAGAAGACAGTCGACAAAGTCTGGTGCTGAGGAATTGATAGCTATTCCATTGGGGGGTGGGGGAGCTGAAATTCAAATAAGGATCTTTCGAGAGCGTTCTCCTGGCACCGAGACTTTGTCAGTGTCAGGAAGTTTTATGAGATGGATTCACAGTAGAAGCTGATGGAGACAAAATCCTGACAGGGAGGAAGTATGCGGAAGGAGCAACAGGGGGAACATTCTATTTCCACAGGAGGGTCTCCGCTGCCTCTGCCAGCCCTCCGTGGGAGACGTATTCCTAAGACTGCTAGGACACAAAGCCCCTGATGTCGCTCGGCGCCCAACCTGTGCTCTTTTCTGCTTGGCCGACGTGTCACTAGGAGTCCAGCCTGGTGCCTAAGACTCCTAGGAGAGACACCCAGAAATCACATCAGAAACAACCGAGGACGAGATGCTGAGAGTGGAGCGGAAGGGTTGAGAGCGGCGAGCGCCGGGGTGGAAGGAAGCCCGCACGTACGTCCCGGGGGCCCTTCCCAGGAGCAACTGGATCAAGCCGGTCCCAAATGGCAGGACCTACCTACCGCGGGGAGGCTCGTCACCACCTCCCAGTGCGGGTGTCCAGGAGCTCCGGGTGGCCTGCGCCTGTCCCGCCGCTCCCAGGTAGGGAGGCACCTGCTCCGGAGTCGCCCTCCCCGCCGCGAGGAGTCAGCCCAGTCCGCCCCGGGGCCGAACGCCCACTCCGGGCGGCACACACCCCCTCCGGCCCTCCCGGCCCGCCCCGATCCCCGGGGCCGCTCACCTGAGTGAGCTGCCGGGAGTCCCGCCGCGACCCCGGCCACCACGCGCGCCTCTGCCCCCGCAGCGGCTCCAGCCGGGTCCCCGGAGGCCGCCGGGTCTCCGCTCCCCGGCAGCAGGGGTCGCGGTGGGCGTGGCGGGCCGAGGTGGGACCAAAGGAAGGTCCCCGGGAGCTCCGCACAAAGCCCGGCCCCGGCGCCGGCTGCAGCGCCGCGCCCGCTCTGTCCGCACCGCGCTCGGCGGGCAGCTCGCGGCCAGGCACAGGAAATGACCTCAGCAGCCGCAGCCTCCCACCGCGGGGCGCGGCCGGGGCGGCCGCGAAGGCTGCGGGCCGCCACCTCCCCACCCCCCGAAACAGCTGGGACCCTCGCGGGATGCTCACAAGACCGGACCCTGCCCCGGGAAGGAGGTCCCAGCGAGTGGCTAGCCACCTGTAAGAAAGTACCGCCTGGTTCTTGCAGTCTGTAGAGCTGGTTTGTAGTTTGGAGGAGGACGAAGGAGGGAGCGTGTCACTACAGCTCACAGGAGAACTTGTTGGCTTGTCGATGTGTTACTTATTTTAAAGGCGACGGCCAGGGAGTCAGAAAGGCAAGGAGCCCTTGTTGCAGTACCTTAACTCACAGCGTAATAATCACACATCCAGAGGGAATGGGACACTTGATGCAAATGAAGGAGCCTAGCAAAAGAGCTAGGAAGGATCTGCTTTGGAAGACTACTTCTTTTGACTGGGTTCGGTAGTCAATTCCATAGACTGAACAGAAACAAAACACCCCCAGAGCCTGATTCTCCAAGTGGGTGCTGAAATAGTCACTCCAGGCCCCACAAAGAAAAGTCCCTGACCCCACCCCAGGTTTAAATCGGAATCTGGGGGTGGGTGGGAGGGGAGCCGGGGAATTGCCCTCCTCAGGCATTCTCGTGCACAATTTTGAAAGCTCGGGCGCTGAGGAACGCAGTTAAACTGGGTGGGCGCAAGTGTCTTTATAGGCAAGACCCCCGGATTTTGTAAAGGGCAGACTCATCTATTCGCTTTGAATAAGCAATCATGAGTGTAAGGTGAATTTCAAATACAGAGGGCTAGCAGTGGAAACCAGATCTTGCTCCCGTCGGGTCCTTTGGCAGATCACCCCTACCCCAATACAACTATTGTCCTTATGTATCCATTGTGTTATATGCACATATTCATTCACATCCATTCATATTTATATGTTCATATGCATTTGTCTATATCCATGTATATGCATTTACAGTCTACTTTTAACACTTATTAAGCAGCCCTTCTTTTCACCTCTCCCCATTCTCTCTTTTTTATTAATTAATTTTTTTCGTTTATTTTACATCCCAACCACAGTTTTCCCTCCCTCCTCTCCTCCCTTCCCTCCCCCTGCCCCCACCTCCCGTCTATCCCTTTCCTGTCCTCTCTCTCTCTTTTGAGACAGGATCACACTATGTAGTCCTGGCTGGTCTGGAACTCACCCTGTAAACCAGCCTGGCCTTGAACTCATGGAGGTCTGCCGGACTCTTGCTTCCAGAATGCTGGGACTGAAAAACTGTGGGCCACCCCATCCAACTTCCTTTTTTACGACTGTCTGTCGTTATCGTTGTTGACATAAAGCGTGATATGTTAATGCACTTATCTTTGTAATGACGAACATTCAAACTTTCGATTGTTGTTACAAGTGACCCGACACTGAAGGCTGGAGCTGAGAGGTGGGAAGAATGTCACCTTGGTGTCAATGATCCCTTAGGGCACTCTTGAAAGATGAGGATGAAATCCAGTCTGAACCAATTTGGCCCCTTGGTAATGGCGGAGTTCTGGTATTAGCAGCAGTGGAATAATGAGCAGAGGCCACTTGTTGTTTTACTCATTCCTACAGGTGATATTTAAAATGTCGGAGACCAAATTAGCTAAATGTTCGAGTATCCATCGGCAGGCAGGCACAAAATAGCCACCTACCCTACTTCAAGGCAGGCTGACAGTCGGCCTGCTCCGATTCATTCAAGGGCAGCAGCGCCCAGATAATCTTCCTGGCTGATTCCGTGTTGTGAAAACCACTTATTTCACGAAGGAAAGATTATTTCTAGTATCTCTCGAGAACATTAAGGCCTTGGGGATAGGTTTTGATGGCCTTTGAAGTGCTTATGTAACCAAGCTCTGGAGTGCAAGTTCGAGATTAAAACACTTCAGATGCTACCCCCACTTCTTGGGGTAGAGAAGGAGTGTGTTCTCTATACACACGCTACAAGGCTGCGGCGGCGGGAATGTTGACTAAATCCATACAGAGTCAGTGTAATAGTATCTTACTCTGGGCTTAGTTTCCTGGACAGCACTGTGGCGAAGAAGAGAGACGTCAGTTCAAGTTCGTACTTTGTCACTTTGGTGGCTATGTGACCCTGCTAGATTTTCTCTGTTAATTCTTCTTTTGTAAAGTGTTGTTAGAAATAAATTCTTTAGAAAGAATTAATTTAGGGGCTGGAGAGATGGCTTCGAGGTTAAGAGCACTTGTACTCCTTCCAGAGGACCCGAGTTCAATTCCCATCACCCACATTCTCTAGTGGCTTACAACTGCCTGTAACCCCTGCTTCCAGGAATGCAACATGTTTTTCTGACCTCCTTGGGCACCCATACACATGGCATAACACACACACACACACACACACACACACACACACACACACACACACACAGCCATAAATAAAAATGAAAAGAAAATCTGAAAGAATGGAATCAGATAATATGATATCTGACATTTAGCAGGTGACCTATACACGGTAGCTTCTGTTATTCAATCTTTGAACAATATTTTCTGGAGGTCAGATGTTTACCAGACACTCTACTGAGTCTGGGGTGGGAGGGTATAAAGATGGTCAAGACAAGCAAACTGCTCTTAAAGAACAGCACTGCAATCCCTGTCTCTCCTGGATGGAGAAACAGACCTCCAGAATTACAGAGTGATCAACAAGTCACCTCCTCATGAGACTGCCTGTCTTCTCTGATCAGGGTTCCAGGCTGCGAAGACCATACCCCTTGTTTCACTAAAACCTCCGCAAATCAAAGTAGCCCTCCTTCTGCTTGCTTCTTTTAGAAGAAGAATAGAGAGGGGTGAGCAGAGGAGAAAGGGGAGAGGAACCCAGACTTCTAGGAAGGGGGAAGTAGGGACAGTCCTGATCTGACCTCCACCTCATAGCCAGGGATAGAGCATGGCAGCCCTTAGGGAACTCAAGAGGTCATTTACTGCTGAACCTTGGGAGCAGCTAGGGGAATGAATTATGGGTAGAGCCAGAGAAGTTTGAGGTCACCAGCCTAAGGTGGGTTAGAAGGGCAGTGACTGGGCATGAAGAGAAGTGTCAGAATGAAGACCTGGGGTTGAGGGGGGAGTATGAATAAATGTTGAAGGCAGATGAGCAAAAGGTATCCTAACTTCCAATATTCCCTTTTCTCCCATCTACTCATTCAGCTCTTCACCAACACGTACATCTTAAGTACTTGCTATTTTTCTAAGCATTCTGCTAAGAAGACACATGTCACCCAGTGAACTCTGGGTATAGACTTTAGAGCTCCGTATGCTGACCCTAGACTCTTGGCTATTCCCAGAGGGGTCCACAGGATGGACCTGGCCACATAGCTACACATAGCTACACATGACCTGGCCACATAGCTACACATGACCTGTGGAGCCAGGCAGAGGATGGGGAAGGCAGGGCTTTTCCTCTGTAGAACAGGAATCAGTTACTTCCTAAAATGGTATTTAAAATGTGGAGATCAAAGGCCTGCCCTAGAGTCTGGCATATTATAAGCATGTAGGAACTGTTAGTGAATTTAGTGAATGAAAAGCAAACCTGAAGGAATAAAGGCAGAAAGGACTAGCATGATGCCTAAAGGTGACAAGAAAGAATGTGATGGAAAGGGAATCTGGTCAAGGAAGACCCCAATGAGTGAACAGACAGAGTCCCAATCCTACTTCACATTATCACATCCCAAGAGCACTGATTAAAACCATAGATTCCAGGTCCCAACCCTGACCTTTTGAATCAGCAGGCCTGGGGATGTGTAGGATGCTGCGTTTTCTCTTTCTTAGGACCTGTCTGGTATCTGTATTGACTAGTAAGGCATACATCATATTCTGACATTTCTGTGATCGCCTCAGAGAATAGCAACTCCAGAGGGAAACACAGGGTAGAACGGATATAATTACAACATTATGTCAATGCAAAATGATCTGCTGAGCGCAGCTGTGGACAAGAAGGAGCCAGGCAGGGGCAGCCCAGTGGACTGAGAACAGAAGAAAGGGAGAAGAGAAGCTGGTTGTGGGCTAGCACTCAGAAAATGAGGGTCGGGAGAATCTAGCTGGTTCTAGATCATTGTAGAGCATGCATCACGATTTTATGTGGTCTTGTTTCTCTATCAGTGTTCATCAATAATGAAAACAGTGACTGTTCATATCCATTGGGGGAGGGATGAGCTGGGCAGGGACCAGTTCTAAGTGGATGTCAGGTTCTCCTGCAGAGAAGCCCATGTGGGGAGAGACTCTAAGGAGCTAAAAGAAGCCAAGAAAACTCAAGTCAATGACAGAGCTAGCCGTAGTCTTTGGCTCCTTTTCAGTGGTAAATATATGGCAACGTCGAGCATATGAGTTTCCAGAGGGCAACATGTAATCTCTGGAATCCCACTTCCAGAATCTAAATTGCTGCCTTAGCACTTAGCTTAGTTCTTGGCACTTAAAAAATGCTCCCCAGGTGCTGACCCCTCTGATCCGTTCAGCTGATGACAGACACAAGCTGAAGAAGGCATCTTTCTCTCTCTCACCCCCTACCTCACCAACTCAACTCCACGTCAGCCTCCACAAGCTCACCTGGGGTAACAGTGCAAGAGGTCTGGGGAACGAGGGTTCTGATTTCATGTGTTTGAGTCACGTTCGCTGCACATCCACTCTGGGCCAGGGGAAGGAGAGTGTGGAGCACAGCCCAGTCCCAGGCAGCTGGCCTTGCAGGATCTCACCGTGCTCTCCGGCCTGCCCCCCTGAGCCCCTGTTTTCTCCAACAGGAAGAGCCCTATGATCTGGGGTGGGGACTTACACAACACACAGGGCTGCGTGTACCAGTTCTTGCTCAGACTCTTGTTGTAACCTGTGGCTAGCCTCTCCAAGTCCCCATGCCTCTGTTCACCTGTGAAACCAAAGCAAGGCTTTTATGGCTCCTGTCCTAATTGAGATGGACACTTCAGGAGGGCCAGGGCCTGGGAGGGCCACAAAACACCCTGCTTACTAGTGTGAGAATTGCCAGATGGGAATCAAAGCCATGTCACTAAACATACCTTGGACACAGCCAGCCATTCCAGGGCACCGAGAACAAGGGAGACTCGCTCTGATTTTCTCATTAGAAACATGTACTTACTGCATGTGCCTCCAGGTTTCTGCTAAGTGTTTTATAAGGCATTTGAATGAGAACATCAGGAAGGAAAACAAGGAAAAACATTCTAAGGAGTGATCTTAGTTCTCACAATTTTCTATGCCTGAAGCTGTTTTTATCTTCGTTTTATGAGTAAGCTGAACTAAGGAGGCAGATATGCAGCCAAACCAGGACTCAAGGTCTGCTCTGCCTGACGATTCCAAGGAACATGCCTTTAGTCACTCTTGGGGCCTACCTCAGGGGTTGATAGGTCTGGTCACACTGGTTTAGTCAGAAGCCAAAAGGGCGGCTATCTCCTTCATCAGGTCACGACGTAAGCCGTCACATTCTCCACTCATCAGCCTCAAGCCTTCCTGGACATTGCCTGCTGCTCCTGGTGATCACCTCAGATCTAGCCTGTCCTCCCTCTTCTGGGCATGACCGGAGGGAAATGAGAGGCTATCTCCCAGTGCCATCTAGTGGCCACCATGGCCTGTTTGATCTCCCAAAGGCCCCAGTGCTCCAACACTCTGACTCCGAGACTGCCAAGGGCCAGATCAGTTCCCTTTTGATTTGACCATGGTGTGCTTACATCACCTTCAAACACAGACGAGAGTGGAGTTTCAGGCTCTGCTTAAAATGCAGGTGATTTATTTATTTATTTATTTATTTATTTTGGAAAAAAAGTCTCATGTAGCCCATTTGGGCTCAAATGACTTTGAACTTTTGATTATCCAGTATGCATCTCCTGAGTGCTTCCTCGGTTTATGTGGTACTAGAGATTGAATCCAGGGCTTCGTGCATGCCGGGAAGGCACTTTACCAACCAAGCCACATCCTTAACCAGAAGTGAAGACTTTAAAAACTCTCTATAATGTCCCTAATCCTCTGCCTTTTTTTTTTTTTTTTTTTTTTTTTTTTTTTTTTTTTTTTGGTTTTTCAAGACAGGGTTTACTCTGTGTAGTTTTGGTTACCTGTCCTGGAACTCACTCTGTAGACCAGGCTGGCCTTGAACTCACAGAGATCTGCCTGCCTCTGCCTCCTGAGTGCTGGGATCAAAGGTGTGTGCCACCACCGCCCATCTCTACTTTGTTTTTCTGCAGATCCGGGGATTGAACCACATCTCTATGGTGGCTCCTACCATGATAACAGACTGAACCTCTGAAACCATAAGCAAGCCACCCCAATTAAATGTTTTTCTTATAAGAGTTGCTGTAGTCATGGTGTCTCTTCACAGCAATGAAAACCCTAAGAAATACACACAACACAAAATTGAAAATAAATCTCTAAAATTTTTTAAAAATTGAACATGGAGTGTCTAGATGCCTAGGCTCTGGGTTTCTTAGTTCAAGTCCAGAAGAGAAATACCACTGCTTCCCTTTTGAGGCAGCACGGCCATCAGGTAGATGGCAGACAGACCCCTGTACTTGCAGAAGGAGGTTGTAGGCGGAGCAGAACAGGCACCTTCCTAAGATGGCACTGTTCTTGGGTGACCCAAGTTGGGGGCTTCTTTCAAGTCCTCCTCAGTGCCCCATGTTCCACTGGGGAATGATCAGGTGCCTTCTAGGGTGTTCTGATCCTGAAAACAGGTTTCCTGGACATAAGAGTGCATACTTTTGTGGACCTAGGGTCTCCAGAACAAAGGACACTCGTGTGAGAACTGTGATTCATTGGAGAAGCAAAATTTTCAGTGTTGAAATAAACCCATTGCAATGCTGAAAATAAGTTTATCTAAATGTGTTTGCTACGCATGTCCATCAAATGGTAATGGACATGTGTAGGAATGTATCTAAGACCAGAGGTTCTGTAAAAGGAAGATGACAATTTTTTCTAGGGTCTTTAATCTTAAACCTCTGCTTTTACTGACCTGTTATTTTGTGGTCATTGTGCCCTTTCTTGAGCCAGATCCATTGACTATTTCCCATACATCATGTGTTTAGATACTTTCTGTTGCTGTGATATAACATCATGAACCAAGACACCTTATAGACGAAAGCATTTAATTGGGCTTACAGTTTCAGAGGGTTCGAGTCCGTGGCGGCAGAGCAAAAGCATGGTGGCAGGGACAGCTGAGAGCTCTCAGCTCGAAACTGCAAGCAGGAGGCAGAGAACACACGGAGACTGGCAGGAGTCTTTTGAAAACTCAAAGCCTGCCGCCAGCATGACATGCCTTCCCCAACAGGGCCACACCTCCTAATCCTTCCCAATCAGTTCCACCAACTGGAGACCAAGTATTTAAGCATGTGAGCCCATGGGAGCTGTTCTCATTCAAGCTACCATATCATATTAAGAGAAGACAGAGGGATCTCCTTAGTATTTATAACAGCAATAAGAGCAAAATAAAGGGAAGGGGAAGGATGCAAACCTTCAATTGTAGCCTAGTAAATGAATATAATTATGGTGATTCAACTAGAAAATAAAGACCATTTTAGTTAAAAGATTATATTTATTGATATGGGAATATTCATTACTTAATGCCATGTGAAACAACTTCTTTAAAAGTATGTAGAATAAAAAAAAAGAGAAGGCCTAGAAGAATGGCTGAGCAGTTTGGAGTGTTTATTGCTCTTATGGAGGACCTGGGTTCAATTCCCAGCACCCATACGGTGGCTACAAACATTGCAACTCCAATTCCAGGGAACACAGCACCCTTTTCCGACCTTCT